>NC_034593.1:24419785-24511959 GCF_900095145.1 Mus pahari
CTCTCTCTCTCATCTTTCCATCTCTCTCCTTTCTACTCATCTCTTCCTCCCTCCCTCCTACCCTCCCCTTCCTTCTTTATACTCTTTCCTTTTACTCCCCACTCTCCATTACTTTTTTTCTTGTCTTTCTCTCTGTCTCATTCATGTTCTCCTTCTTGACTACCTCCACCCTCTTTTCCTTCTTTCTAGCCTTATTTTATTTCCTTTGTATTCTGCCTACTGTAATTCATCCCCATGCTGGCAGCATCTGGCTACAACAGGCTTTTGAAGAGCCTGCTCAAAGCTCTTTGCATATTAGTCATCCTGCTTGGCTGTCTAGTTCAGATTCTCACTATCTGTCAATGCTTGCTTGCTTTTTCCTTCTATCCACACGGCTGAAAGTCATTTTTTTTTTCTTTCTCTCTTTCTGGCCTCAGCTTTGGATGAGGAGTTAGAGGGAGAAGAGGAAATAGACATTCTGAGGTTTCCAGGCCGTCTGGCTCAGAACTCACCTCAGCCATTCCCTTACCTTGATCCTTCTCTGACTGCTTCATATGAAGATGAAGACAATGATGCTGCTGACTCAGAAGCAGAAGGAGAGGTCCAAGGGCTGACAGCCTTGCACAGAGTTGGTGCGTAAAGGATTGACTCATTGCTCTCGAAGTCAGACATCATTAGATAACTCCATCTTGTTATAATAGTGTCTTAGTTAGGGTTGTACTGCTGTGACCAGACTCCATGACCAAGGCAACTCTTATGAAGACAACGTTTAATTGGGGCTGGCTTACAGGTTCAGAGGTTCTGTCCATTATCTTCTAGGTAGGAACATGGCAGTATCAGGCAGGCATGATATAAGAGGAATTGAGAGTTCTACACCTTGTTTTAAAGGCAAAAAGGAGAAGATTGGCTTCCACACAGTTAAGATGAAGGTCTTAAACTCCACACCCACATTGACACACCTATTCCAACAAGGCCACACCTCCTAATAGTGCCACTTCCTGGGCCAAGCATATAAAAACCACAACAAATAGTTAATGTCATCAAATGTTGGAATGGGAGCTTTTGTAGAAAAACAGGACCAAAGTCTTCAGTTTTGCAGACCTTCCTATAAAATTTGTCATCTCTTGGCTTCCATTTTTTGAATAATAAAGACATAAATGAGGTATTTGTAGAAATGGAAGTGTGGGGTAATAGGTTGTGTTGATGGCTCATTAAGTAAATGACAAGCTACTAACCCTGACATCCTGAATTCAAACCTAGGATTCACATGGTGGAAGAAAATTAATCCCTCCCAACAGCTGCTCTCTGACCTCATCACATGTCCACACATATGTACACATGTACCTAAATAAATAAACAAGTAAATAAATATAAAAATAAAATAGAAACTCTCAGTAATGTATTTGTGTTATAGTTTATTTATCAGAATATCTATACATGCTCCCACCCAAAGAAGAAACACTTGAATGTTTCATTCTTAAGATCTCTGCTGCCTTGCCTATTTAAAATCAGAATAAATGTAGTTGGGAGGCACAAACACAGACTAAAATCATTTGACCAGGTTTGGAAAGAGAGAAATCTTCTCTTTCCTTCAATCTTATCTGTTCATGAGATGTGCCATGAATTCCTACAGACAGCTAGGAAGAAAGCAAGACATGTGCAAGGTACAGTGCTCAGCAGCAGAGTTGTGAGCAGGGTAGGAATCAGCACTGAACAGAGCAGCCAGGCCCCAGAAATCAATCAGCACTGCCTGTAGCAGCGAGGTCCCACATCCATCCTTCTCTCCCACACCAAAGTGACAAAACAGGAGCTCACGTGTAAACAACTAAGCAAAAAATGTTCTCTGTACTTATTCAGGTTAGGATGAGCTCCATCAAGAAAAGAACGTAGAAGTGAATTTATTGCACTTCAGTAAGAAATAAGAAACTATACAGACACAAAAGATTTGTGCACAGGGTGGGGAAGAATCCTGCAAACGTATCGACAAAAGAAACCTGACCACCAAAGTGCTCACTCTACAATTCTATTTATAAATCATTCAGAAAAAAAAATGTGTGGTATCACAAATTATGATAATCTTTTATTTATGAGACTAATAGCTTTGACATTTTAGGTGGCAGGTAATGTGCTATATCTTGACCTGAGTTTGTGGGCTAGTGAAGGGTATATTTGAGATGTGTGCATCATTACACATGAATGTTAAATTTCAATAAAAATTCACTTAAAAACCCATGGATAGAAACACCTATCTAAAAAAGGAATCATCAGCAAGCATGGACTAGCTGCCCCTAGTCTGAAATCAATCATAGCTCTGACTTATTATTCTTTTGTAACCCTTTAAGGATGGGACAGTAATCTAATACTATATCTGACAGAAATAAAATCTGTTCTATGTTGAAAGATATTTCTTTGCTAGTGTCCTTTTCTGGATTCGTGTGTGTGTGTGTGTGTGTGTGTGAAAGACATCTGATCTGATTTTATTTGGGATTAAGAATTTTGCTTTACTTTTGGTTACACTTGTAGCTAGGGTCCAGCTAACATATTTTCTCATGGCAGTCTGTTTAGATGGCACCTTTGGCCTGGACTGCAGCTTGAGCTGTGAAGACTGCATGAATGGAGGAAGATGCCAAGAAGGAAAGAGTGGGTGCTTGTGCCCAGCTGAATGGACTGGCCTTATATGCAATGAAAGCAGTGTCCTAAGGACTGGGGAAGATCAGCAAGCTCCTGTAGGTGAGTTCTCCTTAACAAAGGCACCCTCAAATTTACTTATTGACTATCCAGTAAGGATAATAATATGTTTATCGTATACAAAGAATGCTAGTGAATGCTGGTGCGTGTGAATCGAATATATAACAGCATGGGGAGATTTTACATTCTCAGAGGAAGGCAGTATTCCAAGTCCTACTAACACATAACACAAAGAAATTAGTAAGGGCTTCTAATAAGGCTGATCTTATGAAAACCCTGCACTTGAATACATCACCAGCACCTGGCCAGCTATTCCCAATGGAAAAGCCAACAAATGTTTACATTATGAAGTACAGTGAATTTGCATAAAATTTTAAAAATCGAAATTGTTTAACTGGGCTTACTTCTGTTGTTTACCCCACTCCCCCCTCTAAAAAATTATGTGAACATAGCCAATGGTAATGGTTTCATCTTTTTATATAAGGCTCTCAAGAGGAGCTATCAAAAATTTAAATATGATGCCATCCAAATATCATTTCATTTGTGTTTTAAATGAAGACAGATTTTAGGAGTTGAAACTTCCACGTGATAAAATAAAATGCATTGAGTTTCTTTCTCTCTTTTTAACTTTCTCTTGTACTTAAAAATATGTGTCTTCATGATTATCTGGAAGATGGCGTGAGCAGATTTTTCCTTTTAGCTCCCTATGTGTAAGAAAAAAAGACCAGAGACATGTTCTACTGCATGGCTCAGGCAAAGGACCCAAGCTGACATGGTGACATCTGTCTGCCAGCATGACTCCTTCAGGTCTTTAGGATGTCCCCCCCCCCCCAGGATCTTTGTGATCATGTTCTCTGCCACTCTCAACCTGTTTAGCAGCCCACTTTCTGTACATAGTCATGGGGAGCCTTCTAGAATCAGATTCTAATAAGTTCTTCTCATTTAAAAAAAAATTGTAGTCTTTGCCCAGTTAAGTATTTCTAAGACGTTAAACCACTGGCCATTTCATATTCTGCACTTTTAGCTCAATGGTTTCTATATTACGCAGATCTCTGAAGATCTCTTACTGCCTGTTACATGACGCTTTATGTGATTCTGCAGTCTTCCACAAACATTGACCTTTTCTAGTAGATATAAAGCACTCTCCCTACTGTGTTGATATTCTTTCTCAGAGAGTGTTCTCTTTGGTCAGGTCCAATTCCTTTTTAGTTGTTATAATTTACTCTCTATTGAAATGTCAACCACATCACTGTGGAAAGGACAAATCTTGGTGAAGACCCTTGGTAATGTTGACCTGTAAGTTCATTATAAAATTATATAATGATATCATATGAATGACACATTAAAAATTTGCTTTATCATGCAAGCCCATTGATATACATGTATGGCCTGACCACACGGTCCTTGTCATGGTAGCTTGAGAAATTCTTCTAATGCCTTACTCCTGAGGCATTAGAAGAAAGCATCACTGATATGAATCTTAAACTGAGAAATTCAAAGAGCCAGGGGATAAAAGGACAAGACATCCATGTCCTCAGACTTGGAATACATGACAGATGGCCTGAGTGCTCACAAGCTTCTCTGGAAAAGTCTGTTACAGAAAGCCGAGGCTAAGAATGAAGACAGAACAACCCAAATCAACTCACAGATTTCAACTAATTCTTCAGCAAAAAGGCAGTGGGATATTCTTTAAAGTTCATATAAATTACATACTTTAAAGATGATTACCATTTAAAAATGCAACCAAGGAAGTTAAAAATAGATCGGGTAGGAATCAGGACCATGGTGCTCCCCACTGAGTGAATGATTATTCCAGTTTCTTGAGTGGTCAACTATGAAAATATCTACTTAGACGTCTCAAAAAAATTAGTTCAACAAATTATAAGGAAATGATTTAAGTATCACAGTGCATTATTTAATTTTAATATCATGGCCTCTTATCACTACATCTCTTTGAAGAAATTCCATGTTGAAATCACGGAACACTGTTTGATTATCTAATGAAGAGGAAAGAGAACAGTGACTCCCAATGGCGTGGATTGCTGATGAGCAGGGGAGTTTGTGATGCCTTCCATGTCCTCCACCTTCATTTTAGGACATGTTCTTTATTCTATTATACTAATAAAATAACTTGGAAATTCTTGTGTTTTACTATATGTTATTTTGGGGGTGGGGTGGGTAGAGAACCCCATAGATACACTATGTAGGTGATATATCATAACCCAGAAACTTTGGAAGCAACTGTGAATTCTTTATCTTTGTTTTTAAAAACTGTTCCTTCTAGATGTGGGGAAATTACAATATTATACTACACATGAATTAACAATCTAGGACTCAAGAATTGTTCACTCCCCAATATCTTTCTCTTTTCTTACTTTTGCTTCCCCTTTTCCCCTTTACTATAGAAGCCTAGGGCTTGAAATTGAGAAAAAAAAAAACAATAGATAAGCCCCGTAGGTAGAAAGTTTGGTTAGCATGCACAAGGCTGTGACTTCAAGTACTAACATTACACAAACCAAGCAGAATAGATCTATAATCCCAGCATTTAAAGGTAGAGGAATGAGGATTAGAATTTTAAAGTCATTATGAGTTCAAGGTCAATGTTGAGTACATTAGAACTTCTCTCAATGAACAAAACAAGGAAGAAAGAGAGAGGGGAAAGAAAGAAATGAATGATAATAAAGGCATTGGGAAAATATAAGATGAATATGTAACTAACTACAATAGACATCATGTAGAGGCTTGAATAAAAATGGCACCCATAGATCCTTAGGGCAAGGCACTATTAGGAAGGGTGGCCTTGTTGGAGTAGGTGTGGCTTTGTTGGAGGAAGTACATCATTAGATGGTGGGCTTTGAGTTCTCAAAAACTGCCTAGTGGCTTACAGTTCATTTCTCCTGCATGTGGATCAAGATGTAGAACTCTCAGCTCCCTCTCCAGAACCATGTCTGCCTGCATGCTGCCATAAGTCATGATGATAATGGACTAAGCCTCTAAAGCTGTAAGCCAACCCTATTTAAATGTTATCCTTTATAAAAATTGTTGTGGTCATGATATCTCTTCACAGCAATGGAAACCCTAACTAAGATGCATAATAAATATAGATTGAGAGTAAAACTTATAGTAGAATGTCAACTAAAAAAGCTAATAAAATTATCATGTTAAAGAAAGTCCCAATTTAATTTCTTCAGTGTACATTTCGGAATACCTGGCACTTCTAAAAGAATCAACAAAACAGAGAAATCTGTCACTTAATTAATTTCATCAAATTATGAGAATGTGAAATACCATGGGAGTTCCCAAGAGAACTCAAGCCCCCAGTTCCCAGAAGCATTCTTGTGTTCATTGTTAGTTTTAAAACATGACATTCTTCTCCCTGTATTTTCTCCCTATTTCTCAGAGTAGAATATGCAGTTTGTTTCTCATTAAGGGTGCTTATAGTTATTCAGCAAATATGACTGGGTAGCGTTGAAACCATGAGGATTTCAGTTTAAGGAACAAGGTCATAAACATTTGAACCTTGTTAGCATTTCTTTGAGTCATCATTATTTTTTCCAGCTGTAGCATCTGGACCTTCCCCATGGGCAATTAAATCATAGAAACTAGTACTATGCCAGAGTATTACCCTGGGTCTGAAAGATACTAATAATTGAATTACTTGGTAGCCATCCTAATGGAAAGGTTATCTCTCCTTCTGACCTCTCCTTCTGGCTCCTTTGGGGTGGGCAGGATGTTCCACTACACATTTACCTTTCCTTATTCACTCACACTTTGTTCTATAGATGCTAACAAAAAGGTGTTCACAGACAACTACAATTGTCAGAATGGAGGCATCTGTGATACTCAAACTAGACAGTGGCTATGCCCTCCAGGTGTTTATGGGAGGATGTGTAACGAAGGTAGGAATGTCCTATCAATAAGATGAGCCACTGCTAGCTTGGGGGTTTAGAGGAGTAAGGGCTCAAATAGAAATGAAGGCTTGAAAGTCTGTACCTACATGGACAAGAATAAAGTGACTTTGGCCATGGCAAGTATAACAGAACAAAATAAGAGTCACTAGGTGCCCGTTTGAAGGAGAATGAACCCTATGGGCTCATATATTTGAGTACTTGGTCCCTAGCTGGTGGATTGTTTAGGAAGAATTAACATGTGGCCATGTTAGAGAAGGTGTGTCACTGGGGATGGGCTTTGATGTTTCAACAGCCCACGCTAGGTCTGGTACTTTCCTCAGTCTCCCTTCCTCTTAAGGATAAAATGTATGCTCTCAGCTACTGCTACAGCACTTGTCTGCTGGTCTCACAGTGCTCCCTACCATGATGCCAATAATCTCATCCTCTGAAACTGTAAGCCCCCAGTTAAATGTCTTTTTAATAAGTTGTGCTTTGGTCTTCTTCGTAGCCATACAACAGTAACTATGACACTCGGCTGGCTGTTATGTAAGCAGGATGAATCTTGATACAAGAAAAGGATGTGTCTTCGTATCAAGAAAATGTTGGGCTTGAGAATGTGGGTCCGGAAATAGAGCCTGGGGAGAGCTCATCTTTTATACAGAACAAAAGGAGGAGAGTAAGACTTTTATGAAAAAGTAAGAGGGAATGAAACCAGAGCAAGAGAGGAGAAAGAGAGGAAGGGAGAAGAGAACATAAGGGTGGAGAGCTCACAAAATGCCAGTGACTGTGTGTGTGTGTGTGTGTGTGTGTGTGTGTGTGTGTGTGTGTGTATACACATTTGATACATGTGTGTATATATAAATACATATATAAATATATAATATATAAGTATAAATATATACGACATATATGTATAAATATATATACACATTTGATACACACACACACACACACACATTTGATAAATGTTTGCAAATGAGCTCTGCTGGGAATGATGACACTGTTCCAGAAAAAATCCCAGTCCTACCCTATAGAAGTTGTGATCTGGTTCAAGACAGACATAGATTATAAATGTTGAGACAAATGTATTGCAAATTAAATAGTGATGCATAGCTGGGTATAAGACCATTCAGACCCCAGCAAGGAGATACTTATAAAATAGTAAAAAAGAGAACAGGGAGGAGGCGATGTGTGGGAATGGCGTTCTTGAGAAGATGTAAAGCTTTGTGGTGTGTCAAGGACCTCACGGGAAACGGAGAGCATCACTTCTGCTAACCCCAGCTCAGGGGATCAATTTGGAGCTTTTAGTTTCTGGCATTGACAAGCTGTGGGTTGGGGAAGCTTGGAGCCCTTGGAAGTAGGCATGAAGCAAGAGTGTGGAACGTCTTATAGACTGGCCGGCCCTTATCTATGCCATCCTCTCATGGTCTGGCCCATGCTGTCCCGTACCCCGACTCTTGCCTCTTAGAGGGGGTCATGTAGCTTAGCAAGCAGGATGCACTCGCTGTCCCCTGAATTCACATTAGGCATGTTCAGCACGCTGGCCATGGACAAGAGTTTATACTCTCCCTGTACACATCTACCCACTTCTCAAAGGTTTCAATACCCTTTGTTCTCCCAGCTAAACAAGCTGTCCCACTGAAGCTGCCTCCCAAGTCTGTTCTCATCATGCTCACTTGCCACCTGAGACCTTGATTCCCCCTGTTCTCCCTCTCGGGATCCACCAATGGAACCCATTAAGGGTGGGCAACGAGAGTGGAGATAGGAACTACAACAGGTCACAGTAAGATTTCAAGCAGAGGATGCCAAATCATTACTGTGTACTTACAAAAACAAACAAACAAAACAAAACCCTCATTAGCCTCCATCTAACCAGAACGAAAATATTGTCCCCCTGTGTGTCTGTGTGATTATGTATGTATTGCAAATGCCCATTAGTGTGTGTGGACACCAGAAGTTAACATCCAGTGTTGGTCCTCAGTATGCTATACACCTTGGTTTTTAAGGCAAGGTGTGAAATAAATTGAATTATACCCATCCCTGCTTGCTTCCAAATGAATGAGATTTATTTATTTAGCTTTTGTGCAATTACTGGGAGATGACCCCTAATCTAATTCTCTAATGATAGACTGGCTACTTCCCAGCTGTGCTCCTCAAACACTTTCTGTTTGTGTCTTCTCAGGAAATCTCCGCTCTACCAGCCTGTCTTCCAGCTGCATTTTGCTTGGGCACGTGCTCTTGGTCCATCTTATCTAATGGAGAGCTACATTTTGCCTTCTTCCTCCTTCACTTTCTCTTCTTTTCTTTTCCCCTCTTGGTCCCTACCTGTGACCCCTAGCCAGGTAACTGAAAATCCAATTACCTCTATTCCCTCCAGTAATTGGCTGTAGTCACCTTAATTCAACCAATAGTTTTAAATTGGGGAGCAAGGTTTGCACAGCCAAAGCTGCTCTATATGGGAATTCACTTATCTTTGGGCAACCAGATTGTCTTAGTCAGGGTTTCTATTCCTGCACAAACATCATGACCAAGAAGCAAGTTGGGGAGTGTCTTAGTCAGGGTTTCTATTCCTGCACAAACATCATGACCAAGAAGCAAGTTGGGGAGGAAAGGGTTTATTCGGCTTACATTTCCATACTGCTGTTGATCACAAAAGGATGAAGGACTGGAACTCAAGCAGGTCAGAGAGCAGGAGCTGATGCAGAAGCCATGGAGGGATGTTCTTTACTGGCTTGCTTCCACTGACTTGCTCAGCCTGCTCTCTTATAGAACCCAAGACTACCAGCCCAGTGATGGCACCACCCACAAGGGGACCTCCCCCCCTTGATCACTAGTTGAGAAAATGCCCCACAGCTGGATCTCATGGAGGCATTTCCCCAACTGAAGCTCCTTTCTCTGTGATAACTCCAGCTGTGTCAAGTTGACACAAAACCAGCCAGTACATAGATCCTCTTGTACAGAGTCTAGCACTTGAATACATAGCAGCATCAGACCAACCCTGAACAATAGGGTTTTGGGTTTTGTTTTGCTTTGCTTTAGAAAGGTTCTCGCTCTTGTCCTAGCTGGCCTAGAATTCATTACACAATCCGGGTTGGCTTTGAACATACAAAAATCTATTTTTGATAATGAACTCAAGTTCTCATGTTTGTACCATAAACATTTTACTAGATGAGTTATTGACTAAGACCTGGATTTTCTTAAGCTTCATATGTATATTAATATATATTCATATGTATATTGATATATATTATAAATGTAAAATATATACCATTTGACATATTTGACATATGATATATATTTAATAATTAAAATCCAGGGATGGTAGATGACTACAAAGACTCTTCCAAACACAAGGTAGCAGTGCGTATTAACTCAGTAAGTGAGACAGCGTGCCCAAGACTTGCACAAGATCAAGCCATATATAATTCCAGCATGGAAAAAAAATGTAGTTCTGAAATCCTGCCCCTAGGGAGCAACTATTAGAAATTAATAACTGCTAGGAGAATCATGTTTATAAAGGTTGTGGACTCTAGAAGTTCTACCAAGATTCGGTTGTAGATTCCACATCTAAAAATGCATGAGCCTCACAAATTAGACTTGATGTTTTTAAAAGAAAAAAGGAAAAAAGAATCTACAAAATTTGGTGTGTAGAAAAGAAGGGTAGATTTGTGAAGAGTTGTAAGAGAGGATACGAATACAATCAACACACATTGTAGGAAATTCTCAAAGGACTATTAAAAAGGTTTATTTTTTATTTTGATCCATTTATGCAATGTATATTGATCATATCTACCCAGCACTACCATCTCAGTGCATCTCACACAGAATATCCCACCTCCTTCCCTCCCTCCCAACTTCATGTCTTCCAATGCATTCATTTCGTGTTACCTATATGTGCATGAGCATGTGGTCATCAGCTGGGATGTATGAACAACCTACCAGAGGCTAGCTCCCCAAAGGAGAGCTACTGTCTCTCCCTCAACTAAACCATCCATAGCTGATATCCCTTCAGGTATGGGTGGATACTCAGGATTCACATTGTACAAGGGAAGGTTGTAACAATTTCTGCCTGTGAGCTAATCTTTATTTTGCTTCCATACCCTGCAGGATGCCTGAAAGGGTTCTTTGGGAAGAACTGCAAAAGAAAATGTCATTGTGCTAACAATGCTCATTGCCACAGGGTATATGGTGCCTGCATGTGTGACCTAGGGCGCTATGGAAGATTTTGCCACCTTAGTAAGTAACAGCGGTGATTGTTCCCTTTGTGAAGCACAGTGGCTTAGAATAGTGTGGGGACAGTTCAGTCAAAGATTGAAAGGAAAAAAAAACCTTATAGTTCATCTACTCAACTATACAAATATTTAATTCTGTTCTTGGAGCTCTTTAAATTACAAAATCTGTATTTTGATGATTAAAACTAATTCCGCATTTTAAATGTTTTCAATTTCATATTTTATATATTTAGGTATCAAGTGTAAATTGTTATAGATTGTTTCAGTAAACACCTGGCACTTTATAGGAGCTAAGTGTGAGGAGCCGAAACCATGTCCTTTTGTCTAGTACAAAACACTATTACCCTTAAAATTCAGCATAGCCCTTCTGCTTGCATTCTGTCCATGCATGCAAGAAGACATGATTACCCAAAATATCTGAGTTTGTAAGTTCAGCTCTAGTTTTCAGTTTCTTCCTGGAGGAACACTGAAAGACCTTCCTCCAACTTTGAAGCATAGATCTGTGAACTTGAAATAATCCTTCCTGCTCCTGTCCTGTTGCCTTCCCTCATCTTGTTGCAGAGGGACTGGGTCCTCCGAAGCTTTCTCCTAGTGAACATTGATATCTTGGGGCTGATTAGCCTGCTATGAAAGAATACCATAAAGTGAATAGGTTATAAAAATAAGTGTATTTAATTCTAGAACCTGAGAGTTCTACAGAACTTCTCAAGTATAATGCCTTAGGATAGTGGTTCCTAGATATTTTCAGTCACTGCATCCACCTCTTAGGGGGACAAGCAAATCTATTCTAAATCTTCCTTACTAAAGCACCAATATCACACATAAAAACACTACTTCCTGATCTAATAATGTTATTAAAGTCCCACCTTCAAATAGTGTTGTCCAAAGGGATTAAGAGTTCATGATAACTACTTGATGAAGATATTATCATTTCTACTGCTGTTATCAAGATACCATGACCTTCTATAGTTTATAATTTATCCTCAGTTGCATGCTCATAGGACTTGCATATGTAAGAAAAGCAATGTCTCTGTAAATAAAAATAATAAATTATGACCACACCAATAAGAGACTAATTTAATGCCTCATAGTAAGCTGAGTGTGGATTATGAGAAAAGATTAGGTGTAGCTAAATAGAGAAAGAAGAGAGCCACCAATAGCTATATAGTAGAGGTACAGATGGTATGTTCTATAATATCATGCCCAGAGAGGAAAACTAGGCTACAAACAAAGATAGTATCATTTTGTTCTTGGCCCCAAAATGTATCAAGATATATCCAATATGAAGTAATAACTTGTGAATATTTCATATGACAATATCAGATGTTTGAGCACAAAAATTAAATCAGTACATCTGGTCAAAGAGTTTGAGAAGCTCATTATTCAGCAATAAAATTCACACTCTAATATCTGAATTCCAGCCTCACATATTTAAATTCACCTCCCAGCTGTGAAGAGTAAAGACTTGGAAGAAAACCACCGAACATGATTGTTATTTGCGGTGTTGGTAGTAACGCTGCTGATGGTGGTTGTAGCAGGGTACTGCTGATAGTGGTGATGGTGGTGGTGATACCTGTTAATATCTTGAATGTTACCCTTTTTATGAAAAGTATACATACCCTAGTTCTTCTGGATTTACTCATGGATGTCACTTGACTAGACCTGAGGACCTCAAGTCCTATAATTAACCATTATTTTTTTCTAGCCACACAAAGTACTGAGTGCCTTATAATAGAAATCCAATGTCTGACAGTTCAGTGAGCTGAGAGTTCAGTTTCAAGGTGTCAATCATTTTCTGCTCCTCTAACGATGTTAGACTTGTCCCAGGACTTTTGTCTCCTGTAGGTAGGTCCTTCTGTGGCATTGTAGTGTCCATCATTGGTGCTTTCACCACAAGCAGTACTCTGGACAAATCTGTCAGTTTGTAAGTTCGTTATGTGGATTAGGTTAGAAATGCATCTATCTCAAAACAACCTCGTCTTAACAAATTATATCCTTGATGTATAGAGGAAGAAAGTCCTGAGAATTAGGACTTCAAAATAGAGTGTTTTATCTCGATGCCTCACAAGCCCTGAGCAGATACTGAATTACCTACAGAGATTCTTTCTACTCTTTCTTTTCTGCAAACCAGTTTCTAAGCAAGTATTCTAGAACCAAAAGACAAGCCTAGAACAAGACAGACCACAGTCTTGGGAAGTCTGATGCTGTTCATAGAACTTGAAGGTCATAAAAAAGATCACTTGTTATCAACTGGAACAGATTTTGAAGAGTCCACAGGACCCTGTGGATTGTCTTGTTTGGCTTTAGAGATTATTCTCACTGTCCCTGGCAACCAGAACTGGGATTTGTTTGGAGCCATTACAACCACCACATTGAATGGACTCTACTATGTCACTTTCCGTCCCCAGGGGAGCCCCACAACTCATTTCATTTTTTTGCAGGCAGCATTGCAGGGCAAAGCCTGTCAGAACACACCAAATGATTACCATAAGGCCAGGTGCAGCTTAAAGCACACTTCATTTAAGGAGACTCTTGAATATTGATAATTGGGAAGCAAAGTAACTGTCAGAGATATGTTTTGGAAAGGGAATTGAGCTGTTTTAAGAATTAAGAAGAAAGGTTGCAAAGAAGGAAGCAAGGGAACACATGAACTGTGGTATACCATCCTAGACACAAGGGCAGGCTGTTTACAAGTTAGAATTTCAGTCCTCATTGCATCATCTGTAAAACTCAATGGCCTGAGGAGGATAAAGAAGGCAGGGCAAGCAGCTCTTGCCACAGACGTGTGCAAGATAATATCGCTGTCACAATGGAAGCTTTGTGTAATCTGTGTGATGTAAAATTATTTCCGATTACCATATAATGAGGGGGAGTAAGGACAATGGCCAACCTTCACATAAGTGCCTGTCCATCATCCCCAGGCTGCAGTGGGATGATGAGGGGATCTGGCAGCCAAAGCAGTCCTTGGAGAATATTAAGTCCAGGCAGCAATAAGCACGTTTGAGAGGCAGTCACTCTCCCAGCATCACTGCAGCTTTTTAAGTAATTCAGGCTTCGCTGTTCATGTCCAGTTGCCAAAAAGCAAATGAATTGCCTGATTTGAAAGACATTTGTTCCCTCATTTTTTTTTTTTTTGGCAGTCATGATGATCCCCTTATTCTCTTTATAACTGGGCTGCAAAAAATGTCATGCCTATGCACTAACAATTTCAAATAAACAAAGCATGGTTTTCAGGTGACCGGTTTGCTTCAATCTGCTTGCAGGCTGTCCCAGGGGAGCCTATGGAGCTAGCTGTTCTTTGGAATGTCAGTGTGTGGAAGAGAACACCCTGGAATGCAGTGCCAAAAATGGTAGTTGCACCTGCAAATCTGGTTACCAAGGCAACAGATGCCAGGAAGGTACAATCCGATGATGGATTTTTGTGTTTCTTGAATAATAATGATCAGCCTTTGTTCAGCACCATTTGGTCATTAATTAGTTAATCCACACCAGTGGATGGTGGGGAGGCTTTATTGATCTCCTGTTGGAGGTGAGGAAACCGAGGCGTGAGTGCAATACAATTATTTAACCTTGTCTTCTTGGCCTCTGCTCTCAGAATTCCCCTTGCCAGCCTGAACAGAGGAAGAAGATCGCACATCTTAAAATTATATCTGGAAACAATTATAGCTCAATAGCATGGACTCATCAATCAAGGACATGCTCTCCTCCAGCATGAAGGACATTCCTTTTTCTATCTAAAAGTCAATCATCCAAACAAATTTATTTACGGTTTCTTAATACCGAGAACTTAAGGATGGATACTGGTACTGTCACTTTTGATAAATCTCCAAGCAGAAAACTATGATTCCAGTAGTAAGAAACACGTGGAGGTACATGTGTAGCTGCATGTGGAATGTGGGGAAATGGTATTCTTAACCTGTCAGCAAGCCATCCCTGGCTTGTAGATTCCATGAGTACTTGTTTATGGTTTTGGTGTCTGGTTACCAGGTCACTGACTTCCTTTGATGCCACTTCTTAAGAAGGCAGTGAGCAGCCTTCCTGGAGTTCCTTTTGTTGACTATAGCGTGCCTTGTCTTCTTATCTAGCACATTCACCCATTACTGTGTGTTACTATCGACTGCCTGTTCTCTTGGTTGAATCCAAGGTCCATGTAAGCCGTATATCTGTTTGTTTCTTCCTGTATTTCCTCACTACTGCAATAAACACAGTCATCAGTAAATCTCTTTTTAAATCAATAAATGAGTCGGGGGGTTCATTTTTACTGCTTACCTACTTTTCATGAAGTACTTGTTATTCTTATTCAGGAAAAAATTGTCATAGTCTTTTTTTGCTCTTTAGTGAAAAAAAAAATGCACACATATAACAAATAAAAGAACCAGAGCCAGTGGTAATTTGTGACATCATTTGAAACCAGAAGAAGATATGGGGCTTAGACTGGAGACACCTCAGTGTTGAGTCCACTCACAGAAGCAGAGTGATTGAATTTGTCTTCACATTCCTTAGGTACTCATTTAGAGAAGTACTTTGAGCCTGTCCCGTGACTATAAACCTGTAGCATATGAGCAAGCCAAGCAGATTATTTGGGTGGCTGGATTGTGACTCCCTAAGTAATGAGGAAAGGAACTTGAGGAAATGTAAGTCCAACCTCATGCAAATTTGTTTAATACAAGAGGGGGCCTCATGCCACCTTCTCAATCACTGCCCTGATTTTTAAGCCTTGAGTTAGTTTTCTATTCGTGTCCTCATGAGATGTCCTGTTCTGGAAGTCAACGCAAAGGGTATAATACTGTGTACACACACCTGGGTAAATTTAATTTATTCTGGCAACATTTCCTTAAAGCAACTGCTGCGTACACTGTATTGGAAAATGCTTCTGAGTTCCCCACTGTGAAAGAAAATGAGTTGAAAGTCTATGTAAATCAGCAAAATAGAGAGGTCACCGTAATCTCTGGAAAACATATTATTTTTCAATCAGATAACTTTGTCCGATTCTGATATTTCTGTCTAGCCACGAAATGAAATTATGAATAAGACTAGAGCATATGAATGGATCACCGTGATTGGCAGTTGAAATCAAGGCAAAAAGAGCCCTTTAAGAGTTGTGCAAGATGAAAATCAGGCCTGTTGATTTTCTTTCTCTGTCTAAGCGCTGCAGTAGCCCAAGTGCTCCAAGAGCCAGACACATCTTGAAAAATCCTACCCCCAGGCCTGCCTGTGAACAGCCTCAATAAGCACTGTTTCAGTGACACAGAAGAACAGAGCCCCGAACAATCAACACCAACCCCCCCTTACCAGCGATGGCTTCTAAAACACGAAGAGCCATTTTTTTCCAGAAACCTGTGACTCTGTCCACCAAAAAGGACACATCATTACGGTGGACTGTAACTTTCTACCATTTCCCAGCATTTAGAGAAATTTTCTTGTTTTCTCGGTGTTCAGAGGATAATTTCTCCAGGGTTTCTAATTGTCAGGATTTGGATAGTGGATCATATGTGGTCTGGAAAGGGCCCCTGTGCCAATAGTACCCATTGCTTGTCCTTTTCCATCACTGGTTCCAAGGAAACGTCACAGGACGGTTTCTCTCCAGCCACCTTAGCTGCTTTACAAGGCCCTGCCTTCCCCAGGCTATCTTAGAGAGAGAAGCAAACCTGGATGTGGCAAGTGGAAGTGAGGCTGCCATTCAGAGGCGACCTTCTGAGAATCTTCTTACAAGTTACACCTCATTTTCATGTTTCTTCTGTACAAGTGCCTCCAAAGATATACCAAAACGCTTTCCATTGATATTGCCTGGAAAAAAAAAAAACCCACCACAACACATTTTCAGCAACAGGGGAATAAAGGGAAAGAAAAAGGGCCGCTACTATATCTGTGTTTCCAAAGTGATAGACACAGCCCCGTGCTGATTTCTTCAGGGAATACTTTCAGGAGTGCTATAAATCCTCAAAGGCTATTGAACATTTCTTTCTTTGCAGCACACACACACACACACACACACACACACACACACACATACACGTACATGCACATACACACACACACAGAGACAGAGACAGAGACAGAGAGAAAGAATTTGCCAGCTCACTTAGGCAACAGTGAAAGTAAAACCTGGAACCACCTCTCCCTCTCTTGTTCTTATTTTACAAGCCTGCCCTAATGAACCTCTGGGGACTGGAATGTCAGTTCTCCTGTGAACTCTGAAAATGGAGGTCATTGCGACAGTATGTCTGGAAAGTGTGACTGTGTTCCTGGTTATACAGGAAGCGCCTGTGCCATGCATAAAAGTAATAAACACATATAGGATGAAGAATAAAGTCAAGAAATTACTAGAGTTCCTGATATATGTATATATATATATATGCTTGCTAGAGGCTATTTGACTAACTGTTGTTGCATGATATTCCCAGTATTTGGTAACTTTAAATGATGATTTATTGTTTTGTTTTTTCTCAATTCTGTGAGTTGTCAAGGCTAGTCTGCTGGTCTTACTGCTGTTACTCATCTATCTATTTCAACAAGGTAGTCATCTCAGGACAGGCTGGGTAAGCATCTTGGCTTTCAAACCTCTCTGTTCCTCTGTGGCATGCCCTAATATTCACCCCAGCTCCACAGCAGAGCAGTGTCAGGATATTCTAAGAAGTCTCCAAAATCAACAAGAGTGGACCAAAACCCCATCTCAGATGATGCACATTATCATTTTTTACGTCTTCTTGTTGGCTATGACACAACCCAAGCCAAGCCAGATTTGGTGGGGAAGACAAGGAGATTGCACTTCCTGTGTGGAAGAGTAGCAAAATCTCATTGCCGAAGACCTGCAAATCGGGTGATACAGTTACTGCCATGTGGAAACCAGTGTCGTACAGTACAGTATTTAAAGTTCATTCAGAAGGCACTTTAAAAGATTCTAGACTAGAATTACCCATTGTGCAGGCATAACACAATATTGAAGAGTCCTAAAAAAAAAAAAAAAAAAAAAAAAAAAAAAGATTAGCTAAATTTGAAGCTGTCTGAGATGCTGGTAGACTGCTGCCTGTCTTACCCCCTGCAGATACAGAAATATTCATGGAGCCATGTGCCATGTCTGACTGCACTATGTTCTCTGCTGGGAAGCAGAGCCTCCTGAGAGCTTCTGTAAAGCTCTGGGCTGGACGATATTTTCCATAATGTTTTAATTGACTTCAGAAGGTTGAGCATGAATCTATTGCTTGAAACTGCCTATTGGTTCATGAGTAGGCATTGGGTATACTCTGATACTCCAAGGATAACCTGCAAACAAAGTTACAGGCCACGTTCTTTGCCTGATAAGTTTCAAGCATGATGAGATGGTTTTGATTGCAGGACTGTCATCATAGTACTGTTGACAATCATTTCCATGGTGTAGAAGTTTGCCAGAGTAATAGCCAAACGCCTTAACAAACGTTTTTTTTTTTTTTTTGCTTTAAGGAAAAGAGGTGAGGTACATGTGTGTGTTGCCGGGAGGGGGAAGGGGAAGTTTAAATGTAAAAATTTACATATTCAAAAGTGGCTACTTCTGATTTGCTGTTTCCATGGTGAAATGACATTTTTCCTTGTCTAGCTCAACCTTAATGGAGTAACTGTTAAGCAGAGGGTAATAGCGTTTGTGTTCTTTCACTTGCCGGGTGATATAGATAGTTGAGAAAGTATTGCAGAAGGCAAGCTCTTCAGGCTTTCAAACACTCATTGTAATAGTTGCAATAACAATTCTTTCACAATGCTAAGATTTCAACTTGTAGAAAATGCTTCATGGTGCCCCTAAGAAGTGTCTGATGGCAACTAATATTGACTTGAGTGTTATTAACTAGGTTGTAATCCATGCATTAAATTGAATGGACATAATATTCCCTCATTCACAAGCCCCGTTGGATTTTACACTGAGACATACAAACATAAAGTTCATGGTTACTACCATAAGTAAATGGACAGGGCTACAGGGGAGAACTCATGAAGATACTTCACACATTTGCCAAAGAGCGCATAACATTTTTAAAGGCTTGAAGGAAAACATACGGCCATTCTGTAACTATTCCATTCTGGTGCTCATGGAATTTTAAAACCTGGTTACTTTGCCTGTAACTGTGAAATGTGTATGGTCTACCAAGGTAAGTGTTTTGTAACAAGGAAACTCGTAAACCTCGTTTCTTCGAGTCCTAGTGTGGGATGGATTGTGTGAACGTGTGTCTGTGTGTGCTTGTGTTCCTGCACGCTTTCTCGTGGAGGTTGCCAGGCGTGTTGCTCAGCTACCCTCCACTTTATTTTCTGATGTGGGATCTCTCACTGAACCTATATGCCATTGCTTCAGCTGGAATGGCTGGCCAGTAATCTTCCAAAATCATCCCCCACTACCACCATCAATACAATTATAGATATGTGTACCACTTGGCTTGACTTAAAATAATAATAATAGTACAAACATGAGTAAATGGTCTTTGACAGTTTCATACTTGTGTATGACACACTCTGGTTACCCTCCCCCTTCCTTTGCCTGGTCTCTCCTTCACTCTGTGCCATCACTCTTGCACATAGGGATGTGCAAGTTGTTCTTTTGTTTTCCACAAAGTTTAGCTCAGGCTATCTGTATGACCACAGGATTGAAGCTCAATACCATGCCATGCCTCACATAGAATCTGTTAGTTGCCAATAGTTAAGCATCAAGCAGAAGGGATTTTATGGTTCACCTCAGTTTTTATTTTTAGACAACATGTAGAGGTAGGAATGATAGATTCACAGCTACAGGCATGTATGAAAACGCCATAATAAAACCCATTATTATGAACTTTAAGCATAAGCTGACAGAACTTAAATGGTGAAAAATCATAATTTTTCTATTAGTTAAAAAATAAAAATGTCTCTGTGAAGGAAACTTAGCTTTGTGTTAGGCATGTCACTGAATAATCAAAGAAGTTGTCCCAGATTTATATTTATCAGGCCACTAGTTCCTGAGCCAAAGCACAAAACAGACATTAGCTGTCCACTGGGGGAGGCTTGACTAACTCAGTTATGCAACACAGCTTTGACTACTCTGATCATGTTGGGGTTCGTAATTTGGATGAATGCATAATATCTTGGGACTTAAGATTGAATACCATGGATAGAAAAATGACTAAAAATTATATGAGTACCTATTCGTGTGTTTGAAAACTTGTAAGAAGGCGGTGTTTGCTGACTGAGGCTGTGGCCATAGCCATTTCTAAGACTATAGAAATCTTTTGCTCTTATCCAATTGTAGATTTTCCATGTTAACTACTTTGCTTTTTTTTCTTTAACCGTGATAGTGTATACTGCCATCTTTGACTAAATATCTGTGCATGGTAATTATCTAGTTTAAATGTGGTTGCTTAGTAATCCCATTTGACCGAACATTTCCCCTCTAATCTTGCCGTATTTATTGTTCCTCAAATTTGAGGCTCCTTCCCCCTTCTGTCCTGCTGGGCATGTTGAGTTTATTCCATCAAGACACTACCAAAACTCCAACAAACCTAACGGGGAAAAAAAAAAAACAACTTGTAATATTGCCTGTAAATGCGTCAATTACCTTTTTTTAGAAATCCTGTTTTCAGTCTCTTAATAATTTGGTTATTTTATCTAAAATTTCTGCCATGTGTATTATGAGACAAATCAAATTAGATTCTTTCAATACTCAAAGAAGACTGAAGTCAGAGAAAAGAGTGGAGAGACAGAGACATAAGAATGAATATGCTCATCTCAATTACATCCATGTTTACACATCATTGGATACAGCTCCAGGAAAGCCATCCTGGCCACTGGCCTAATCCTCCATCAGTGGGAATGTTTATTAACTGGATGATTGAAATACAAGAGCCCAGGGCTGTAATGCTTAGGGTGTTCCCACTGTGATGATTCCAAACACCAATGTGATGTCAAAGGGTTCTTAAAATCTCCTGACATTTAGCAATTGGCTGTTCCAAGTTGGTAATCATGAGGTCAGCACACCTCAGGCTCACAAATATCACATATTCAACACTCACAAGTAAATCCCCACCTTTACCTTTTCTTCCAAAAACACTTTTCAGGGACTTTTTTGTAAACAGAAAGCCAGTTTGACCTTTTTAGGTCTAATTAATCCACAAATAGTTTCTAGCAATAGTTCACTTGTCATTTGGCCAGTCTACTTTGTTTTAAAACAAAAATAATAACAAAGAGGACAAGTGGTGGGGGAGGGGAGGGTTGTCTGGATAGATTGTGGAGAACTTCCAGGCAGAGTTAGGACGGAGGTGATTAAAATACACTGTGTAATTCTTAATGAATTAGAACATTAAAAAATTCTGAAGTCGTTTCAGATTCAAAAATGCAAACCAGAAAGTATTGCTTTATGTATAAAGAGCCTATATAAGCTTTCATTCTAGAATTCATTTAGAATTCTAATTTAGAGGCATCCTTAGTTTCAGATTATAAATAAATAAATAAATAAATAAATAAATAAAATGAATAAATAAATAAATAAACCCACTTCTGAGAAATTTTCCAAAAACTTCTACCTCACCCACCCCAACAGGGCTGGCATTTTGCTAAATACCTTTCTAAAAAAATCTTTATATGAAGGGGAAAAGTATGAACAAAGCCCAAAACAACCTGATGAATAAAAACATTTTAGAACCATCCAATGTCTTGAGAATCAGCAAACACAAAGATGTCAGATGCAACCAAATGGTTCTTTCTCCACAGCAATTGCAGATCTGATTTTTTTAAAGTTGCTGTAAAATAAATTGTATTTAAATAATACATTTCTCATCCTTCCCTGCAGTGAGATGCATTTCTCTTACCAATCTGGTTCTCAGCAGGCGGGCCAGCCTGATGAAGTATCAGCAAAATGTCAGCTCCCACAGAGAAGTGTGACAGAGGCAACACAGAAGCTGTGACAGCCCTTTCCAAAAGCTATTGTGCAAATTCAGTTTTGAAATAGGGAGGTGGTGGACAAGGATGGGTATGTCTTTACCTCCAATTCTTCTCCCTGTCCTTAGAAGGAACAAAGAGATATAGTGCACCTCATGGAAACCCATGAAGTTCTGTGGCTGGGCCTGGGTTTAAGTAGATTAGATTTCATAGCTGTGTTTTAAAGAAGCTGGTATTCATGTTAGCTTCCATGTTCTTAAGCATATCCCCTTTGAATGGGGCCCTAGCCACTCGCTTACACAATCACCTTTATAATGTCTGTGGATCAATTAAAAATTAATCTTCTTACTTTATAAACCTCACTGACCTCCTGATACTGCATAAAATGAAGTCAAAACTCCATGGCACTAAAGGTCCATTGTTTTAATTACTTTTCTCACCATTGTGACAGAATATTTAAACGGCAGCAACTTAATGGAGAAAGGAATTCGTTCAGCTCTCAGTTTGAGAGTCCTCAAACTCTGAGCAGTTCTGATACTGTTCACAAGTCCACAGTTCAAAGTCTCCTCAGACACTCGAATGACATTCTTTTGTGTAAGCATCCGCAGTCTAATTTAATTACTGCAAAGTAAAGTTCCTGCTGAAAAACAGAATGGCAGGGGTGTGGCAAGTTGGAACAAAACAAGTCTAAACAAGATAACCCTACAGTTGTCTTGTAGTTCCATGTTTGACACTGGGCACATGGTATCATGACAGGAGTTCCAACAGGCGTAGGCTGGCTCTAGTTCATTGGCAGCACACAGGCTTTCTCATTTGGACTGTTACATTCCTCCATGTTTCTTACATTGAACACCTTGGTGTTCCTACTGCAACATGGGTTTTATCTTCATATCAGCACATGTTTCCTTTCTAGTTCTTCCTCCCATATAGCCTACTACAATTGTCTCACGTATAATGTATAACTCACATACATCTGTTGTTCATCCCTGTCTGCTATGCACCAAGTGCATCTGAACATGGTGTCTTTCTTCTTTGCTCTTCTTTCTAATAAATATGCTCTTGTTGGTGTGTGTGTGTGTGTGTGTGTGTGTGTGTGTGTGTAGTATGCATATGCACATGCATATTCTTAAAGTTGGTTCTCTTCTGCCACCTTATGGGATCCAGGGATACAGCCCAGTTGCTAGGCTTGGGTGAGATGCTTTTACCCTCTGAGCCATTTTCTTGTCCCGTCTTATTTTTATGGTTAGAATTCAAGGATTTCATCTTTCACCATAGGTAAACAAACCAAACCACAAGGTCCTTTCACTTCATAGTATTAGGATCAGTGTATTGTAATTAATTGTCTGCTGGTCAGTGGTAAGTACTATCCTTCACTTTTCTATCCCCAGCTCTGGACATACCAGACATGCTCAAGAAAGACTTTCTAGCTTCAATTAACCAATGTTCTTGGCAACTCTGTAAAGAAGAATGGGTTGAAGTTTCATAGAGTTAGTCAGTCGAGAGAAAGGAGGCATGATAAATACAGAATTTAAGAAACTCAGAAACAGCCAGTGACTTGAACAGAATAAGCTCTACTGAATTATGAGGGTTGTTAAGATGGAAAGGGAGAGAAGATGGATAGATTCTCAAAACCACAGGCTCTAGTCCAATTCTAAAAGTAGTTCTTTAAGGTTTAGAAAACCAACAGTATCAAAGAGGAGCAAAATTTTATCCTTGGTTTATTGCCAAGTTTTTATTTCCTTAAACACTTATCAACTAGAAAATAAATATAACACATTATCTATATAGATATACTAAATAAGATGTGTTATACATCCATGCCTCTATACTAAGTACCAACATCTTACTTGTTAGGGCTTCAAACTGGGTCAAAGGCTAACTGATGTTCTAAGTTCTCCCAGCATCCCTAAGTCCCTACCTGTTGCACGGTATGGATGGCATCTCCCACTCCCTACCTGAACTCTCCAGCCAAAGGTATACTCAAGCACATGAGTCCCTCCATCCCCATGCCACCTATGGGGCTGTGCTTCCTGTCAGTTCTCATGGACTTCTCTGAACACACGTTGGAATTTGGTAGTATTACTAACCCGAATGTTTTAGGTTACTTTCAATCACTGTAATAAACACACCTGAAAACACGCAGGGGAAGGAAAGAGTTTATTTCATCTTTTAAAACAGTATTTTATTTATTTACATTCCAAATCTTGCCTCCTTCATGATGCCCCCTCCCATGTCCCTTCTCCTTTGCCTCTGAGAGGGTAATTCTCCCACCCACCCAGAAACCCCCTCACCCACACACCCCACCATTTCCCTGGGCATCAGGCACATCCCCTCCCACTGAGGGTAAATAAGTCAGTCCTCTGCTACATACATATCTGCTGGGGGCCATGGACCCACCAAAGTATGCTCTTTGCTTGGTGAGCTCCCAGTGGTCCAAGTTAGTTGATACTGTTGGTCTTCCTGTGGGGTTGCCTACTTTATACAAATGACAAATGGGCTGAGAAAGAACATAGGGAAATAACACCCTTCACAGTAGCCACAAATAATATAAAATATCTTAATGTAACTTTAACCAAGTGAAAAATCTCTATGACAAGAACTTCAAGTCCATGAAGAAAGAAATCAAAGAATACCTCAGAAGATGGAAAGAGCTCCCATGCTCATGGATCAGTAGGATTAACATAGTAAAAGTGGTCATCTTACTAAAAGCAATGTACAAATTCAAAGCAATCCTCATCAAAATTCCAACACAATTCTTCACAGATATGGAAAGAACAATTCTCAACTTCATATGGAAGAAAACAAAAACAAAACAGGAGAGCAAAAAAATTTTCTTAACAATAAAAAAATTCTGAGAGAATCACCTCAAGCTGTACTACAGAGCAATAGTGATAAAAACCACATGGTATTGGTACAAAGACAGACAGGTCAATCAATGAACTAGAATTGAAGACCCACACACCTATGGGCACTTGATCTTTGACAAAGAAGCTAAAACCATACAGTGAAAAAAAGTAAGTGTCTTCAGCAAATGCTGCTGGTCTACCTGGCTGTCTGCATGCAGAAGAATGTAAATTGATGCATATTTATCACCTTGTACAAAGCTCAAGACCAAATGGTTTATTTCATCTTAATACTTCCAGATCAGAGTTGTCACTGAGTGAAGTTAAGGCTGGAATTCAGCTGGGCAGGTAGCTGGAGGCAGGAACTGAAGCAGGGACCATGGAGGAACACTGGTATTGGTTTGCTCCCACATGGCTTGCTCAGTCTGCTATCTTACACCATCTAGTACCATCTGCCTAGGAGCAGCACCACCCACAGTGGACTGGGCCTGCCTTCATCAATCATTAACCAGAATGCCTCACTGACATACCTACAGGCAAGATGATCGAGGCACTTTCTCAATTTAGGGTCCTTTTCCCAGAAGACTCTAGCTTCTGTTGAGTTGACTGGACATATAACTTACAGACAAGGAAAACAAATCTAGCAAGATATAAGAAACCTTTCTGAAATTAAGTAATTTGTAATTCAACATTAGATAATAGGTATAGTATCCGTAAGTTTATTCAGTAAAGTCGTGTTCAGTGTTTACTACTGTAGCCACATACTATCAATCAAGAAAAGATAAAGAAATTTTGTTCCATGGAAAATAATCTAAAAATAGAAGCTACTCTTTTCGGTTTTGAGCCCCACATTTGTATATTGCAATAAAAAGACTGATTGTCACAGCAGGGAGTGTTACAGAGTTGTCATTGTTATCACAATAGCCCGTGCTCCATTTAATGATGAATGAATGATGCTTTTGTTTGTCTGTCTGCAACATGTTCCACTGATTTTCACAGCCTGATTTGACTACTACACAATGCAATGACAGTTCTGAGTGGGACTCTGGGGTCAGCCAGTCCAACTGGATTCAAACCTATGCCAGATCTTCTACATTCTCAGCTGAATGTAAATGCTGTTCTTCATCTAGTGTAAATAAGAACCTGAATTGCCTCTACCTTCTGCAGATGCCTGATGTTCAAGTCCTCTTTGTTTTCACAGGGCTCCCTAATCTTAACCTTGTTTAAAATTCTCTGTCCGTTGGTAAGGATAGCTGGCTAGCTGCCTCCACTAATCCATGATTATTCCTGAACTGAGTATCTGACAGAGCACTAACACATGCAGTTTTGTTTTCCAAAGTGAGCCATCCAGAAGTTGTACTCTCTAATACACAAACCATTTGCAGGCATCCAGGCACAGAGATTATATTCTCAGTAGAGATCATGCAGTATGCAGCCTGTAATTTTTTATTTCCTTAAGGCTGGGTATTTCTTTTTATTTACTTGGCATATATTATTCTTGCACTAGAATGTCCTACTATAAAAAAACACAAAGATTAGCTTGACATAGAAAATTCTTTTTCTTAGGTTGCTATTTAACCCCACGATATCTAAATATTATTACTTTCATGTTACTTTTTAAAAAACAAAACAATTTGAAAGTTCCTAAGCCTTAGATTATGCTGAGAAATTTCTCAGTTCGCTGAAGGTTAATGGCATGCCAGGTAATAATGTCATTAAGATTTACTCTTATTCTCCAGTGAGACTTGCTTTACATATGACTTATTAAGTGCTATTTGGTATATTAAACAAGGTAAGACAACATCTTGCCCTCGAGGATTACACAGTCAATTCAATGAGTGAGAAAGGTGTATGAATCACTTAATTGTATGTAAAAGAAGAAAATGTAATGATTGTTGATTTGCAGCTCTGACTCATCCTTCTGAGGTAACATAATCCTGAAGGCTTCCTTGAAGAGGTGGTATGCCAGCTAAACTCCTAATGCTCTATATAGAATCTGTAGGATAGTCAGGTATGAACTTCGTCTCAGATAAGGTTTCTCGTCAGTAAAGACCCAATGGTGCGAAATGATAGGTCTTTGTAGAGAGTAACTGGATTTGGACTCAGATGTGATGGAAGATGAAAGAAAGGGGAAAAGGAATGGGATAATGATTAGTTGACAAAATGGCAAGATGCTACATTAGTCAATTAAGACCTTGGTGTGTGTGTGTGTGCGCGCGTGTGTGTGTGTGTGTGTGTGTGTGTGTGTGTGTGTGTGTGTGTGTGTGTGTGTGTGTATTGGGGGTAGGTATGGAACACATATTGCTTCCAGTGTACAGACTCACATGCTCATGGAGGCAAGAGGTCAACATTGAGTGTCTTTCTTAGTTGTTCAACATCTTAGTTTTTGTGACGAGATTTGTCATTCAACCGGGAACTAACCATTAGACAAGACTTTCTGAGAAGTGAGTTCTGCAAACAAGCTTGTCTCTGCCTTGCAATGTGGCTAAGGTTACAGACTTTTGCTGTCCTATGCCTGTTTTTTGGAATGGAAGCTGGGGATCTGAATTCAGATCCTCATGCTCATGAGTACCTTAGTGGCTGAGACATTGTCTCCCGAGTCTAGAGAATTTCTTTGGAGGATGGCTTAAACATGGGCTTGGCTATTATGTAGCATATCATTTTATATCTGCTCAGTCATTATCCATATTTATTCACCTTCATCTACTTCTGAATGTGGATCCTGAGAGCTAGAAAGACGTTTATAGTCATAATTAATTTTTATTGCCATATAATCTTTACTATTACCACAACACAACCATTGAAATTTGTTGAAAACTTAAAAGAATAGCTATGTCTTATCAAACAATTTTTAAACCATCTTAAAGCACATTCTCTTGTCCATTTCAACTCAAACTCAGCTGTGGGGAAGAGAGAAATTCTGTTCTGTCTCTCTGTCTCTCTGTCTCTCTGTCTCTCTCTCTGTCTCTGTCTCTCTCTCTCTCTCTCTCTCTCTCTCTCTCTCTCCTCATCCTATTCTTAACTTCTACCCATGAAAGAAAAACGCAATATGGCAGGGACCCAGCCTATAGGAAACATACTCTTTTATTGTGAAGTTGCTGGAAGTGTCACCCTGTAGTCTCTTGTCTTCAAGCATGGAGCTGATGCGAATCATCCAGTTTTCTGAAGGCACACACTGAGCTCTGAGCAGGTTTGCTCAAGGGCCACTACCGCTGGTTTAAGGGACTAATCCATGGAAATCAGAGGCCAAAGGAAGCATCCTGACCCCAGCTCTCCGGGTACAATTCAGCATGGTAGTGAGTGTCTGTCGCTCCAGTCCACACTACCAGTCTCACCCTGGCTTTTGCTTTGGGGCTTTCTAAAGCATCAGCTAGGTGCTCAGTTTGATCTATTCTTCTTATGTATAAAATGAAAATAATAAAAAATCTGCCACCCATCATACATTCAGAGTCTAATGAGAAATAGCTAAGATGCATGGGTATTTACTGGAGAGTGCTTTATCTGGATCTTGTAGTACACAGATTTTCAGCCTTCTGGGGAACCTCTTCACTGATTCCAATAGGAGCTATACCAGTTTGCATTCCCACTAGCAATTAATAAGGGGTCTCCTTTCCGTGTATGCTAGCCTACAAGTGTTGACATTGGCTTTATCGATTTTGGTCATTGTGATGGCTCTATGAAAAAAAAAAATCTCAAAGTTATTTTAGTTTGCATTTCCTCAGTAGCTAAGGATGTTTAACGTTTTAAAAAGTGTTTATCAGCCATTTTTGTTTCAGTTTTACAATCTCTGTTAATTCTACACCCTATTTTTAATTAGGTTGTTTTCTTGTTGTTCAGTGTTTTATATCCTAGATATAAATTCTCTATCAGATGCATAATTGGTAAAGTTTTTTTTAATCCCATTCTATAGGCTGCTGCTTTCTTTGAAAGCTGGTGTCCTTGGTTTTACAGAGCTTTTTAGATTATTGTGGTTCAAGTTATTTATTTTTCGGTCTCAATGCCTGTGTTTTCAGTGTCCTTTTCAGACAGTACATTTGTGTTCAGTGAATTGAAGCCTGTTCGCTTCTTTCTCTTATATCAGGTCCAAGGTATATGGATGCATATTGCTGTACTTTGATCCATTTGGTGTTCGATTTTTTGCAATGTGTGATAGGTGTGGATTGATTTTCAGTTTGACCAGCACTACTTGTTGAAGATGCTATATTTTCTCTACTGTGTATTTTTGGCTTCTTTGTAAAAAAAAAAAAAATCAGTGTATATAGGTCTATGTAGAATTATGTGTTGAATTTCAATTCCGTTGTCTGTTTTTATGACAATACATTACTGTTTTAATTACTGTAGCTATATAATACAGTTTGAAATCTGGGATGGTGGTACCTCCAGCAGTTATTTTATTATTCAGGATTGTTTTTGCTATACTTTTTTGTATGTGTGCATGTACATGCATGTGTGTATGTTTCCATATGAAGCTGAAAATTATTTAGTCAAATTCTGTGAAGAATTGTGAATTGTGTTAGAATTGTGTTAGAGTGCACTTGCACAATAGAATTTTACTCAACAGCTAGGAAAAATGAAATTTTCCAGTAAATAGATGGAGCTGGAAACAATCATCCGGAGTGGAGTAACCCAGACTCCAAAAGAAAAATATTCAGTGTTTTCTCTTATAGCCAGTGGAGGTTAACTTTTGGAATTAGATATGTGTGTTTCAATATAAATAAACAGGGATTAGATAGTAAGTACCAGACCAGGCGGGAGGAGGAGATGCCCCGTGGAAGAGATACTAGAATATAGTGTTATAAAGAGATACAGCAAAAACTAGAATAGGAAGACTAAATGAGAAGAGAGATGAGCGAGCAGAGTAAGGGACAGAACACAAAATGTGCTTTGGAAAGTTCCATGGAAAGCTACTGCTACAGAAGCTGTCCAAAACATATGCATCCATAATAATTTAAAAGGAGTCACCATATAATGGCATAGACAGTGTCTCAACTAGAAATCTTTTGCTACCAAATAAAACCTCCAGTGCCAGGAATGGCTTTTATGTTGGTGACTCCTTGGCCAAAGGGATCTTTCCACCTTAGATATCATGGGCTATTGCCAAGGCTATTGGTAACAATCCAAACCTGATGGTAAAGGCCTGTTGCTGAAGACATTTCTCATTTATGTCATCAAACATGGAGAAATTGAGTTAGTGCCCAACCAAAATCTTTAGTCATGGAAGGAATTTTGCACACTCCAAAAATGAAAAGTAACCAATTTCATACAGATATAAACTTTCTAATCTACAATATATGTTTGCAGGTATCCTGGTGTATTAATGGTGCAATGCTATAGGAGCTACTTTTAGCTTTTTTTTTTTTTTAGCTACTTTTTTAACAGCTACTTTTTTTGTTCACTTTAAGTACTGATCTCTAAAATGTAACCTATTCATAATAGCTAAAATAGCCAAGAAACTGAAATTAGATTGATCATGGGCATAGGAAAAAAACCTACTACTGTCATTCCGCTAAAGAAACACAGTAATAATAATAGCAATAAAAGTATTCCTAGTGGCATATTGCAAAGTTAGAGTAGCCCTGTATCCTTTGAGAGAAGCTTCTTCCAGTACATGGTAATTAGCAAAGGGATTTGCAACTGGATAATGTGCAGAGAGTGAGCGTCTTTGGAACACTCAACCTCAAATAAGATGTCTTCCTCATAGACCTCCCCTCAAGGCTAGTGTTCTATGTGGAAAAGGAGGCAGAAAGATTTTAGTAGCCATGGATGGTGGATAACTCTAATGACACAGCATCTTCTAGATACAACAGGACTCATACACATATGAACTCAGACTGTAACAGCACACATAAAGTCTGTACAAGTTCAAACCAGAGAAGAATCCCAGCACTGAGAAGGGGACAAACACAAAGTCCCACCTCTAACTAAGAGGTATTTGCAGTTGATACCTGCTATAAAGAAGATAATCCATTTTTTGAAATGAACATCAGTGGCACTGCATGCATTAGCCAAAGTCCAGGGCAGGACACAGACACACACCCAGGAGTAGTTGGCCAGTGTAAAGAGGATTCCATGTTGTTTTTTGTTTTGTTCTCTCTCTCTCTCTCTCTCTCTCTCTCTCTCTCTCTCTCTCTCTCTCTCTCTCTGTTTGCTTTACTCTATTTGGGAGCATGTTTTTGTTATATCATGTTATGTTATGTTTGGTTTTGCTTTTGTTTTTAGAGAGATGGGAAATTTATATGATGGGGGGAGTGCAGGATCCAGAAGAAGCTGGGGGGAGGAGAAAGATTATGATCATAATATATTGCATGAAACAAATTTTAGATAAAATTTTGCAGAAAGAAGTTTGGATTGGAGAATTGCTAACATTGACATGGGTTTGGCAAGATGGCTGATGTAAGTAAGAACCTAGTGGGTAAACTTAAACGACTGAAGAGGATCCACCAAGGGCCTACTCTTGGCCAGGATAGACAGAACGGAAAGAACTGTGGGAAAGACCCAAATTGACTTGGAGAGGAGGGGAAAGTATGACCAACTTAAGAGTTCAATGTGGCCTGCAGATGAGTTGTGGGTGGTTGGCAAATGTTTTAAAACTAAACAGTTCAACGTTTTCAAGATCAGAACGCACATGAATGCTGAACTCGCCATCCTGTGGGGGAATACATCAGGACTTTTATGAGCTCCTAACTCCTCAGGTAAGGCAAACACTTTTCTTTCCAGTTGGTTTATACCATGCCATTCTCTGAGGGCTCATGGGGTCAGACTGACATGCTTTTTCTTTGTATGAGCTGAGTGGTCTCAGGAACCTCTGTCTCTGGCTCTTGGTTTAGAAAATGTGAAGAAGAAATAGAAACATTCAGAGACACGATTCAGAAAAGAATGTCTTTCAAGAGAAAGAAATGATTGCATAATTGTAACCTTATACACTATTAGCAAAGAGAATAGGAGACCTGGAGAACTTGAAATGTAGTGTATGTTGATGCATATGGAGTGCAGGCTTGGATAATAAATAAACACATACATACAGAATTAAATGAATGAATGAATGAATGAATGAATAAATAAATAAATAAATAAATAAATAAATAAATAAATAGGAAATTAAAACAGCCCCTGTAGGTAGACTGGTCTTTCAGAAAATATGATGAAAAGGAGAAACTAAAACATCTTTTTTCCTTGGCCAGCAGAAGATTTAAAATCTTCTTTGCATATGCAAGATGCATTAGTCCTTCTGGTCCTCTGCCAATGTTATTTCCCTGTCAACCAGTTCTTCGGTCTCAGTTTCTCTTGTACCAGAAGCTGAGGCCCAACTCTCCATAGGAAGGAAGGCTTTGAAGCCATGAAAGTAACTGAAAATTTGCTTTGATGTAAGACTTGTAAAAATACATTGGAATGTGTTGATAGATAGTTCTAGTAGCAACTGTTTGTTTGTTTGTTTGTTTGTTTTTAAACTCAATATCTTATTACAAATTTTAGCTTGACTGTGCTCCCAACACAGGCAATATTTTATTATATTTTCTAAGTCATACATCTTTATGATACCAGCTGATATGAGGACTGCAACACAACACATATACAGCAGAGAACTTCCAGGTCTAGACTTAGTCAGAGAAGATGCGCCTAAGATGACTTGGGGCCCTAGGGAGTGGGGAGGGCTAGTGGGGTGGGGGTGGGGGTTGGAGTGGGGGCATCCTCTTGTAGACCAGGGAGGGGGAAGAGGTGTGTGATGTGGAGCAATCAGAGGGTGAAGGGGGAAGGGGGTAAAGCCTGGACTGTAAAAAAAGATTAAAGAATAAATAAAAGAAATAAAAAAAAAATTTAAGAGGCCTGGTGCTGGAGAGATGACTCAACAGTTAAGAGTACTTACTGCTCTTGTAGAAGACCTACATCCCACCCAGCAACCAAATCAGGCAGCGAAACTCCAGGCCCTGTGCTATCTTCTAGCCTCTGTGGTCACCTGCATGCATACATGCATATATTCACACACAGCCACACATCTATGCAGAAGATTAAAAACAAAAATAAATCTTCGAAAAATGTAGGAGTGTCTTAAAACTGATAACATATCATTTAACACTGTATAGCTATATTTGTAATTTTCTAACATAATCTATTGTCTAGGAGTACATAAGAAAAGTGCTTGGGACTGTATTACAAATGAATTCTGTCTCCTAGGCACAGAGAGAGCTAGAACGGGAAAGAAACAATCAGAATAAATATGTGTATTTAATCAATTCCAAACAGTTTGAAGTAGCTCTGTTTTAAATGCCTGATTGATTATCCTCGTTATTTCCAAGCTGGAATAAATAACTGTTGTTGGCTTTGGGGACGGTGGTGAAACTCAGCCTGAGATCGCTGTATTTGCTTCTTCTCTCTGTTGCAGTGAAGATGATAGGGCCAAAAATCTAGAAAAAAAAAATCTTCTGCTATTTTAAGATGCTGTGGATCTAACTAACTGGGTTTCTGTGCCATCATTAATCAGCTGTCTGAACAGAGAGAAGAGAAAGGAGGAGGAGGCAGGCCAGTTAGTGAGCCTGACTTCAGCACAGAAACAAGGAGGTCCGGCTTTGTGAAAAGAGCCACATAATTAATATGTCCTGGAAGCTTCCCTTGCATCTTTCCCGCACTAGAGGCAATGACTTCATGACATCCTTGAAACTGCTTACGTATTTCCACAAGGATAGTGTTTGTTAGCATCTAAAGTGTATTTTCTCATCTGAATTTACTTTAAATTTCTATGTTCTAACATATCTTTAAGAGAATATAAGTGGCAATATTATCTTGTCAGCAGGTCCACAGAGAGAATACATAGAAATTTGTATTTTACAGAGAATGTCTGTAATATAAATAATGATAAAACATTGGTTAAAACTGTTTAATTTATATATCTGTGGTGATGTTAGGAAAAAAATTAGCTCTTTGCTTATTACTAAATATTTTCATATGGAGTGTCTTGTTTAAACTTGGAGGTTTTTCTAAGAAAAATACCCATTTCAATGCTATAGTCTGACCAAAGAGTGAAGAAGTGAGTTCTAGTTACATTTAGCCAACCAAGTTATTATTTTCATCAAATTTGAATTATTAAGTAATGTACAGACTTATATTTCAATAAAGAAATTTGTATACATTTTCTCTTCTATGCTAGAGATTTAGAAATCAGAAATAAGATCAATGTTTCTAACAACACAAAAAAACGTTGTGTATGCCATGATGGATTGGTTCAGGAGTGGATCCTAACCCACTGTATAGGGGAGTATTCCCACAGACTTAATATTCAGACATTATCTACTTGACAAGATAGTAAAATATCCCACTCATCTGCTCACAGATAATTTTTCAAATTTTAACAATTTTATTAGTCCCTGGCAAGGCCTTTAAAACTTAGAGAAGAATACTAATAAGTCATTAATGGTTAATTACATGTCAGCTTTGAGGTCAAGGAGTTTGAGTGGATTTTAGTCATTCGGATTAACATGCATTGCTGCTGAAAGGAGCCCATGGTGCAAGTTCCTCTGCCTCCCTTGCCAATCCTAAACTCTCTTTCATGAAAACAGAAACATAGAAGCATGAATTCAATTGTCTTTCAGAAATAAAAGAGCCGGTCCAAGGGAGCGATGTATGTACAGGAAAAGGGTTATTGATTAACAGTGTGTGTCCTCAGGAAAAGACAGATGAACTTTTTTAACCTGGGCAACTTAATTTGATACCTGAGGACCAACCAGAAGTGGCGCCAGCTTTGAAATCTGCACTATGTAAAACTTAAGTGTTGTTCTAATGAGAACAATTGGGTCTGACCATAAAATTAATTTAAGCAAAGGGGCTGAAATTAATAAGATTTTTTTAAAAAAAATGCTAATAGTGGGTTAAGAGATGGCAGCCAGTAAAATGCAAGCATAAGGACTGAGTTTGAACCCCAATATTTACATAAAATTCCAAGCATATCATCCTGGGAAGGCGGAGCCTGAAGGAAACATGGGGCTTGTCAGCTGTCAGTTGCCCCTACTTGGCTAGCTCAGGTGCAGTGAGAGACGCTATCTCCAGAGCTAAGGTGGAGAGTGACTGAGGAAAGCGCCCAATGCCACTTCCGGGTCTCTGTGGACAAGTTCGCATGTGTAATAGATATATGGGCATTTTGAAAGTTTCAAGGTCTTTAAGTTTTAAGAAGATAGTCCAGCAACTTATGCCACCCTATTTAGCAAGGTTACAATCATTTTCACTCCTATAATATAGAAAATTACTAGCCGGGCGTGATGGCACACGCCTTTAATCCCAGCACTTGGGAGGCAGAGGCANGCTGATTTCTGAGTTCGAGGCCAGCCTAGTCTACAAAGTGAGTTCCAGGACAGCCAGAGCTATACAGAGAAACCCTGTCTTGAAAAACAAAAAAGAAAGGAAGGAAGGAAGAAAGAAAGAAAGAAAGAAAGAAAGAAAGAAAGAAAGAAAGAAAGAAAGAAAGAAAGAAAGAAAGAAAGAAAGAAAGAAAATTACAGTTTTCTAGTCTTTCAAAGGAACTGTTATTGTTGTGGTGGTGGTGGTGGTAGTCTTGGTGGTTGTAAACACCTGTAAATCAATCCTCAAAGGTTTATTGATTTTCTCTCTTCTTTAACAAAAAGTTGCTTTGGGAAAAATTATAACTCCTGGGAATTCTAGAACTTGGGTTAGGAGTCTGCCAGCCAGCATTGCCTGTTCCCTTAGGTCCTGGAGCCCAGGCAGCACATGAATTGGTTTCCAAGGAAAGCAGTCCATAATCTCTATGCAAAGTAGTGTTTTTCCATAGCTGAATGTCAGATCCAAATGTAAAGCTGCCTGTTGCCTCGAGTGTGAAATTCATTCTCATTTAAATTGTATGTTTCTTTGCAACTAAGAATGCTGGTATTTGAGGCCTGGGCTGCAGAGAAGTGTGTGTGTGTGTGTGTGTGTGTTACTGGTGAGGAGTCCTAATCTCTGTGAGCCCTTTCCACTTCACTGACAAACCAGTGAAGAGTTCACAGGGAAGCATCTTGATGGAAGCCATTAATATATAGGATGCAAGGGAATGTGTTTGTTTTGATGTCTTTATGATATTTTACTGTCTTCCAATTTTTCAGATTTTTTGAATATGAGCATTCATGTTTTCAGAGAGCCCATGTTTCATATTAAGTGGTTTCTCTCATCATTTAAATTCAAATATGAGAGATTGGATGCCAGGATATTTTCAAATCCCTTTGTTGGTGGAGGGTTTGCTCAGATATTCAAGATCAATATTTAAGAAGAAAGAGTGTTAGGATGTTTGTCTTGGTTCATTTCCCTCGTGGGATCCATGGTCACAGTTGATACCTGCCTGATGATTTCAAGAGCCTTGTCATGTTTTTGAGTGCATTTTACTTTGAGCTTTTGAGGCTGGTCTCATTTCCAAGCATCCATTGAGGATGAAAAACTTGGTTGGGTTTTCCTTATTCATGAAATCCACTTTTCATTCAGAGTCCACACCACATCACTGCTAATCGCACTACTTTTGGCTACTGGCCCTTTGAAGTACTTTTTCAAATACTGATGGTCAATGACAAGAAATGTGTATGTCCACGGTTATAATCAGGCTTCTCATTTAGTGCTAAAACAGGCATGCACATTTCTAAGGCCATACTTTATAGTAGTTGTATTAGGCACAAAGAACTACATCTGATATGACGTAGCAAAAAGTGGTAGTAATGACAGTAACCTAGAGTCAAGAAAAGAATTATAAATCGTAGACTTTTCATGGGCAGCTTATTCTTAATGTTGAACAAGATTGTATAGCTGTTAATGTGACTCATAGCCACCAATTATAATTTCATGGAGCAATTACTATCTTATTTCTCAATAGGCCTTAGACTGGACAGCTGTGTGAATCTAGGCTTAGATTAGCTTCTTATATCTGTGGTTGCCTGGCAGGTCATCTATAGTTGGCAAGGACAAAGTAGGCCCTTAAAGCCCAGTGTCAGAACTGGCACATCCCCACTTCTGCTGTCATCTAGCAGCCAGTACAGGGTGACAGCCATCCCAGATTCCATGAAGAAGAACATAAGCTGGAATACTACAAGAGAAGAGCTAAAATGTACTCTGTAGAAGAAGATATGAACTGGGTAGAGGATATAGGCCAGTTTTGTAACCAGTATATGCCTATAGCCTTTCCAAATCATTATAGATTATATTGGGTCCCTCCACACCCTCAACTCAAATATGCTAGATGATGCAACCTCCTATGGTAAGCTGTGTAAGTCAAAAGAATACGGGAGATTACAAATACTGTCTCTGTGATTTAACTGGACAACTGCATATTACTATTTTTCACTAGTTAGGACATTAATATATTTATTTAGATCATTGAGTTTAGTTACCATATGTAAGGGATTTTTAAAATAGCATGTTTGTATGTGTATATGCACATGTGTGTATTATGTTTCACCATTTGCTTCTGTCAGCAAGCTAATAACTTTGTCACTATTGGACACTATGATGTACCACCTGGTTGTTGTTGCTGGTTAAAGATAGGTCCTCAGAGGAGAAAATGGGACCTTTTTCATTGGTACTAACTGGCTGTTCTATACAGGAGAAATCTAGATGAGACTATCAAGAAACATGTTTATGCATCCTTCCATGTGGTGGTTCTGATAGAAAATCTGAGGGCTCAGCCATAGGGGGTTACAAAACATGGCCCATAATTTAGCACCTGGAGTGGCTGAGTTGATAATTCTCCATCAGCTGCAGAACTGTCATTTCCATTAAGCCTTTAATGAACACCAACAAGCAGAACACAAAGGTACCACATCCTCTTCCCAGCAAGCTGTTGCATGATTGCAGAGATGCTGGTGTGCGTGAAGAGCTGAGACCTGCTTGTCCTTACTTCATAAATCTAGACACAGAATTCACTTTGGGGCTTGTATTAAGATGAGACAAGAGAGGAAAAAAATAAACTGTTTTGTAAAGTCAATGGAGTGAATGTTTCTCTAGCTACCCACAGCTTATTACTCTTGTATATTATTTCCAGCAGTACTTATACCAGAGATCATGAGGGACCCTTAAAGACATGCTGATGCCTCTTTGGTAGTTTCAGAAAAATATGCTTTATAAATAATTCTGCCTATATATCTTATGTCTCTAGGACTCCCTTCTATTGGCTTTGTTTGCCGTGTGTCTACGTGCATGAATGCAGGCTATTTGGATATGTGCCCTTGGAGAGTTATTGAGTTTCCTGTTTTCTAAGCCAGAGCCACATGCTCTAAGGTAGCCATGCCCACAGCAAAGAAAAGATATGTGAACTGTAGTGGAGAGCGTGACGCAGCAGCACGTGAAGCCTAAAGAAACCAACGCACTCTCACCCAAATCTGTGATCTTTTTTTTTTTCTTTTTAAAGCATATTTATTGTTACATCAGGATTCCAAGTCAACTATTTGGATTGCAATTAATGATGTAGAGTCAGGGGCTATTCAGAGCATTACCCAGGAGGTGTATATTGTACAGAGATGGAACATATGCCCTTGCAATGGATGTTGTATGTTAGAATCAGTGAAATACAAGACCATTTACTTCCTATCATTTTTGTCTTCCAAGGACATTAACCTGAGCCTTTGCAGTCCAGCTCTATCTGTAATTTGCCCTAACATGAGTGGGGGTAAGGGACAAAATCAAATTTGGGGAGAAAGTAACACATCACAGCTAGTCTGAAGTATGTGCAGTTTTACTGCCATGTTTAGTGAGTAGTGACAGTGGCATCTGTTTAAGAGTACATATCTCTAGTCTTTGTCTGTGCTCCTGAAGCCACGTCTCTAGGCAGAGGGTCCTATGTCTGCATTTTAATTCAGTCCCCTAGGTCTTGTCATTCATGTTAACATTTGGAAGCACTGCTAAGCTTTTTCTTAGGTTCGAAGTTGATATTTGCAAACTGTTCTATGAAGACCTCATTAACCCAGTTCTCCAGGAATTGTCTCCATACATAAGGATGCATTATTTTGCACTTGATTTTGCAAAAGGACAGCGTCAGAAATGACAGTACATATGCTAACGTGTCCTTTTAATAAATCATGAAACTATAGTTCACTGTGTACCTAAGACCACATATAATCACACGGCACATTTGCTTCCTAACAAACCCAACCTCTTATTGAATCATAGCATGCTGTAGAAAATGAACAAATCCAGTGTGTAGAGTAAAACCAATTTTCAGAATTGAAAAAACTCTAAGAAATTGCCATTCAGATTAGGGACTAGAACATCATGGATGTTGTAGGAGCTCCTCACACCTCAAACAAGCTATGTTGTGAGTTTGATCACTGTGACTTTGGACATACTGAGTTTCTTTTCCTACATGTGCCCATCAGACTCATCTCTAGAGAGGCCTGCTCTAGATGTTGGTTCAATTGGGCATTTCAATTTAGGATCACTCCCATTCTACTTTATTCTTGACTTCATTGTTGATACATGAGAAATTATACCAAACATTCAAGAAAAGTTACACCTTAGAAGGCTGAAGGGATTATAACTCATGGTCTTGGGAATTTGTTGAAAATGTCAACCAGGCTAGGTCTTTGAAGCCTTTGCTTGGTACAATGTGCCCTACTCCTGTGACCTTGGACAGGAGCCCTAAGTTCACACTGAAACCTCTTCTTAGGGCCTTAAAATTTGGCAGCTTTATCTATAGCACCTCCTGGAGTGTGTTCCAGATTGTGAATCACATAAATAGCACTGCCTGCAACATTCATTTATATACATTTCATAAGTGCGTTATATGTGTCTGTTAGGTGTATACCTAACAATAAAATTTCTGCCTCATATGCCTTAGAGACATTTACAGCTGTTAAGAGGTCAAGACAAGGCTTTCCATAGTACTACAGAAACTTCTTAGCAAGACTCCCTTAGTCCCACCTTTGATGTACCTTTGTGTAATTTTTATATTAGTCAGTCCAGGGATGTGTTTATAAACATATCTCATTGTGGTTTTTGGTTTTGATATGGCTTGGGTTTCTATTGCTTTGGAGACTTCTTTTTTTTCTTCAAATTTTATTAGATATTATCTTTATTTACATTTCAAATGCTATCCCGAAAGCTTCCTACACCCTCCCCCCCCCCCCGCTCCCCTACCCACNGACTCCCACTTCTTGGCCCTGGTATTCCTCTGTACTGGGGCATATATAGTTTGCAAGACCAAGGGGCTTCTCTTCCCAATGATGGCCGATTAGGCCATCTTCTGCCACATCTGCTTGTGGACGTTGTACATCGTGGTGCGGAGCCTAGTGCGCACCACGATGTACAACGTCCACAAGCAGCTTTCTCTAGCTCCTCCATTGGGGGCCCTGTGTTCCATCCAATAGCTGACTGTGAGCATCCACTTCTGTGTTTGCCAGGCACTGGCATAGCCTCACAAGAGACAGCTATATCAGGGTCCCTTCAGCAGAATCTTGCTGGCACGTGCATTAGTGTCTGGGTTTGGTGGCTTATGATGGGATGGATCCCCGGGTGGGGCAGTCTCTGGATAGTGCTTTGGAGACTTTTAATGACTGCTTCTATTTCTTTAGGGGTTATGGGACTGTTTAGATGGTTTATCTGATCGTGATTTAACTTTGGTACCTGGTATCTGTCTAGAAAATTGTCCATTTCATACAGATTTTCCAGTTTCATTGATATAGGCTTTTGTAGTAGGATCTGATGATTTTTTTTGAATTTCCCAGGTTTCTGTTGTTATGTCTCCCTTTTTGTTTATGATTTTGTTAATTTGGATACTGTCTCTGTGCCCTCTGGTTAGTCTGACTAAGGGTTTATCTATCCTGTTGATTTTCTCAAAGAACCAGCTCTTGGTTTTGTTGATTNTTTGTATAGTTCTTTTTGTTTCTACTTGGTTGATTTCAGCCCTGAGTTTGATTATTTCTTGATATCTATTCCTCTTGGGTGAATTTGCTTCCTTTTGTTCTAGAGCTTTCAGGTGTGCTGTCAAGCTGCTAGTGTGTGCTTTCTCTAGTTTGTTTTTAAAGGCATTCAGAGTTATGAGTTTTCCTCTTAGAACTGCTTTCCTTGTGTCCCGTAAGTTTGGGTATGTTGTGCTTTCATTTTCATTAATTTCTAAAATGTCATTGATTGCTTTATTTCTTCCTTGACCAAGTTATCATTGGGTAGAGTGTTGTTCAGCTTCCATGTGTACGTGGGCTTTCTGTTGTCTTTGTTGTTATTGAAGAGTTAGGCTGGTGCCTTAGTCTGTGGTGATCTAAGAGGGTACACGGGATCTTTCTATGTTCCCTCTATGGTTCCCTGTGGGATGTGCATATTATAAATAGCTTCCATAGCATCAAGTACACATTTTCACTTTTTTAATAATAGTTTGTTAAATAGAGTTTTATAGTTATAATAGGGTATAATGTATCAATTTTTGTTTTTATTTTGTGCTTACGTTTTAAAATCTCTGCTAAGAATCTTTTAATATGGGTCTAGAGAGGTGGTTCAGCAGTTAAGAGAACTGACTGCTTTTCCTGACTTCCCAAGTTCAATTCCTAGCAACCACATGGCGGCTCACAGTCATTTGTAATGGGATACCATGCCCTCTTCCAGTATGTCTGAAGACATATGTACTTACATACATAAAATAAATCTTTTTTTAAAAAGAATCTTTCATTAAATTACTTTTTCTAGAAGTTCAATTGCCTCATATTTCACATTTAAATTTAAAAGCTATCTAACAATGTATACAGAGGATAATAAACCTTCCTTCCATAGTGGGTTTATAATAAGAATTCAAATGTAGTTTTATAATTAAAAACCTATCAGTGTAGTGCACCATGTTACTAGAGAAAATAGGACAAAATTATATAATCACGTTAATAGATTCATTAAAAACATGTGATAAAATCCAATATTCAACACCATACATTTTTAAACACTTACACTCCTTTTGCAATCTAAGAACAGAACTTAAACTGATATTTATTTATGAACCTCTAAAAATGTAAGATGCACTTTTACAAAGTTGTTATAGGGGAAAATAATATGGTTTTTACAACTAATCTACAGGCCCACCTAGGGCAGATACCATCCTCTGCGTTAAAATGAGGTCAGGAGAACAGGACAAGGATTCTGTTACTTCCACTCATCCCTACACTGTCCTGAAGGTCCCTGCAGTCCAGTAAATCAGCCAGCAAGGCTTCTTGAAAAGGAAGATCTAAAACTTCCACTCTTAGTAATGACTAAGAAATTTAAGAGATTCAACAGCTTATTACTATTGATGCCTAAGTTTTGCCAAGTCATAGCATGGTCTATCACTAAATAGAAAAGATATCATAACTCAAAGGAAACTAATTTTTAAAGACACTCTTGACAATCAATCAGAGGGCACTAACAAATCAGAAACTAGATTGTGAGCCTGAGGAGCTCCCTCACCTAGGAAAACATTTGCTGTGCAGGCATGAGGTCCTAAGTTCAGATCCTTAATACTCATTAAAAGCTAGGCGTGGCAGGAATCCATGCTTTTAACACTAATGCTCTGGAGCAGACACAAAAGCATCCCTGGCTTGGGCCTTGCTGGCCATCTGTCTCGCTAAATCTGCAAGCTCCATGTTCAGTGAGAGATCCCAAGGCAGAAAATAAGGCAGAAGTTGATCACCTCCCACATGTACACACACTTGTAAAAATTCACTCACCCTCAACACAGACCTGTGCATAAATAGGAGGACACATATGAATGAAATAAATTAGATACAAGATGGAACTAAGTTAAAATGCCTCTAAGTTAAAAGTGCAAGAAGCTAAGGATATGGAAGCATATATCACAGCTATTGGAAATTGTGATTCGAAGTGATTTATAGATCCACCTCAAATGCAACTTAAAGACTGGCTGCAGGTTTTGGAATCATAACACTTGCTATAAAATGTAGTTGGAAGAGCGAAGACTGAAGAAGAGCCAGGACAATCTTAAAGGATGCAAACTGAACTTTCACTATGACAGAGAACTATAACATTAAACAAACATGTTATTGGTTCAAATAGAGCCAAACTGACCATCGAACACAATTTTAAAATGTCAGAGAACTGATGTATGATAGGTTCACAATGGAACTAACAATGAACTGTGTGTGTTGTTGTGTCTTCAAAAGATGATGAGGCTATGCCAGTGCCTGGCAAATACAGAAGTGGATGCTCACAGTCATCTATAGGAAACACAGGGCCCCCAGTGGAGAAGCTAGAGAAAGTACCCAAGGAGCTGAAGGGGTCTGCAATCCTATAGGTAGAACAACAATATGAACTAACCAGCACCCCCAGAGCTCGTGTCTCTAGCTGCATATGTAGCAGAAGATGGCCTAGTCAGCCATCATTGGGAAGAGAGGCCCCTAGGTCTTGCAAACTTTATATGCCCCCGTGCAGGGGCATGCCAGGGCCAAGAAGTGGGAGTGGGTGGGTAGGGGAGCAGGGTGGGATAGCATTTGAAATGTAAATAAAGAAAATATCCAACAAAAAAAAAGATGATGAATCTGAATCTCTTAAGTAGTCGCACAGAAAAAGAAGTGGACCTTGAATCTTAAATGGACGCCATACATATGCCAAATCATGCTAATTTTTTAATTATTCAAAATAAATACCTATTCTAAATAATTAGCATGCTTTTCTCAGTTAGGGAATCTTATTTTCTTAGCGAAATTGTTTCTGTTTATCTAGAGGCTTACCTCTGCAACATGTCTGATTATAGTCATTTTCTTTAATCTAAAGTTTGTGACATTGTTTTGTTTTTCCTTGTATTGGGTGACAATTGTTCTTTCAGACTTGCCTTAATGATTCTAGTTTGTGACTCTCTCCTTTTTGTGTAAGATATTTTGAATCATTCTTTGAAATAGGCAGTGTATAAATAATGAATAAATCAATCAATGAGGCAAGTTAAACTTCACTTGAAAATTTGAAGCTTGGCTGAATTGTCAAAAAGAATTATAGCTCATAGAGCAATCCCAGTAATTATACTTTGATGAAATTACAACTGTCCAACATCATTTTGCTAATACAGATTGCAGGTATAAATATTGCATAGGATGTTCTTTAAATGTTAACGTATGTGTCAGTATTAAAACTAAGTAGCATTCACAGAGAGAAAGAATTTACTTCTCATCAATTTTATGTAGTATATACTCAGAAAATGGATCATTTCTTTTTTAGGAAACATAGTCTGACTATTAGAAGTACTTTGCCCATATAGAAGGATTATGTAGAAAAGATCTTGACTTGAAGGGGGGAAGGTTAGAGGCAGGACAGAAGTGTGCACACTGTTAGTGGTACTGGGTCTTGGCTTTAGAGATATTAGCTCTAACTGCATCCAATCCCAGTTCCGACAGTAATAACTATGTCATCTTACATATACATCTTAAACTACATATGTATAATTTTCTTGGCACTCCACTGTTTTTGACTTGAGAAATGGCTCAGTATTTAAGAATACTGACTCTTTCCCCAGAAGACCTAGGTCCAATTCACAAAACCCACCTGGTACCTCACAACTATCTGTAACTCCAGTTCCAGGATCTAATACCCTTTCCTCCTTCTGCAGACACCAGGTATGTACATGGTATGTAGAATACCTGTAAACAAAATACATACATACAAAATTATAAAACATAACAATGATCGAAAGCCGTCAATTCATATCACAATACCCATTTCATACAGACTGGACTCTAAATCGAGCTAAGTGCAGAAATGATACACATTTTTTTTCCTGCAGTGTTATTTTTTTCTAACTGTTGATACCTTTTGGTGATTATTTTTGACATTTGGCATTTGGACACCCATATGAAGCACTCAGATTGGCTAGGCAGTAGCTTGAGCAGGTGAAAAGCCCCAGTGACATGAGGCAGCTGAGCAATTCAGGGCATTTGCTGTGATGGGAACCTGGGGGCTTTTAACCCGGGCAACTGTTTCTCCACTGCTCTGCATGCCAGTGCCTGCAGGCTCTCAGAGTCCCTGTCTCACCTAACAAGCATGTCAGTCAGCAGCAGGACACACCACCCACACCACTGCAATAGTCCTCAAAATATCATCATAATGGTGTTCGGATCGGCTTAGGGGAAAGATGCTTTTCAGTCTGGGGTCTTATCTTTTACTGCGTGAAGACATTTTTCTGCAACAGATCTCAGAGAGTATTTTACCAGGTGGACTCAGAGGAAAGCTTTTATCCAAACTGAAAATTTAGTAGGGCAAAACCTGAACCAGATGTCTGTACCACTCTGGGAAATCTACATGGATTCACAGGTATGACTGAGGACGTTTTGTGTCCCTCATTTTGGTAGAGCCTGGATTCTGCCATTTTGGGGTCTCATCATCTTGAGAAAAAGTATACCTTGTCAGTAAAGTAAACCTGAGCTCATACTGCATCCGTTTATCTCTTCTTCTGACACCCATGTCTACTGCATTTGATTTCACTTGGCTGTTTTCATAGTGCTAGTGACCAGTCGTGCAGTATTGAGATGTAAAATGGGAATATTGTTAGAATTTTAACCTCCAGGCAACCCATCCATTCTAGGTAATCTCACAGTAATAAATGTTTTCTTATTGGTCAGGAAAAGAAATAGATCTTTTACTCTGATGTCATCCCAAGCTCCCGAGAATTCTGTGTTACCTGGATTAGAATTGTATGAATTGTTTGTAGGGTAGAGATAAGAAGTCACCCAGGGGGTGGGAATACATAAAGGATTATCATCCATCTTAAAATTTCAGTTCTGATGGAAAGACTTAGAGTAGACAATGTAACAGACACATCAACATGTTCAATGTCTTTGGTTGTAAGAAACGTGGAGACATGCAAATCCCAGAATCAAAAGTGCTAGAGAGGGGTGCTCCCACGCAGGGAGGGACCCTCTAAGCTGAAGTGTGTATCATTTCAGAGTGAATGTGCTCCATTGCTCACGCACAAAAGGATCTGTTGCTTGTTCTCATGGAGTCATTGACACACATGGGATAGTGGGTGCAGTCCCCAGCGCTATAAGCAGACTGAAGTTTCACACAGGTGACCATAGTTTCTCGTTCGTGCTTTGGGCCAATGATCATTATCCAAATCCCAGAATCAGCGCTTAGTTTATCCTGGCTTCACAAACTACAGCCTGACACTCTGAGACTGTCACACATGTGATTACACTGCCACCGTGTGGTTTAAAAATCTCTTTCCGTTAAGGCCTCCTAAGGAAAGGGACAATAAAAAAATCCAACCATTTCAAATACTTTGGCTGTTCATTTATCTTTTGTTACCATTCATATAGATTCGTGAAGGTGTACAGTTAGGGAACACTAATGTGAACGGGAGGTACTGGCAACTAATTCTGCATTGTTCTTCATGGCTCCAATGTCTATCCAGAGAGTACGCTCTTCACATTTGCTAGGAAAAGCTGCCCTGTTCACCTTCTCAGCATAATGTAGATGCGGCCCAGAAGAATCTCATAATTTCCCTATACATCTCTGTAGATAGATGTTGCTTAAGCTGACACTCCCAAATCAGAAGCAGCCACAACATCCCCCAAGGATGCATTAGAAACAGATTTATTCAGATCTATTCAGCTCTGCCTCAAGTACTGAATAAAACCTTTGGAGAAAGAGACCAGAAGTCCAGATTTTAAAAGTTCTTGAAGCTGGGAAAAATGGCTCAGTGAGTGACATGATGGCCTTGTTAACATGAGGATCTAAGCCCTATTCCCTGAACCAAATGTGAAAAGCCAGGCATGGTGGCACAGGCTACTAATCCCAGTGCTGGTAATTGAAGACAGGGGAGCTTCCTTAAGTTTGCTGCCCAACAAGTCTATCCTCCTTGGTGTATCCCAGCCAATGAGAGACCCTGACTCAGAAAACAAGGCGTACAGTGCTTGTGGAATAACACTGGAGATTTTGCCTGTATCTACTTGTGCAAGGACCTGCACTGCAGACATTCACCTCTTTCTCTCTCTCTCTCTCTCTCTCTCTCTCTCTCTCTCTCTCTCTCTCTCACACACACACACAGACACACACACTCGCACACACACACACACAAACACACACATCACTTCACAAAATTCTAATGATCCAATCTATAAATAATATTACCCCTCTCCTGGAGTATATTAACATAAATTTTATTTTAGGGAGAGTTAAATTGGACCTCTTACTGCAGGGATCCTAAAAAAGGTCATGCAGATATAGAAGAAAGGGGTCCTTGAGCTTCCTACTAGGTTGGTCACTCCCAGTGCCATGAAAGTCTGCTTGAGGAGAAAGTAAAACACGGGGTCATGTGAACGTGTGAATATGTGCCCATTGCCATCATTGAACATGGCGTTCTTTCCTTCTCTAACTCTGCCTGAAGTTGCTGTGACCAATCTGGCATAAATCTTTTAACATTTTGGGATCACTGGAGAACAAGTCAATTATTGGTGGGTACTGTATAATTAGGGCATTGCTTAGACACTCAAATCACAGTTTTCTAAAAATGTAAAAGACCCTTGGGGCTCTCAGAATGTCAGGAAAAGTGGGGTGGTGTGAAGGGGAGGACCTGGTAAACTGCTTCCTAACTCAATGGTGGCATGTAGCAAAATTGCCTATTAGCAGAATTTCTGTCGTCTCCAGAATGAAGTGCCAAAGCCTAGAAGTTTAAAATGGAACACTCTGTTTATGGTGTGGGTTCAATTTTAAGCACATGTCTAATTAGGGGAATGGAGCGTAATTGTCACTTAAGTTTGTTGACTGACTCTTAACTTTGTTTCTTTTGCTGGTGGACAGCTAGTAAATGTCATGGGATACAATGTAGCATCCATTATTGATGCAGGGCTTCTGTTGAAGCGATTTATGTTAACTTATTTCCATGACTCTGTGTAAATACGTGTTTGCAGAGCATAGAAATCCAGCATCACCCGACAGAAAGTATTCTCCTTAGCTATGAGCTTGCCTTAATTGCAGCTGGAGTGGGAGTAAAGAATCCAAAAGCACATCCCCAAAGTGTCATAACGGAGGAAGAAAAATGCTCCGTCTTTCTGAGGTGGTGTAGATGTTACCTCGCTGTGATATAATAAACATAAGGGGCCAATGGTGTGGTTTTGGTCCGAGTTTGAGGATATGGTTCATTGGGGGTTGTGAAAGGTGGTGAAAGCTGTGGTGGGGTGTGAGGCAGCAGCCACACCACATCTGCAGACAGGAAGCAGACACGTGCTGTCGCTCAGTTCTCTATCCTTTCTCTATCAGTCTGTGACGCTAGATCATGGCATGATGGCAGGCAGCTAAAGGAAGGTGTGTCTTCCCACCTCACAGACCTGCCCAGGGGAATCTCACCTAGATGGCTGTAAGGCCTGGCAAGCTGACCTCAACATTAACCACTGTGTGTAACATACAACACACACAGGATAAAAATACTAAATCTACATACACATTTCTTATCATGTTGTTTATTGTTTGTAACATATAAAATGCTAAATGCAAACAATAAATTCTAAGTATGAAAACACTAGACCAAGGCACAAGTGTAAGGTCTTATTCATAGAAAACTTATCTTTGATTTTTTTATCTTATATTTTTTTATTCTTGGCTATAAGAAGAACACTTAATAAATAGCTGGTCTGTTGATAGGATTAGTATCCTTTGGGTAAATTTTCTTTGCCAAACCTGATTTCTGTGGCAGGACCCCCAAGATTCCAAAGGGGCTAGCTCATTGGATTGCCACATGTTGGCTTGCTAGCAGGACTTAGAGAACAAATCAACTGCAGCCTCATTCTTAGTTTCTCTGTGACTTCTTCAACTTTTCTTGCACATTTTAGGGAAGTGTTCTGCTGTGGAGCCACACTGCAGATATCTTGTGCATTTATATAGGGGCTTCATATCATTTTACAAAGTAATGGTTTTTAATGACATTCCCCCATATCCTTAGGGGGTTTTTTTTTGTCTGACCCTCACCCCATCCCTTATGTTTCGCATCCCCTGCTCCCCGTGCCTGCTTAAACGCCTCCACACGCAGCACCCTTTTTCAATGCCACATAGCATGTGTTCTGTTACTATTACCACACTTCTTACTTGGGTCTCCTTTTATCTCCTCTGAACATACTCACTCCCACTTAAATAAAAAAAAACATATAAGTAAGATGCTATGAACAAGAACATGTTGTGTTTGTCTTTCTGTACCATCCCTGGGCATATTTCCAAAGGATCCTATATATTTCTGCAGAGATACATGTTCATACATGTTTGCTGCTGCTGTATTTATAATAGCCAATAAGTGGAATAAGCTCAAATGTCTGTAAACAAATAAATGTATATGGAAAATGTGGTATGTATATGCAATGGAGTTTTATTGGGTCATAAAGATAAAGGAAAATTTTAGAAAAATTGATGGAACTGGACAGTATTGTATGTATTGTATTGTATTGTATTGTATTGTATTGTATTGTATTGTATGACATAACCCAGCATCTTTCTGGCACCCTTCCAAACTAATAAAATACATGTGACTGCACAGGTGACTGTGAGATGTGAAGGGAAAACTAGTCACACAGAGCCGAGCATCGTTCTGGCCACCAGAGGGCCCCTGTTCACATGATCTTACCAATTCTCTGTGCAGCTGAAGTTTAAAAGAAGCTTCAGGCAGGCTGCTGAATATGACAGAAAGCTCCAACGGAAGGAGCTTTGCCTGCTACTTGCCATTCTGCTTCTGGGTCTGAATGAGGATATTTGATGTTTCTTCTTAATACATCGGAGTTTCAGGATCATTTTGTTTAAATGCTTATTTTGCTAGGGATTAACATGGTAGGATTCCCTTATCAGATGGCACTGTGGTAGGAGCCATCTTGAGGCAGAATTACACATGGTTGCTCAGAAAGAGGAAGTCAAACACCAGAAGACCAAGAGGAGCAACTGCACACAGCGGCGTCAGGTGTCTGGTCTCTTTCTGGTAGTAAGAGCCTGTCTCAAAAGTGAAACTTGACGAAAGGGTTCGGGACGGGGGGGTCAACGATCCTACACGTACTTAGTATTCATAAGATTCTGCAAAGACAGGGGAGGGAGGCAGAGAGGGAGGAATAGAGGGAGAGAGTCAGGGACGGAGGGATTGATGGATGGAAGGAGGGAGGGAGAGAGAGAGAGAGACTGATTCATGGCATTCCCATAATGTAAAAATAGGTTGAGGTCTACTGAGAAATAACAGACAAGGAGAAATCTATCTCAAGAGGTCTACAATGGCTACATGGAAGAGTTAATATTTGAACTGAGCCTCCTAAGGTTAATAATATCCACTTACCTGATGAAGGAAAAGATGGTTGGAAGGGGAGACCTGGAGATGCTACAACAGTAGTCTCTCTTTATCCAAGGTCAATAGATCTGATATCTTCAGCCAAGGCCTGTAGATATCCATGTGGATATCTAGAGAGCTATTGATATGCCTGCTTGTATATACCCACGATAAAGCTTAACTCATTTGCGTGCACAACAGGAAATAATTAACAATAATAATTTTTAAAATGGGAACATTATAAATAATGTATTAAAACGTATTTAACACACATTACTATTTTATTTCTAGTGTGCTTCATTTAATATCTCAGACAAAAACTGGCAGGAGGCAGCATAGACCACAGAAAGCAAAACTTTGTATTATGGTATACTAGTATAGTTTATTATTTGTATTAAAATGTGTGTCAACTCATTTATTTGAAGCCTAGCAATTGTTAACTGTATTGAACTCACTGAACTAGTATTCAAATACAAAAGTAAATGATAAGTGTGTAATGACAATGTCATACATATATGCACTGGAGTGAGATGGGCTCACGCAGTGTAGAGTGGAGCTTTCCTAGAATATTCAAAGTCCTGGTGTGATCTCTTGTCAAAATAGAAAACAAATAAAACAGATTGCAGAAGGACTTGTGTGCAGGTCAGTGGAACAGTGTGAACGTTTGAGTAGATAAGACTGGAAAGATTGGCCAGAAACAAGGACCTTCAAACCAGCACCAAGAATGTCGGTTCAACAGCTTAGACATAGACCAATGAACCTCCTGCACCAGGAGCCGCTAAATGCATGTTGGAAAGAGCAGTTCTTGACCTTGGAGCACAGGATGACAAATCATGCTCTTAAGGATTGAACCAAGAATTCAGCCCCTCTGAGCTCTAAGAAGCAGCTCTTTTAGCCTTTAAAGTTTTAAAACATTGTTACCATGCTAAGAATTTTACATGATTTATTTTTTGAAGTAGGCAAATTCTCCCGAGGAAAGTGTGTATGTGCATTCACTTTTGTTAAGTCTTCCAGAGGGTTCGCAGACCCTTGTAATCAACTCATGGTCTTGGGTTAGTAACACCCGAAATCAAGCTGGCTAACAACTAACTAGACAAAGTCAGATAAGTATGGTTGTCAGTAGGAATAGAGCCAGTAAGGCTTTCAGGCAAAGTCAAGGAATATATACAGTTCATCCTGATCAGCTTCATCCAGGACCACCCTAATCTCATCTTGTGGATGTTTACTGTGAAAGAGACATACTCACATTCATAAGGAGAAGAATTCATGCTGGGAGCCAGGAATTTTCTAGGTCATTTCCACCCTAAGTAAAGCATTTATTGAAAAATTGGAATGTTTCAACAACAGAAACAAAAGTATTTCATGACCATTCAGAAACTGATATATATTATATACATAGAGTTTTGCCCTGTTTCAAATAACAAACGAAGCTGCTGGCATTCTGGAATGTATAAGTTAATTTCTTAACTGTTTACACACTTAATGTTCCACAAATTTAGATCGTATCTAAAAATGTGGCTATCTACCTGATAATCTAGTGTTTGGGAACCACAAAATGGTTCTGTCTCCACAAAGACTGAGAGCCCTATCTGCAAGTAACAACTGAAATGGTGTGGTGCTGGGGATAGGTCACGTGAAACAAGATACAGCCTATGAAAACAGAGCTTTGGGAAAGTTCTGGCTGAACTCTCAGGACCCAGAATGCTTAATGCAAACATTGTGTGTGACGATGGAGGTCAGCTTTCCTCACAGTCAGGGAACGCACGTTTGTTTACGTGAAATCAATGCGAAACAGTTCCAAATCACAACTTGCAGTTCTTTGTATCTGGGGCAAAAAAAATCACTAAACTTAACCCACATTTGGAGCTGTGTCAGGAAACAGGTGAAGCAGTTGAGTTGACAATAAGGAGCAAGCAGTGTTTGCTGTGCTACAGTATGAGGGACACTTAGGGGATACAGAGTGTTGTACAGTCGGGGCAGACAATATACTCAGTCCACAAGCTGGTCTGTTATCCTAGATGCTTAATCACTGGTTAATACATAACTTCATTTTGTCATTCTCAGCTGGTCTTGGCTCAACATTGTTCTGAACACTATTTTGTACTGATGAGTAATGACTATGCCCATTTCTTATCTATAAAAAGTTGCGTGTGTGAATCTATAGCACATTAGGTTTTTATTCTCCTGAGAGAAGGAATATAGGCTAACTCCCACTTTTCACCACTTTTCAACCCTTATCTTTCTACACATCTCCTTGCACAAATAAGGCAAGGTTACTTTATGGTTCGCATTAATGAGCCCACTTGTTGGGTGAAAGACTATTATAGTTTCCATTGGCTTTGTTAAATAATTCCAAATTGCTTTCCAAAGTTGGTAAAGCAGAAATTTGAGCAATTTAAATATATTATTTTGTTGTCTCAATTTGTGTTAGGTTTTAAAGGAAATATTTTTAATCTACTTATCATTGTAAAGCTATCTTTCTGTATTGTTTCTTCCTGTCTACCTTTATGAACTTCTAATTAACATTCTATGGCACTTTCTATATGCCAAGTATTAATCAGTCTTAGAATCGGCAGCATTCCGGAAACCCATGAACAAATCAGAGGGCCTCATGTTATTAGTGCCTATGTTCTGCCTAGAATAAATACACCAGTAACAAGAAACGTATTAAATACATTTTCAGCCTAGCATGAGGTCCCTTCCGTTGAAAACAGATAAAGTAGAGGAGAATACAGATGACAATAAGTGGAATCAGACATGCATGGTGGACGCCACAGTTCACCTTGTAAGCAGGCTATTTAAGATAGGCATCATGGACAAAGTAAAATTGGCGTCCGAACGAGAGAAAGAACAAGAGGCCAAGGGTGGCAGTAGAGAAAGAGCAAAGATGTTTGCGGAGATGAACTGGAAGAGTTGAGAGAGGGCCTGTTCTGTGGACCTTGGGAAGACTGTGAAACAGGCTTTCACTGAGTGGAAGGGGTGGTCGTGGTGAAGAGCTCTTGAGCAGAGATGGTGAACACGGTGTTATGACTCCCACTGGTAATGAACATCTTGGCTAAGCCTGTCTTGAGAATTGTGGTTACAGTTTGGAAGGCTGGGAAAGAGCCTGGATGAACAGTCCCGCTTGGCCCTGAGGGAAGCAGGACGTGCTCTGGTAGCGGGGACTTCTCACATGCTCTCTGGATCCTGCTGCTTTTCCACCTTTGTACATTGTCCCTTAGCCAACTCACTCATCACTCAGAACTAAAGCAGCGCCTTTTGCCAGTTCTCTGCGAGAGTCTGACCCAGCTGCTGTGAGCTCTGTCCTTGATGCCCAGTGACACACTGAGTGGCAAGTCTTGCCTTCTTGGTTTTGCAGAAGTCGGATAGAAACCAGAGCTCTCTTGCTCCTGTAGTGTTTCATTATACTCGGGTGCCTACCATGTGTGGGGAGGCTGTCGGAGAAGATTGAAACAACATGCTTGAACAAGATGCTGCTGAGCACTGCAGAAGCCTGAGTTGAGGATACTTAAAACAGCAACTATGTGAATGTTGGTGATTCTGTAAAGTGCCCGGCCTTCTTCATATGTGAACCTGTCGTGGTAGGAGAGCTACGATTCTCCTTTTTTGTTTGGTTTGATAATTTACATAAAATGTTTAAGATGAGTTATGGGTCTCCTAATACCCTATTTGAAGAAAGTGTGAGTTTTAATTTCATGTGGTAAACTAACAGGGTAACTTTACCACCCAAACCCAGGAGAAATTCAAACTTTAGGAAGGAAAGTAAATTCTACCACAATGAATTTTAATTAAAAAAAAAAATACTGTGTATGTGTAGGCATGGCAAGTGTGCTTTGTGTGTGTATGAATGTTTACATGTGTCCATTGATGTGCATGCACCTGTGTGTGTTCAAGTAGGGGCCTGGATTTAGCATGAGAAGCTTGCCCAATTCCTCTCCATCATACTCACTCAGGGGCCTCTCAGTGGGGTCTCTAACAGGAACCCAGAACTGTCCATACAGCTACTCTAGGTTGTCAAGATCATCTCTTTCAATGTCCAATTATAGCAAATCAGCAGGCATATGCCGGTGTACTGTGAATAATCCTCATCTATGTGTCTGTAATGGGGAACCCATGCAATCTGCTCTGACCCAGGCCTCCCTTCCAGCTTTGTCTATGTGGGCTTTTTCTATTTCACCTCAGCTGCACGAACCGAATGACTCTAGAGTTTCAAACATTGTGAATGTGTGGCCATATGTAGTTGAAAAACATTTCCTTTTTGATGATCCTTCATTGTAAAAATAAATAAGTAAATAAATAAATTAAATTAAATTAAATTAAAAAACCTCAAGGCAGAGCAAAGTGAGAAAAATGTGCTTTAAAAAATCCTATGTTTATCTACTGCTATAAATTCAACCATTAGGAAACTCAATGGAAAAAATGAATATATCAATATGCATCCCCGCAGTCACACTGAGCCTAAGAAAAAGGTAGAGCTTGTGATCTCTACTACTGTTCTGGAAGCTTATTTTCATTGTCTGTACTTCCTAGGGTAATGTAATTAAATTTCTTCTTCTCACACTTGGAAGTTTAACTGGCAATGGGAGGAGGCATCTTCAATAACACATCTACAGGGGGATATGCAAAGCAGGGCTACTGTGTGCATTTGTTTCCGTTGATTTTTACTTTGCCTCTGTAAAAGCAGAGTTCATTCGTTCAAGAAGATGAAGGGTTAACTCCCAAGTTAGTACCACAACCTTATCCCCTGACACTCCCTCCCCCTTTCACCATGAAAATATGCTCATGTGAAGTGAATTCTGAAACCGAATCTGTTGAACACGCTCTGCATTTGGTACCTGATTTGTATGGCGACATTCAAACTTCTGCCATGGCCACTGCAATGTAAATAGGAAATTCTAAATGTGATTTGAATTGCCCTTTGGGGAGTTTTGCAACAAGAGAGACGGTACATTTCCAAGGTAGCCAATAGTTAATAGGGAACAAGCCTCAGCTGTGGGCTTGGAGACTGTTCTGCATCAGAGAGCAAGTTGACAGGAACCTCTGCACGCCTTCATTTGGATGGAGGGAACTTGGCGGTTGACATGGCCATATATAGTTCTGAAATATTTTCTCTTGTTGGAAATGTTTTAGATCAGACCATGAACACCAGTGCCTTCATTATTCAGAGAAACGATTCTGTATGGAGGTGACAGAGGCCTTCGTGCTTCATAGTTTAGAGACTGGTGTGACCAACACTGGTTGTCCATTAGCCAGGAGCTTGTGCAATTATTAAGTGTCAGCACGTACTGTAATCAACACACCTGGGCTAGAAAATAGGCTCTCACAATGAAGAATCCAGTAGGTGTTGAAAATACGTCATGAATTCAAAGTTGCAAGGTATTTCAAGGATTCCTAATGTAAGAAATATAGATTTCGTGGTTAAATTGTGTGTACTTTGCAAGACTGCCTGATACAAAAGTTAAGTTGCTTCCACCCCTATATAAAAGGATAGGGAAGTTGGGCTTTACCAGAACATGGGATTAAGGCACTTTTCTGAGAAGGGAATTGCTAAAGTTGCCACTAGAGGGCAGAGGCTCCCTCACTCATTGCATGTTTGGATGAAGATTTAAAAAGAAATTGAAAAGTAATATCATTCTCCCCCCCCCCACCCTTAAGCCCAGTTTTTAATGTATCATACAGGCACATACATATTGCAAAAATATTATAAGAAAATAATGAAAGTATTTTAAATGATAATTCCAGAATTGTATGCCAAAAGAGTAGCATCTGTGGGGTTTTCTCCTCCTAAGCCCCAGACACAGCCAGTGTTAAAATGTATAGCATCTCCCACCCCTCCATATCCAAGCACAGGACACTCTCACATAAACACTCTGTGTTACATGTTCACTCATTCAGTTTTGTACAATGTGATATCAGTCTACCAAAACCTGCCTTTCCCACATTCTGTTGCATGTCTCTGTAATGATTTGTTTACTAAATCGACTACAGCTAATGTTCAGGACTCGCTCAATACTTTCTATTCCGAACAGAATGACTGAATATTTTCATAGATTTCCTTTGCTATTTTTTTCCTAGTTGCTGAACTTGAAGGCTTGTTAGCTAAAATTTATTATATTAGCCATAATTTATTAGTAGCTATAGTCATTATTACAAGCCATGCCCATGCTCCAAACAGAAGTTCTCATCGGTTTACACTCCTCCTAGGAGTGTGTGTGAAGTTGGACCTTTGAGACCTGACCTGAAAAACATGGAGCCCGTTGAACTATCTCTGTCCTGGTTCTGAAAGTTCCTAAACCTTTAGAAATGAACAACTACTGAGCTTGCTATTCCAGATAATCTTGCTAACTTGCAAAAAAAAAAAAATTTTTTTTGGTTTTACAAATTTTACCATATCATGCAAGTAGGATGACTGAAAATATTCTATCAGGCAAATGGACCTGACTGCTGTAAGCCAGTAATAATCCACCGGTGCGTGTATCTAAGGAAATGCTCACCGTCTTCCCTAACGCCATCAGCTAAATGTGTTTATTGTAAAAAACCATAAAGCAAGATGGTAACACACCATTTCAGGCTGCAGGCGAGACAATTCTTACGGCTTTTTCTTTGATCACTACTTTACCACACTTCAAGAAATGTCTTGCTGCTTCAAATCTGAATGTTCCTTACCTTGTTCAGCCTGTTTCTCTGTCTCTCAAAAGAGGCTGTCACCATTTGCCCATGCTTTCCATACCATTCTAAAAGACAGCACAAGCCTTTTGCTTTGATTTTTCAGCAGCAACAACAAAAATGGCCATAATACAGATGACAAGTATTTTTTCCCTAACAAAGCATTTTATTATTCAGTTGTCTACCCACCCAAAGTTGCAGGATACAAGTAACATGACAAAAGTTGGTTAGGCTGTAACAGCTTCGACATTTTTCTTTAGAAAATCATGCTTTTTTTTTGTTGAGAGCCATATATATCCTACATGACCCAAAATTATCCATCAATGTACCTATGTTGAACAATGTGAAGCAGGTTAAGACTTATCTCCAGACACCTGCCCCACCCCCAATATGGTTGGCATTCTGATTCCTGTGATCTCCTTTCATCTGTCCATCACCTATTGTATTCATCTCTACACAGGAGTCCTTACAGGGAGGAAGACATTCTCAGCTCCCCTGTTGGTTGAACCAACAAAATATGATGAGCACTTGTGGAGAGGGTCCTTAAGAGACTCAAAGGAAAACTGAGAGCAAGTGGAGCAGGGCCTGGGCATCTGCATGCTGCCTAGTGGCTCAACTCTAAGTGTGTCCTTATGGAAAGACTGGCTATTTGGCTTAACAACATATAGATGCAGACTAAGGATGGAGAGGGCATCATTACCTTTATTATGGTACTCTTTGTCTTTTTCCATGAATGTTGGTGTCATTCTTCTGTTTTATTGTCACACATACTTCAGGCTTTACAAGAGAATGTTTGAAATCCACATCCTAGCTTTTATGGGTAGAGGGTTGTGTTGTACATCTCTGCCTGAAGCAGCCCTTTCTCCTTTGCTCTCTACCCCAAGGCAATGGCAATCCGTGCCACTTTTGGTACTTTGAATTCTACATTGTCTTTTGTGAGTTTCAGTACTTACTTAATGAATGCACTTAATGCAAATGATGTGAAGAGACAATACTGTTATTCAAAATCAACTTCTGGATAAAGGCATAGGGCATTGTTCCAAAGGAACACACAAGTAGACTTGGGACAATAATGATGGGTGGAGAATAGGACATGTAGATGGGATGAACTTCTGAGCATGACTGTTGTATGACATAATAATTTAATTTAAATATGTACTTACACAAAATAGAAAAGAAAGAGTTTTGAGTAGATAATTACGCATTTAGGCCTGCCTTATACTTTTGTGATGAAAATGTGATTTGGGATTGTAAAGATTTTGTTATAATTTCTTATTAGTTGTAGAAAATGACCTTTGGACTTCATGTTTTAAAATTACTCAATAGGAGTTTAGAAGATAGCTTCCTGGGTCAAGTGTTTCCATAAACATATGGACCTAGTTCAGATCCTAGGACCCATGTAAAAGCCAAGCAAGTTACACGCCGATATCTCCAGTGTTGGGGAGCAAAGACATGCAGATTCTTCGGACTTGCTGATCTGCTGGTGTAGCTGGAATGATAGGCTCCAGATTCAGTGAAAGACCCTGTCTCAAAAATAAGGTAGAGAGAAACAGAGAAAGAAACCTGAAGGGAACCTTGAGATCCATGTGTGGATACACGGCTGAGTGTACCCCACAGCCCCCATACAAGTACACCACATAAAAAACAAAATATTAGCCAGGCTTGGTGGCACACGCCTTTAATCCCAGCACTCAGGAGGCAGAGGCAGGCAGATTTCTGAGTTCTAGGCCAGCCTGGTCTACAAAGTGAGTTCCAGGACAGCCAGGGCTACACAGAGAAACCCTGTCTCGAAAAAACAAACAAAAAACAAACAAAAAGCAAAAACAAAAAAAAATCATTATTGCCTAGTCTTCAGAACACACATTTTCCATGAAGTTCTTAGTGTTCTATGCCAAAGAGACAGTGAATGGTTTTACAGGGTCAAATACCTTTAAACCTATGTTTAAGATAAAAGATATCCTTGTGCCTTCCTGGCTGGGTTGCAGCTTAGCGATGCCTATGAAGGTAGAAAGGGCAGCCTGTGGTAATGCTTTCTGTTCAGACACAGGGCATATCAACTTGAAGCTCTCCAGTTTTCACTCATCCCTATCCCATTTTACTTCTCAGTAGATGTTGCAGGTTTGGTAGAATACACTCAAAAATTGTTTTATTCTGTGGTTAGTTTGCAAATGTACCTACTTAGAAACAGTTTCCTGATTATTGTGTGGAGGAAAAAAAAGCTATAAATGTTCAGTCTTTGAAAGCAAAGCAAGCTTTGATGAACTCACTAGCTTGGGAAATAAAAATTCAGGGCCAGATAAGGACAGACAAAATAATCAGTCAAGATATTGGTATTTTCATTCCAATCAGCACTTTGGCCAGGTAATGAACAGTCCCAGTTAGGTGCATTTTGGTGCAGTAGTTACCCGAGGGTGGCGGGCATTGCTTGTACCTTGGGATACACACATACACTGTTTGGATCTTTAACTGCCTGTGACGCCTCTTCCTGTGAAATTGAACTTTCCAGAACTTCAAACCCCAAAATGCTTGTCTGTTTTGATAGAACTCACGAGTGCCACACTTAACAATATTTGGATTCACAACAACTTGCAGGGTGGCAGACTATTAAAAGAAGAAATATCCATAGCATTTCTGGGATATGTCATCTTTTGTTAAAAACATGTGACCACAAAGCATTGTGGGAAGAACCCTTCTGAGAGTTTGTTTGCTCTTTTTGCCGAAAAGTGAATTTTTTTTTTCTTTCTAGAACAATTTCCAAAAAGGATTTGATTTGAAAGACCAATATTTTTATGGAGACATCAAGAGAAGGAATATTGAGTTATCAGGTTTCCAAGCTGATGACAGGAAGTTCAACCCTTTCCAGATTGAAGTAGAAAAGTAAAACTATAAATATAACTGAAAATCATTAGGATGGATGTTATCTCTTATTAATATTCACAATTTATATTAAACTCTTAACTTTGAGTGTGCTTGATTTCTAAACTAGATTTCTTAGGGTTAAAAAATTACACATTTTAGTTTATAACTCTTTTTTGATAGAAAATTATAGAAATAAAAGAGTTGGAATTAATACACCAAGAACAATACTTTCTAAACTTTTGAGTCTTTTTTATTTTCCCTCAACTGAAGATCCATGCTGTTTGAATTCAGTCCAACTAACATTTAATAAAATTGCAGTGAAACCCACAACATGAGATTTGAATTCTTATGCAGTGACCATATTTGGCCCAACATTTTGTTTTTCTCTCTAGAGCAAATTCTTTTCCTGTGTCTTCCACATAGCAACCTTTTAACTTTATCTTATCCTTTCCTTTTCAAATCTTGCAGGTGAACCTGTTGAAAAATAACTCACTAATTTGATTTGGTTGCCACGGACGAACTAAGATACTGTTCCAATTCCTTTTTGCCCCCATAATCTTAAAACTTTGCTACTGAGAGCTAAGTAGTGAGCTCTCAAAGTGAAGCTCTTTATTCGTGAAACTGTTAAACCATGGTGAAGCTGGTCCCTATATATTTTATTAAACTCAATTAAGTAATGGAGTCTTTTGTAATCAAGCCCACCTTCATCTTCCAGAGGAAACCCAAGGCACTTTGCATGCTTTTCATAACATGCCAAATGTTTATTTCGTCGTGGGGCTGAAGGTAGCTTGATTTATGTCTTGCCCTAGTTAAGATGCCCAGGCCCTCAAGCCTTTTTGCTTCTGAGTTAGAGGCTGAGGTCGAGTTAAGGATCTGTCTCCTGTTTGCAAACAATGAATCGCCCTTTGGATGCTAAGACTGCATAGCGAGCTTTGACTTAGCAGCTTGGTTCAAAGGTTGCAAGCAGAATGTATAAAAGTGGCCTGTGTCTAGAACTTCTGGTCACAGATGTCAAGGATTCCCTGACGAGGCCACCGATATGGGTGTGACTAATTGATGAAAAGTGGGTGTGGCTAAGACATGTTATTCTCATGCCCAGTTTGGACTGGATTGATTTGATCTAGACTTAATAATATTAAAAGCTCCTCTAGCCATTCCCAGGTCACAAATGAAAATGCTTTCCAGTTATTAAGGAAGAATGTGACTTATCCAGGACAATATGTAAGAAAGGAACGATAAAAACAAGGCAGTTCATTTTAACCTCTTGGACCAAATGAGCTGTGGTGAATAAGAGATGGTGCTTCAAGGAGAGACGCAATATTTCATGACTGATTAAATTAGAATTTGTTCTGGAGAACTGACAGTTCAAGTAGCTGGAATTAAAACAGGCAATTCATAAAAGTTAGAGGCCAACTTTTTGCAAGTATTTTGTTCTGATGCCTTAGGAATGCAGACCAAATAGTGATTGAAATACGGAAAACCCAGAGATTGGTTGGTTCCACTCTGAGATTTTCCCAAATAACCTTAGTGCCTATCACAGAGTTAGCACTGACCTAGAATTTACAAAGCTAGTGCATGTGCCAGCGGTGGATGCTTTTGCTTGACTATTTATATAAGTATGCTAAAAAAAAAAATTCAGTATCACTAGACAAAGACTAAAAACGATTCTATACTTTGAATTGACAAAATCCCATTTACTTTCTTATGGGTATTTGACTTTACTGCATCAAAAATTTAAACTTTACTAACATTGCCATTTATTTTTGTGTGTGTATGTGTGTGTGTGTGTGTGTGTGTGTGTGTGTGTGTGTACACATACGTATGTATATACATACTTATGTATGTATGTAGATGGTTGTACTTACAATGAATTTGAAGACCAGAGACTGAAATTTGAATGTCTTTCTCAGTTTCTTCTCTATCTCAGGTCTTGATTCAGTGTCTCTAATTGAACAATTAGAATTTGCCATTTCATCTTGATTAACTAGCTCCAGGGATCCGTTTGTTTCCATCCCCCAAGTGTTGAAATTCCAGGTACACACTGCCACAGCCAGTTTTTTGTTGTAATAAGGATGCTGGATCCAAACTTGGGTCCTCGTATTTGTGGAGCAAAGCACTGTATCCACAGGCCATCTCCCCAATATTTCTTTCATTTCCTAACTGTAATATATTCATTTTTTCACTGTTGCTTCTTATTTATCTGCAGCGATAAAAGGGGAGGGGTGATTAGTCTGACTAAGAAATATAGACTTCTGATGTAAGAATGTAGACTGGTCAAGGATTGTTTCTGTGATCCAAGGAAGGGTGTGTCTGTGGGACTATAGATTGTGACATTGTGGCATGACTAAAAACAACGTCTTGATTTCTCTTTCCTGCTGGGAAAGATGATAGAGAGTCCCACGAAAAGGAAATGGAGAACTTGATTATTTACATTTGCGGTTTGATTAAATCTCTGTGATTGGTGAACTGAAACGTAGCACTAGGAACCTTCCTGTAAACAGAAGGGTCTTTGTCATTTCTCAACATTACCTAATATATTTGTACCCTTGATCTGTGCACTTGACATATAGCACTACACAAAATCTTATATGTTGGATTCATAACATGCAGTTGTCTGTGAAGATGTTTACTGGAGTAATCCACATAATTACTGAACAACAGCTCTATAGATGACAGCTCTCTGTCAGCAAGGATGGCCAAAGAGACTCAGTTGCCTCTCACTTCAATGTACCTGTCAATCACCTGGCTTCAGGAGCACTATAGGAGTGGAATAATTTTTTTTAAATCTACATCTTACATGCTTACAATAATATTTTAAACCAAAATAATTTTTCTCCCTTGACATTTGACTGTCACACTCAACATTTGATTAGCATACCTATGCTAATTTGTAGAAAGAGTAAAATAATTCATGGGCAAAAAAAGAAGATGTATAGTGGTCACAGAGATTAAAAGTTGGGTTGGAATATTATTCATTCATGTGGATTTGAAGGAATCTTTTCTAAAAGATCATGAAATTTGGATAGCCAAAATTAGCACATGTTCATAGTAATAAAATTTCAAGTTTCCAATGTCTTTGGCAGTAAGTGTGGAAAAATGAAATGATTACTACATGTTCAGTTGTTCTTAATACCTGTACTTAATAACTTGGTAGTAGTCTTTGATGTCCAGTTCATGGTGTGTCAGTTCACTTGAAAAGAAGCACACACACACACACACACACACACACACACACACACACACTGGGTTCTGAGGGTTTTTTTTTTGTTTGTTTTTTTTTTTTGTCTACCACATGCAGAGCTCCTTTCCAGTTCGTGTCCTATGTGTCTCGCTGCTGTGTCACACACCCAGCTGTCTGTGACTCTAACTGGATGAACTGACAATCCTCATTATTGCCAAAGGAGAACTTTTACACCAGGTAATATTGGTATAATGCACAAACTTGGGACAAACTTACACAAGGTTGTGATTTTTCCTGTGTGTGAGTGCTCTCATTTAAATCCAATAGCTACCAAGGAAAGCCACGATTTGCAACATAGTACCTTAATTTTAATCCCTAACTGCTTTATGAAGGAACAGAAAGGCATAACATCGAATCTGATTTCTACCTACTCTGGCTTGAAGTATCCTTCAGACATTTTATTATACTCGTGGTAGAATGTACCAGATTCCAATTATTAGAAACACTTTACTGGTCATTTTCATAATAAAAATTGAAACATGAAACTTCAATGCAAAATCTGATATAGGCTTTCAGGAGGTGGCTTTTCCCAAATAGCACATGCAAGAGTAAGTAATTTGAAAAACCAAGTCCAGGTATTTCCAGTGAGATGTCCTGTTTCTGTGAGGGGAGGGGAGAATGTGAACTGTGGCCTCCTCAACTAAAGCCCAGAAATCAGCTCTGATGTCTGGACTTTCCAGTTGTGCAGTTAGTTTCTGGGAAAACAGACTGATGGCATGACTCAGAAAGATGACTCAGGGAAATGACTGCACATTGATTGCTTAGATTCTTCTGAAAATAAAAATGATAGATGTTTCCATGGGGTGGCTGCAGTTATCAAATGAAATAGTGCAGGACAGGGATGTAGAACAAGTGTCTAGCATATCACAGCATTCAGGGGATACCAACATTGCCATTGTGACCCTCCTCTTAAGTCTCTATGGGTACCCGATGTTCCTGTGTTTTGAGAATCTACAGAAAGTCAGTCTTCTAATCAGAGTATTTTAAATGAGTATTTCTTCATGTATATTTTGCATGAAAATCTATGTGCAAGTATGTGCTTGAAGACTGTGTTGGATGCTCGGAGTTATAACTGATTACTTAAGTACTAGGATCTGAACTCTTGTCCTCATGTTTGCTCAGCAAGTGCTCTTACTTGCTGAGTCATCTTTCAGCTCCACCAACCACAGTGTTTTAACAGTGTTTCTCATTTTTATATTTTACTGTGAAACAAACAAAGACGCAAACAAACAAAACCTACCTCAATGAAGAAGATGAGAAATCAGCTATGGCTAACTAAGCTTTGGTTTTTCTGAAGAGATTCTTGCCTTTTCTGAAGAGACAGTCTGGGAGTTCTGTTGTCTCCAACACTGAATTTAATGTGAATGCTATGAAGCTGTGATTACTTTTTTGCCTTGTGTCTGGAGAACTGGAGAGGAGGAAATCTTGTTCCTGTTGCCGGGTATTTGTTAGTACTGGCCATACAACCGGAAGAAAAATGGCAGCCATTAAGTTCTACAAAGTAGAGAGCCACTGTGGAGGATGACCCAAGGATGCACCATCCTTACACTGGTATTCAGGGTATGCATTGCAGAAGAGAACTTATCTCTGAATTTGGAGACAGGAGACTGTTGTGGGGTTTATAACCTGGATGAATCTATCTCCAATGTTTCATGATCGAGGAGATCTCTAGGCTTTTGTGATCCTAAAACAGACTATGGAAGGTCCAATCCAGATAATGCCACGGGACTCTTGGCCCAGTCTATCTTCTCTCCTTTAATGGGCTGTGAGAACTAAGAACATTGTTTCAAGGAACAATCAGATCTGTAGCTGACATCATAGGTCTTCCTGAAAGAGAGGAAGGAGATGTGGAACAGAGATAAGAGCCGCTCCCAACATGTTCCTACATGCTCAAGGACTGCTGGTGATCCCAGGCAGCAGCGCCAGGGTACTCTGGATTCTTGAACTCTAAGTGGGACCCAGTTGTTCGGATGTCCTGACTCCCATATATTTATTCTCTGAGTGAAGTAAAAAGGTCTGGGTGAGATCATGCATCAACCTATGAAAAATGAACAATTAAAACAATGAAGTTGTCAGTTCTTTTACAAGATTGCAAATCAATAACCTTGCTGTCAGGCTGGCTGCTCTACTACACCATTAGTTTAATACAAAGACATTCCGAGGAACTGTAGGTGACAGCTGATCCATCATCTGGTGGTTCTGAGCTTCTGATAGAGACCTGAGCAGAAGATGCTGCCATAAAGCACAAAGGTCAGCCTCAATCTGTGGAAACCAGTGTTTAAGGCAACATCTGAATTGTTAAAACCTGCTATGATGAAGTATACTTCCTTCTATAATCCTAGGTGACTCTGTGTGTGTGGGTTTGTGTGTATGTGCATGTGTCTATGTGCCTGCATATGTGTATTAGTATGTGTGTGTATACATCCATGTGTGTATGCATGGGTGTGTTTGTGTGTGCTTGTGTGTATGTGCTTGTGTATATATGCATGTGTATGCCTGTGTGTGCATGCATGAGTGTGTATAAGTGTGTGCCTGCATGTTTCTGCTTTTGTGTGTTCATGTGTATGCACATGTATATGCACATGTATATGCCTGTGTATGTTTGAGTGTATGTATATGCATGAGTGTGTGCCCATGTATGTGTGTGCATACATGTATTTGTGTGTGAGGGAGTATGTGTGTGTGTGTGTGTGTGTGTGTGTGTGTGTGTGTGTGCTTATTTAGCTTGTTGGTAATATTGAAGTATAATACAAGGCCAAGAAATTTGGGACAGTCACAGTGAATGGACTGAGGCTAAGGTTGGACAGGTCTTCCAGAGGAAGCCCCTGTGTATCATGTTGAATGCTAAATATGATGGATGAAAGATTACAAAACCAACACACCGTGTTCTCTCACGTGTTGTTTCTGTATGCTATCTTAGAAAACACAAATCACCAATGTAAATAAAATGATGAAGTAAAGACAAGTTCTTTAAAGTTGATGTATCACATGACTTTTGATTTTAGGAGAAAATACAGAGTTAATGTTTAGAAATCAATTTAAACAAGGGAATTCTTTTATGTGAAGAACATATGGCAATAGTCAGGAGGGCACTACAGCCGTGCTAGGGCAGGAATGGTTCCTGAAATAATGGAACTTACTAAAGTCTCTCTAATTGATTTTGTTCCAATTAGAATCTTATCAAAGATGACCTCTCAGTTTTTAATAAAAACCTGGAACACTTTCAAAATCAGCAAGACAAAACCAGGACTCCTCTTCCTTCACAGTAGTTTGGGCATTTATTTTACCCAGATTAGAGCTTCACAATCAAAATATTTGGTTATCTCTAATTCAAAAGGCCATTGTCCATTCATTTTTAAACTATGTTCACTGTCAATTCAAAGAACAAAATGTGGCTACCATCCTTAGGGAAGTTACACAATGGAAGTTTTGTAATTACTGTCATCCAGAAAGATGTCAGCTGGAAGAGAAACCAACTCCACTGGTTTAAATGGGAATGACCAGTAGATCCAAGGGCTCTTGGGGCTTATCAGATGTAAAAAAGAATGTCTTAGTGTAAAGATGTTTTAGGCTGATAGCCAGAGTTATACCATGTGTCTTCAAAATTTAGGAATGTTGAACTATGTCTCTTAATTTCTCTGAAACCCTGAGAGAGTGAGGGGGGAGGGGCGAGCTCATCCTGAGAACACTCTTGATCCTGGTTTCAATACTCGGTTACTGCATTGTCCAGTCACATGACATACTGTGTGCACACACGTTTTAAAGGAGACAATGTTGGGACACCAGGATGAGAAAGCAGCTCATGATCTGGATTTTCCCCTGGGGACTTGCCAGTCTCTCATCTGAATTTCTGTCCACAGACTCCTTTCCTCACATCTTCCTCTCTGTCGTCCCTTAAATATCTGCTGGAATCTCAAGCTGATTCCACTTTTCTCTGTCAGGGCCATCATCTTCTCTGGACAATCCCAAACACTCTCAATGTGACATTAAATGATCTTTTGGATCCAGTTATTAAATAAAATTATCTTTAAATTATTATCCACAGCCTTTCCATATATTTTGACATCATATAGTTAAATATATTACAGTCTTTCATTTTTAAGGAGGTGGTATATTGAGCTATTATTATGAAGTTGACCCTATATGATAACATGACTCCTAAGAAGTAAGTTCAAAAATTACATGCAGCATTAAGGAGTATAGAGATTTTAATAATGATCCCTCAAAAATCTCTATGTTCTAATTCTTAGAATATGTGATTATGTGAATTTATATGAAGAAAGAAATTTTGTAGATATCAATAAGTATCATTAAGTTGAGCATTTCAAGTTCTGGATTATTTGAGCAGACTTGATAAAAGTCTCATATATATATATATATATATATATATATATATATATATATATATATATGAATGAGTATATATGAGTATACACACACACATACAACACACTCCCCTACTCACTCCACTCATCTATCCCTGTATCTCCCCAACCACATCTCCCCAATCAATCCCTATCCCAAGTTCATATTACTTGTTTCTTTCTCCCCATTCCTCCTGCTAATTGTCCTCTTTTTTCTTGATAACCCCCTAAGTTCAATTAGTGTTACCAGTACATGCACCAATGTGTGAGAAGTTTATCATCCTCAAAAAAGTATTATTGTCTTACTTTCATCATCTATTATCTGCTAATAGCTCTTTGAAATGGTGTGGGACATAGAAGACATCTCCCCATCCATGAATCCCCCCCATTCATGGAGAGCATCTTCCCTGTCCATCCTCTTCCCATCCGTATCAGTCCTTGGTGGCTCGATTGTGTGTGTCTCGGGCAGGTGAGCACAACTGCTGGGAGTTCAGCAGTACAGCAGCCTTGCCACGTCACAGCATTCCTCTCTGTCCTCTGGCTCTCATGTTCATTCTGTCTTCTCTTCCACGGCGACCTTCCCTAAACTTTGGTAGGGGTAGTAACAATGACTGATGCTGGATCACTCAGTCTTTCACTCTAGCACTTTGACCATTTGTGTATGTCTGCATTGACTGCTTGCAGAAACACTATTTGACCATGATTGAGAGCACCCAAGATCAATGTGTAAAAATATAAATATTTAGAAAGCAATTTAACATCATGACTATTTTGCAAAATAACAGTACTAAGTTCTCCCTAGCCTGGGATTTCCCCAACCAGATACTTTTAATCAGAATTTTCTTATAAGTTTTGAAATTTCCTCTGTGTAGCATGCCTCAAATATATATGAAAAACTAACAACAAAAACAAACAAGCAACAACAACAACAAACCAGTTAGATATTCCATAACCAGTGTGTTACCATTGCACAATTGAACATATCTGGCTTGGCAGGTCAATATTGTAAAATGCAGGCTCCAAAACTGAGTATCAAAATAAAGGGAATACAATTTTGTGGATGCCCTAGGAAATTCTTCTCTTACTAAGTCCTCTGCATCAATCCTTATAAGAATCCACAGCATATGTTCTATGGATCTTTTTGAATCTCGCTGTAGAAATGTATGTATAGTTTGAGACCAGGGATTGTGCAGTGACAGTGGCCTGTTCTCTTGGTCCAGACACTTACATAGTCTCTCTCGACTGCACATTTACCAGGCACTTTCACACAGCACAACTTTTTGATGGCTCATTCAAATCACACCAGCTCAGATTTCTCTGTGCCATTAGCTCCCACGCCTCAAAATGGAAAGTAGGCAAATAAGTTGAGGTGCTGTAATTTATTACCCAGATCCTATTATGTTGAGAATCACCCCCTTGCAGCTCTAGCTAGTGTAGTTAATCACAGTGCGCTGTGGGCATGTCTTCTATGGGAAGATCAAACTTCATCATCATATAACTGTCACTGTAGACATGAATTCCAAAAACGAGGATGAATGTATGATCAATTCAACTTTGACTTTGTAAAACTTTTGTAAGACTAATGAAGATGAATTATTTTGTTAGCTGATTGTCAGACTTTCTGTAGATATCTCCCCTTAAGGAGTTCACATCATATCCCAGTGGGGTAAAAAGAATATTCCCAGTTTACTGACCATGAGGTAGAAAAAGCAGGAAGGTCACTTACAACCATCCCCACCGTGGTTGGTTCTTATTTTTTAGACACTAATCAAGCTGGTCAATACGCTTTCTTGACAGTAGAGCTGAATGTGTCTTTTGAGTACCTGGCAGATACTAGATGAATGCTTCATAAACAGAAATCTGAGCAATCCATATTTCTAAGTCAGAGTGTCTATACCCACAGCAAAGTATGTGAAAAGTTGAGATAGGCTTGTTAGCCTGTCTTAGGTCTATAGGATCTAATGGCCATCTTGCTTGCTTTTTTCCACTGAATTTGTTTCAGTTACCATGTGTCATTAACCATGAAACCCAAACTGTCTACTTGAGTCCATGTTCTGTGCTGAAAAAAAAATTACCCATATCCCTTTTGACTTTTTAAAAAAATGTCTTGATGTGATTTAAAAGTTGGATGGAGGGACTTCAGTGTTGAGACTACGTAAAGAAACAGCAGAACATGGCTGAGTGGCTGACAAGCGACACAAATACAGTACCTGCTAATGTGCAGAGAGAAACCACCTTGAGACTTTAAAACAGCTACCCCAGAAATAATATCTTTATCCAGATACAAGGTCCCAAATGAATTATACTATTATTTTAGCTGATTTTCCCTGACATTGCACTATGACTTTTTTCCATGACAAGAAAATTGCAGCCAACCCTTGACAGTCAATCACAAATTGACTGAACAAAACAAAATCAAACAGTGAAGTAATCCCCATGCACATTTAATGAAACCTAAATCCCGAAGGGCTGTGCACTTCTGTAGGCCATGGTCTTATTTAATAAGTTGCTCCTGCTTTCACTTTTAGGACCATATTTACACAGACAAATTCAATTCATTCAGGTTTACATTTCCTCTTTCCCTAAGTCTGCCCACCAGGCAAGTATGGGAAGGACTGGAACCAGGTATGTCAGTGTTCAGGAAGGAATGAAGACTGTCATCCTGTCGCTAGAAGATGTACTTGTCTTCCTGGCTACCATGGAAACTACTGTCAGCTCTGTAAGTATGATCTGTACAAAACTGTGGTTTACTAAGAAGAGACCAAAGGGCTGGAACTTATGTTGTTCAGAATAAAGGGGAAATGTGAATATAAGCTTCAACTTCATCACAAATTTGGGGAATTTTCTTTTTACCTGAATAATGGGAAGTATTACCAGTCTAGTCTCTCTCTGTGTCTCCCCACCACCACCACCACCACACTTTCTCCCTTTCTCTTTTGATCTTTTATGTTCAAATTTCTCCAAATGCTTCACAACATCCACTACGAAAAGAGAAAAAGAAAAAAGATATGAAAGTATGTGCTTACGGTTGTATATCAACAGAAAACAAATGGAAACTTATTTAAAGTGATTCAAATATAAGGTGATTCCATGCCTGCTTTAAAATAAGCAAATTAAATGCATTGTTATTCTGTAATGAAAACAATGATTTCCTTAAGTGACAAAAAGCCAGTTACTCCCAGTCCTATAATAAAACAGCACTGTCCCTAAACCCAGAACTTCATATTGATTTGCTGGGGCATTTTAACATCAAAAATGGTTATAGAAGAAAGAACACACTAGAAAAGTCCCAAGGAGCATGTAAAACATTCAATCAACTATTTAGTTTTTAAGCTTGTAATTACTTGTAATGTACATTTTATAGGTGTAAGATGTACCTGGCCAAAATGATTTGGCTTCAGTTTCATTTCTATCCACAAGCTGGCTGTGGATACTCCTTCCTCCAGTCAATCCAGTCAGTTTCCTTTAAAACATGGATTTCTGATCACACTACTCTTCTAAAAGCTATGGACAATAGATTCCAAATATTACTGATACATTTTAAAGACTGACAAATACAACCACTGTTAAACATATATAAAAATTGTTTCAATTAACACTTTTAAGAGCTATAAGTAAATTCCAGTTGAAAATGAATAATGTGCCGGGCATTGGTGGCACACGCCTTTAATCCCAGCACTGGGGAGGCAGAGGCAGAGGCAGGCGAATTTCTGAGTTTGAGGCCAGCCTGGTCTTCAGAGTGAGTTCCAGGACAGACAGGGCTACACAGAGAAACCCTGTCTTGAAGAACCAAAATAAAAAAAAAAAAATTAAAAAAAAAAGTGAAAATGAATAACGTAATCAGTTTCTCTTAGTTTGTGGTTATGGTCAATCTCAAATACCTTGTCCTGAAAAGGTGTTGTCACATATCTCAGAAGAATGTTCTTCAAGGTCTCAAAGATGTTTTATCTTAAGAAACCTATACCAGACTACAAATGACTCGGTTGTATTTTCATTTCTGAAGGCAAGCTACCTTGGGTTAAGGGAGGTAACCTCACCTTGTAAAAGTGAGGCTGGCTGGGCTGCAAGCAGTTCCCTGGCTGTCAAGTTGGCTCAGCTCCAAGCAACACGTGGTTGGATTCGGCTGCAACGGCTCCTTGGCAGCATCTGCTGTCATTACAGGACTGTGAAGAAAGACTCAAGAAAATAACCATAAAAGGTGGAGCTGGCTCCAAAGCCAAACTTCAGCAGCCAAGAACAACTGGGCTTTCATGTTCTCAAGTTCAGAGTGGAGAATCAAACTTTTCTTTCAGCAGAAGTCAGAGGAAGCAGGCAAACTCACCCTGGACATCTCGATGCTTTTTCAAAGCCAAGAGGCAAGGAAGCTCAGCCTGAGTGTGTGGGTCTCTCAAAGGAAAACATCAGTTAAGTACAGAGGATGTGAACTCACAGTCCCAAAGAGTTCATGACCAGTAAGAGGTCTCACACTATTGTAGACCTTGGAAACCTTACACTTACTTCTGTCTAACTTGCAGTGCCTGCTATTTAGAATCACCCTTCCTTGAGCTCTTGGTATTCAGTTTTGTGAACGGTCTTCCACACTTCCAGTAGATTCTTTCGGAAATGTGATAAGATTAGCTTTGCCAGGTCAGGAGGATGGGAAGGCACTCATACAGGCTTGTCAGTGCTGACATTGCCCATGGCCATGAACATTCATGGTGAGAAGATTTTAGGTTTTCCTCCTTTAGAATAAAGCCAAATTGTGTCACAATGCCTTGCCCATACATGTGTAACCTTTTCAAACACTAGGCAAAAGGACAGAGGAAACCAGATGAATGTTATTCATTTGCTTGGGAAGTATGTGCCTCGAGATACAGTAACAGCCTTGTTTGTCTAAGTGAAATGCCATTCACGTGATCACGCTGTGCAGTAGCAGACGGGCCTGCCATAGAGCCAGAGCCTTCAACATTTAAACAAATCAGAATGGTAAGTTCCAAATCAAGTTGTTGTTTTAATTAGAGACAATGAGAAAGAGGAGAAGATTGAGGATGGGAGAAAAAAAAATGCCCATTTGTAATGGAAAACTACCTCATAACCCTTGCTGATTAGATAATATTTTCAGAAAGAATAACTGTAAGAAACGTAATAAATGACAGTCATAATCAAAACAGAACATTAGAAAAGGAGGGAGGGGAGACCTGACTTTATGATGACAACACAGCAAAATCGTTATGTCCAGGGTATGTCTTTCCTTATTAAGTTTAGTGAACCACAGAGATGTGCTCACGAACCCAGAAGTCTAATGTGCATGTGCCACAGAATTGAATGAAAAACATGGAATATTCCACAAAATAATTAACCCCTGGGAAAAAAGATTACCATAACTTCTATAAATTAAATACTATACTTGGGATGTAAATTTAATTAGTCAGGGACCAGTAGATTTGTGCATATATTGTCTTTTTGTAGATGACATATTTTTAGCAGATTTAGTCTAACCAGATGTAGTGTAGTGACTTAAGAAGGATAATTAAGTTGAAAGTTAAAATTAATGGCTACTTTTGCCACACACATTAATACACACTTCTGCGCATGACGACAAAAGAAGTAGTCATGAGTTTAGTGAGCATGAGCCCACCCATTGATAAGACGGCTGCAGTGGTGCATACCCTGGGTGAAAATGCCTGTCCTACAGCTTCAGCTCACAGAAGAGTATCTTAACCTGTACCATGCACCTATAGTTATCGAAGCCTGTAAGAGACTCACTCAAGGTCATTCTGCCTGTTCAGTGGATATGGTGGTTCTTTATATTCAGAATAATAGTCACAGTTAGACATTCTTATCCAGAAATGTCTCTCTTTATTTGAAGGTGAAGCCCTTTTCCTTACTTGCCCGAATGTCCATGTCATGATTCACTTCCCATGTATGACTCTATGACTCTAGAGCGTCAAGAACACCTGCTACTACTTTAGTCTCCTTTTGGGAAGCAGCATGCTGGAGGGGCACATTTGACCACATTCATTCTGTCTGGATAGCCTTGGTTTTCTTATTTTTCCCTATTCAAGCCATCAAACATCATTTTTCAGCATCATTCATAGTTTGTAAATCATTAATTTTTTAAAACTGTGAGAATGTGCTTCTCATTCTACAGATACACATCAGCCAGACATGCAGAAAAAAATGTTTTTATCTTAGTGTAAGTAAGAAGATGGAACAAGTTCATCTTTTAAAGCACTAGTTTGGTTTAGTGTTTTAAAATATGTTTTAGAAGAGAGGTACCTCAGAAGCCCTGGGCACAGCTAAGAACGCTGTGAGCACCGCTTTGTCTTTAAGGAGAGAATAGTAGAGAGAACACAGCATCAAGAGGAGCAGAGCAATACAGTAGCTCAGGCAGAGTGGCAACCCTCAGTGTCCACTTTATTCTCCATCACACACACACACACACACACACACACACACACACGCACACTTCATTTAAAGGACCTGCTGAAAGATGAATAGTGAAGTTTGTGTTTATTCAGGCCGTTAAGCTGATGTGTGCTGAAGATTCCTTCCTTGTGTTTCCCAGGTAGGTGGCTGCTGCCTCTGACTTACATAAGGATAATGCCCTCTGTTAATTGTCTCATGACAGCACCCCACTATGCTGAGCATAAAAGTTTACTAGGACTAAGTCTCAAATCCAGAGGGCTGATGATGGGCACTTACCGGACAGTGCCTCTGTGTCCCCAACTGCCAAGTGATGTTTCAGTGAAAGCCGTCCCACAAACACTTCCTGAGGAAGGTTACGGATGGCTCCTTTATGTTTGGTCTTCAAAGAGAGTCAGTTGTAGAAATGTCCCCATGCAAGAGCATGTTCAAAAGCTGAGGCCCCTGAACATTGGGAACACATTGTCTAAAGAAAGCTGTGATCTTGTAGGAGCAATTTTCTTTTCCTTGACAGATTGGTAGGTTAGAGCCAAGTGTGCAGGCTGCTGCTGCCAAGGCCAAGGGCTTCTCATGTTTATCTTCTCATGCTTACCACGTACCCATCCCAGTTGGCCCACACAGATGTTTCTTTTATCGTTGTGTTTTATCTGTTTTCCAGAAATCAACTCAATTCATTTTTAGATAAGTATTAGAAAATGTGAGCATTATGGCTCTTATGTTGAGGTTGGGGGTACAAATAAGATTCCAAAGTGGACTTCAAGAGGAAACATATTCAATATTTTTAAAGAAACATCTATGTCCTGAAAATACAACTACATATACACACAAATATACACATCTGTACATACACATACTCACAAACACACACATATATATATATATATATATACACTCACGTTCACACAAACACACACACATACACACACACACACACACACACACACACACACACACTCAGAGCATGTGGCAAAGTAAGACTGGAAGTTGTTGCTTCCAATTTATAAGTGAAATTTACCAGATGTTAGTTTTGAAACTAGTTACAGAGTTATAGGGTACTTATTCCAGCCAAAACTGTTCTAATAAGACAAGAGCTTGGGACTTCCCATGTTGTTGCTTGTTTATTTCAAAATGATGTTTTAGGTTGAAAATCAAGCTGTAGGGAAGTCAGCAAGATATAGGATTAGGAGAAAGAGCCATGCACTGGCAAGTGTCTAAAAGTCTTGAGTGACAGATATTCAGTAAGTGAAATAATCATTGCATGCCTTCATTCTGCTCTGTTGTGCAGCTTTTCCTGGGGAGGGCTATGGACCTGATTGTATTCAACAGTGTTCCTGTGGCTCAGGAACATGTGGCCCAGTGACAGGAAGGTGCCACTGTCCACCTGGCCTGATGGGAGCAGGGCATCAGCAAGATAACAAAGGCTGCTATGGTCAGGCTGTGGTAGCATCCTTAAATTCACCCTAACTGTCCAGGCAATAGATATGCTGAGCTGTGACCAGAAGCCTGGTGCCAGGGGTGTGGCACAGTTTGCCACACTTCCTTTTAAATAAGGCTTTCATCAGGTGGCAATGTATTTGCCTGTTGTACTGTTGAGGCAATGGCCTCTTAAAAGGCTACAGAAATTGGATATAAAAATCGACAGTGATGTATTTATTCATACTCTTGGCCAGGAGGGCCAGTTGAGGCAACACCGGCAATACTTGGAAAACTTCAAAAACATTAGAGATGTCAAATGACAAGATGAAAGAACCCAACATCCTCTTCAACCTACAGAATCCAGCTGTGAGATAAAACAGGAGATAAAAAGGCAAAGATAGTCTGTGGTGAAAGCTAAAGACTTGCTTCTGTGAAATCTTAACCTTGATCATTATCATAATTGAAATTACAAACAGAAGATTCATCAAGTCAGTGAGGCAATAGCTGCAGCAAGGGTGGCCCTTAGCTGTGCCATCGGAACTGACATTGCCCTTGCTGTGCTGGTAAGGACTGGGTGAACACTCAGGGTGTGGGAGCATCCTTAAATTCTGCTGATTACCATATACTATAGAAAGAACATGAAAGGAACCAATATCATATGTGCTGCTTCACACAAACACACTAGGATAGACTGGAATCTATGTATGATGCCTAAACAGTTAGGCACATGTATGAACACAAATGCACACCTAAACATACACACATACACATGAACACAAATACGTAGATACATAAATATGTACACAGATGCATATGTTCTCTCTCTCTCTCTCTCTCTCTCTCTCTCTATATATATATATATATATATATATATATATATATATATATATNTNTGTGTGTGTGTGTGTGTGTGTGTGTGTGTGTGTGTGTGTGCATTTCCCACAACTTGTACATGTTCTTCTAGATGAAGAAACTGTCCTAATTGTTTTTCAGACCTGAAGCCCACGTGGGCCTTAGGAACACATCTGGTGAATAAAGTTAGGGAATGGAGCACATCGCTCATTTTTCGAAAAAGAAAACGAAATGTGTGGACCCCTGTTTGCTTCTTTATGTTGATTCTTTAAGAAGGAAAAAGATGAACCTGAAAAGCAAAACACAGATACAAATAGATCAAGAAGATTTTTACTTCAGAACACAGGAAACTATCAGCTGGCATTTCTCCCAGCATTCAAATGGCTGATGAAAGTGTTTTCTATAAAATGTGATGGCAAGGCAGAGATGCACAGGTTCCCAGAATAAATTACAGAACAACCCAAGGATAGACAGTAAGATGAAAAGCTCAGAAAACAATGAAAATGACATTTAGATCCCGCATCAGCATCATGCTAACGAATGCCGTGATAACAGCAGGGGTTGGGAAGGCAAGCATTGATGGCCCCTGCAAAGACACAATGATGGTAAGGAGAATGGACAAGTGGAGACAGTGGAAGGAGATGTGTAAAACCAAGAAAGACAAAAGTTCAAACATATCACTCAGAAATAAAAGACTGACCAAGAGCCTGTCCTGGGAACTCTGCTAAGAATAGGAGGGAATTCCAAAGGCACTGTGAGTGTAGCATGAGGCACTTTGTACCTCCTAACAGTTCTCAGTGTTAGCATAGCCTTCACCCATGATCCAAACTTTTGTTTCACAGCTAGGTGGTTTTCAAATGTAGCGTGGTGGCAAATCAACAGTGTGGTGGTTTGGATGTTTGGCCATAGAGGGTGGCATTATTAGGGGGTTGTGGCTGTACTGCAAAAGGTGTGACTTTGTTGGAGGACATGTGTTACTGCAAAGATCAGCTTTGATTCCTACGGTGCTCAGGCTCTGCCCGGTGTGGAAGAGACCCTCTGCCTGGCAGCCTACAGAACCGTCCCTTGCTGCTGTCTTTGGATCAAGATGTAGAACTCTTGGCTCTTCCAGCACATGTCTGCCTGCATGCTGCCATACTTTCCACCATGGTGATAATGCACTAAACCTCTGAAACTGTATGTTAGTCCCAATTAAATCTTTTTCTTTGGTAAGAATTACCTTGGTCATGGTGTCTCTTCAGGGAAATAAAACCCCTAACTAAAACAAACAGCTACTTTTTAAAGTAAAATGTTACTGGGAAAAGATACGTTTAAATCTTTTAAGTAACAAGTAAAAGACAAAGTGAGCAACATGATAAATAATGAAAAACTGTAGTAACCAGGCAATTAATAACATTGAATTCAGTTTAATTGGTACAAAGTTTAAAATAACTGTGTACCTTAGGGCTATCTGGCACAGATAGACATTGTAAGTTATAGCAATGGAGAGGTTTTATCAAACATGAGTGATCCACAAACTGAATGAGCAAAGTGAGAGTATAAGCCTATCCACCTTCCTTCACTGAAGTTTATGGGGCAGAAAGCACCAATCTCTATCAACACATGTGGATTAACCATGGCAAGTCAAATATTCCAAGTGTTTCATGGCAAACTCTAGCATTTTGAATGTTATGAGAATACATTAACTAAATTATATAACTAATGTTTGGAGAAAAGAGGACAAATAGAATTATCTGCATTCCATCCTCATCAATACTGGAGAGCCAACAGGATAGACATTGCCATGTTTTATAACAGCACATGCTCTTTGGAAACTCTCCCTAGACTATAAGGCCCCATTGAACAGTGATGATTCATTGACTCTTCTATCATATACAGAAAATACATGACATAAAACTTGACTCATATGTGAATCTTAAATCATAGGTTTCACAGGAGTGGTTATCACAGGCTGAGGTGGTTGTAATTAGAGTGGAAACGGAATGGGGAAATGTTGGTCATAGGACAGATACTTACAGGTAGGTGTACGGAATAATTTTCAGGAGGTGTGCTATGAGCAACAAACAGTAGCTGCCATGTGTTATTGACAAAAATGAGGGTAGGTTTTAATTACATATCTCAAACATCCTGGTTTACACAGTATGTGACAAATTGTTTGGGTGAGTGGTTTTAACTTAGTGTTTGTTTGCTTGTTGTTGTTTTTTTTCTCCTTGTAAATCCATCAATTTTTTTCCTGCTGCCTGGAATTAAAACAAACAAACAAACAAAAGATATTTCAATACCTCTCCTAGTATTGAAATTGAAAGGAGGCTTGGTTAGAGGTTCAGTGTTTCAAATTGAGTCTTGACTTCTGACCTTACTGGTTATCTAAATCTACACAAGGCTTTAGTCTGCAAGCTTCAGTTTTTCCAAGAGAAAATTAAAACCACTGTAACCCACATCACAGGGGTGTTTGGGAGCATTAAATGAGATAATCCATGTGTGAAATATCATTATGTAAAGACTCTATAAACTAGAGGTTATAAATGGTAGGTCTTTAGCCAAATCTAGCCACAAATGTGTTTGAGTTGGCTACAGAATATGCCTTCCATGCTGTTATAAAATAATTTTAATTAGTTGCCAACTCTCAAAGATTGGGAAATTTCATGTACTATATGGATATTGAGTTTTCCTTAACATGTATTAGATGGTAGTCTGGGGCCATATTTTTATGGCAAAACTAACTAATTATGAGCATCTTCCTCATGCTGTAAGGGTTCTAATCTCACATGGACGGTGTCTCCTATCACCATCACCCTATAATATTCCCCTGGCATGGATAGGAAAGTCCTCACACCTATTTCTCTGTACTCATTGGTACCTTTAATTGCTGTTGGCACACGTTTGGTTACTATTCTCCTCGGCTGAACACTGAAGCACCAGAATATTAAGGAAAGCACTGCTCTTCCTGTCTCACTATCCACTTTTGAGAAATGATATAAAGTACTCCCTATTATAAGTTACTTTTTCTATGGCTAGGATAAAATAATCTGACCAAAGCAGCTTAAAGGAGGAAGAGTTTGTTTGGGCTGACAGTTTTAGTACACAGTCCTAAGAAAGCCATGATGGCAGGCACTTCAGGCAACTTGGTCACACTGTCTCTGTAGTCAAGAAGCAGAGAATACTGAATGCTACTGCTCAGCTCTCCTGCTTGCCTTCAATGCAATCCAGAAGCCACACTAAGAGAATGATGCCACCCTAATCAATTAGTCCCTGACAGGCATGTGCAGGAGCTAACCTAAACTAAAGAATCCTAGCTAGTCCTTAAGGCTTGTCTTCTGGATCCTTTCAGATCCTTCTGAAGTTGACAATCAACATTAACCATCTCACTCTCTGATCTGAATTACTGCTGACTGGCCCACAGTGTCCTGGGCACACAGAGCCAGAATGGTAAAATACTTGTGGAAAGACTGGGAAATGAGTGAGCCCGGGGCAGTGCTATATGTGGGACCTAGCAGAGAGACCTAGGTGGCCGATTTTCTTAACTTTTGCTCTCTTCGTATGGAAGCTATCTCAAAGGAGAAAAAACATTGCTGACCCATGACATATTCATTTAATGTAATACTTCAAAATGTTTTCCTTTACGTTCCCAGACAAGATAGAGCACCAACTGTGAACTCAAGTGTATCCATAAAAATGGTGGACATTGCCACCCTGAGGATGGAAGCTGCAGCTGTGGCCTTGGGTGGGCTGGGGATTACTGGGAGAAAGGTAAGTTGATGGTCCCTTCAGTCCTCACACCGTACACTTCAGAGCTCACTGTGATGGGGCGATGAGTAGAGTCCTGTGAAAAGGCTATTTTCCAATAACTTGTTAATAATTGCAATCACATTTCCAATAAAATTATATGAATATTGATCATTACCTAGTTTTTGGAACATCACAGAAAAACCCTGAAGCCTCTTAAGAAACTGAAATAGTATCGATGGGAACAAATTCCCCTAAAGTCATTGTGGACATCAAGTCAGATGAGCTTCAAGAGTCCAAGAGGGGGCTGAGGAAACCCACAGACACTAAGGACTTGACAAATGGTCAGAATATGCCAATCTTTGGGAGAGGAGTAGGTTTGTGTCCTGGGGCTGCTGGCTCGTGCCTTTAATCTCAGCATTGTGGAAATTAAAGAGCAGCTGGGATTCAGGTCTAGCCTTGGCTACGAGCAAAACTGGAACTATGAAATGGCTATCTCCTTTATTACTTGCATTTTAAGGGATTTTCTTGTTATTGCTTATTTGTTCTTCCAAAAGCATGTTCTAATCAATTTCCAGGGAAAACATATTTCATGTTTTTGCCTTATTGTACTTTATGTTTACTTCAGGGGGTATTGCATTGTTAGGTTAACTTGTTATATTCAAGAACAACAGAGTTCATCTTATGTTATGTATTTTATTACTCTTTACCAACTAAGATGCTGGCTTCAACATTCACATTAAGATATTCAAGTCAAGAAGCAAACAATTAATTTGTAGTATCCTTCTATATTTTACTGAATTTATTACAAGACTTTTTTCCTAATCTATAAAGTGAACAATATGAACCTTCTCTTTAGCCTGATAGCATATGTGATATAATATTAATGAATTTCTAATAGTGAGTCACCTTACATTCCAAGAATACAGCGTGACCATGATTAGCTATTTCAAAAAGTGCTATTGAATTCTACATAGTTATGTGTTTTATGATTTTGGCATTAGTATCCAAGAAGGAAATGGAGTTGCTTTTATGCAAACTTTTCTGGGTTTTAAAAATGATATTCTATGCACCCAATAAGTAGTATTTGAAAATTTCCTTCCTCTTTCAATGTTTTGGAATACTCTAAGTCTATATAGTGAACTGAAGTTGGTAGACTACCTATGAACTAGTGAATAGCGAGTTCTTTTTCTTTCTGTTTGACTCTTATTCAAATGCAAGAGCTGTTTCACCTCACCTGCCTTATTAGGTTTCCTGCATCAAGTTAGGGTGGTTTTGGTATGTTGTTCTCTATAGCGTTTTCCATTTCATTTCATTTTGAAATTTCATTTATATTAAAGTTTTCATATTTGCAAATTGGATGGTCATTTTCTTCACCTTTTAAAGACATTTCGGTGTGTGTACGTAGTGGGATGTTTTTGCCTACATGTATGTCTGTGCACTGGAGTGTAAAAGAGAATTGGATCGAGTTACAGATGGCTTGAGCTGCCATGTAGCTCCTGGGATCTGATCCTAAATCCTCTGCAAGAGTATTCCTTGTTGTTAACCCCTAAGCCATCTCTTGAACGTTCTTAAGGCATTTTTGCCAATTGCTGGCTCAACAACCCCAGTTTCATTTGAAGGCATGGCAGGCAGAGAGATGCCCATGAACCAGCTCTGGGTCTGTCAAAGCAAGGATACTCTTTTTCCCAGATGACTTTCAACAATACTAGACGAAGTTGTTGCTTAAAATCCTTATTAGCCATGCCTTGACCCTGAAAGATCTGCCTTTATCTTCTCTTTCATTTTTTTTCCTCATATTGCTGCTATTCAATATTTTCAGCCAGCATTGTAAAAAAAGAAACATAGGCAATGACTTGGCACCTGAAAGTCCTGACGGGCTGTGTCACTCATAGATTAGCATGTGACACTCCAGACTCCAGAATTTGTCCTGCCAGCTTTACGATCTGCATTGTGGTGTTAATAAATTTTGTCGTGAGGACTAAATAAGAAAGCATGTGTAAGCACTGAGAGTAGAGGCGAACTGCAAAATCTTGGTGGATATCATTTACTTAGAATGCAAAGGTTTTTCTCGGAGTGTCTGAAATGATATTGACCGTGGTCCTAGTAGTTCAGCCTTAAGAAAAGGAATGGACATCAGCAGGCATTGGGGGATTCAGACTCTAGTAACCAATCCAATGTTTTATGGCTGAGAATGAAAAAAATCAGACATTTTGTGTTCTTTGTTTGCTTCCTTGGTTTTATTTTCAAACTTGAAATGCGAAGTGAAGGAGGGGAAAAAGTATTTATTTAGAACCCATGACTTTAATATTATAGGCTCACTAAGGAGTCCTTTAGGTAAAAACAAACAAACAAACAAACAAACAAACAAAAAAAAAAAACGCCAAGATGAAATAATCAAAAAGCGTGGGCATATTGCTGTTCATCAGGATAAAGGCACTGGCATAGGCGTTCAGGTGAGTTGGTAGAGTGATGAGCCAGAGTCTTAGTCACTGTCCTGTTGCTGGTCTATTGTCCTCTCAGGAAAGCAGCCCAACGGAGGCTTGTTTTGGCAGCCCTTTGACCTTGGGGCCTTTGTGGTGGGAAGGGGTGGCTCACTCTAACGGGAGAGCCCCTCAGGCAGTAGGAGCTGTCCAGAGGCAGAACAAGGACAGGAACTGGGGCCATGCTACAAGCCCTCAAGACCTATCTCTGGGTACGTACTTCTTCTAGCAAGGCTCCACCTCCTATAGGTGTGGTTGTGGCCCTGGAGAGTACCATGGTCTGGGAAGCAAGTGTTAATTTGCATGAGGTTATGCAAGGAAAGAGTTCCCATTCAAACTGCATCACCTAGGATTTAAAAATTAACTAGGGGCAGAATAGAGGTTCACAAACAAAACAACACTCAGGGATAACAGTTCACTGTAACGGTGACTGAAATATTAAAGATGAGGACATAAAATATGCATCTAAATTTTAAGACTGAAAAACTTGAAAACAAATACAAAGTTGTCTTAGTTAGGGTTTTACTGCTGCGAACAGACACCATGACCAAGGCAACTCTTATAAGAACAACATTTAATTGGGGCTGCCTTACAGGTTCAGAGGTTCAGCCCTGTATCATCAAGGCAGGAGCATGGCAGCATCTAGGTAGGCATGGTGTGGGCAGAGCTGAGAGTTCTACATCTTCATCTGAAGGTTGTATTGGAAGACTCCCTTCGAGGTAGCTAGGACTAAAGTATTCAAAGTCATGCCCACAGTAGCACACTTCCTCCAACAAGGCCACACCTCCAAAGAGTGCAACTCTCTGAACCAAACATATTCAAACCATGACAAAAGTCATTTAGCAAAATGGAAATACCTACCAATGCAACTATTATCCATATATATATATATATATATATATATATATATATATATATATATATACAGTCTTTCTCTAACATACATAATAACTAAGAGAAATTCAACCACAGTTCTTTTTATTTAACAGTTTCAATGAGATCAGTAAAGGGGACATATACATTGTTTACTTTCTTCTGTATTTCCTGGTTTTCCACTGCCCCAGTGACTTTTTAGAATTATTCTAAGTAACTCCATATACTTTGGAAAAGTTCCACATATGTTAAAATAGTTCACCCTGCATGCCTAGAAAGGAGGTGGGAAAGAAAGATGGGGGAAAGTTAAAGGAAATATAAATACTTGCCAGGTGAGTAAATTTCATACAATACATAAGGAGTGACTACATGACAGAGAAAACTCAAGGAAGGAAGGAAGTCAAGTATAGCTCCTGATACTCGAATGTGAGCATCTCTATAGGAAGATGAATTCATTCAACATAGAAGTGCATTGGATTTGTATACACATCCCAAGGAGGCAAAACAAGTATTTCCTCAAATGTTCAGCCGCAAAAAAATATTTACCTTCCCCAAACCTGGAGATAAGACATAGTCTTCTGGACATACTAAGATAATTCTATTTTCTACTTGACGGGACATCTAAGGTAATACTTCAAAAACTAAATCCCACTGACTGTAAAGCCTAACGTCCTCATAAAATACCAACCTACTGTTTATATAATGCTTTATGTATATGTAATGTCTTCATCATTCTCTTTTCCCGTTTTTTTCCTTCCTCTCCTGTTTCCTTCCTGCTCAGTCCCTGAGAGTCCCCTCACAGGACTTCAAATAAAAGGCCATGAAAATCACTTTTCATACACAGTACCTTGTTTGTTTAAGGAATTTAATTCAATATTAGTATCACTAGATTTAGCTGGAGTCAGATGTTTAAAGATTGCTATTTAGGTTTTAAATGTCTTAATTTCTGTCTTTTTGTGTGTGTGATAAAGTAATTGAGAGGAGAAAGTGCTTACCCTGGCTTATAGTCTAAAGGGGATGTTGTCTATCCCAGCTGGGATTTGGGATGAGGCCATTAAGGAGCAGGAGGCTGGCTGCTCACATTGCATCTATACTCAGGAATCACAGAGTGAACAGAAAGTGGAACCAGGCGATAAAGTCTCAAGACCTGACACAGTGTTCTTCCAGTAGGCTCCCCCTCCTAAATATTCCACAAAATCCTGAACAGTAGGACTAGCTGTAGACCAAAGTATTCAAATATGTAAGCTTATTGGGTATAGGGAGCTTGCAGCACCATCTTTGGCCAACTATAGTACATCAAAGCAAAATGACCTTATGAAAATATTTCAGATCTTCTCATAGGATTTACTAGTTTCAGACAACAACATCAACCCATTTGTGATTAATCTCTTGTTTGATTTCTCATACACCTGTTTCTTTCATTTTGTCTAGTTTTTAGGCTTGATAAACATATGACCTAGAATATATCCTTTAATCTTTTTTCTTTTCATTTTGTTTTTTAAGTTAAAGATAACACTTTGACATTTCAGTCTTCTAGAATGTCCTTCTGAATTTCATAGTTTTAATTGTGTTCACATCTGTGACTGCCAGAGGTTTTAATTGTGTTCACATCTGTGACTGCCAGAATGGAGTCAGTTGTAATTTAGTAAGTGGACAGTGTGTTTGCCCATCAGGTTTCTATGGCAACTCTTGTGAACAAGGTAAAGCCAGGTGTCTATGAGCACACATGTCTATGAGAATTCTCTGTAAGCATGGAGTCTTCTGGTCTATTTGTAAACATGAAGAAACCTAAGTCAAAATTTGTCACTTAAGCTCTCAATTTATATACATTACACTAGAAGGAATATATTCAGAGTCTGGTATAATCAGACTCTTCTATTGTTCATACTATTTGGTCAAAAATATTGTTCTCTCATGAAATTGCTTAATATCTCAAAATGAAAGCTGTATGCTAATATAAGCAAGGATTGTACCTCTGAGCAAGAATAAATATTTCATGAAATGTCTAGTGCAAGACTGTGACATAAATGCCTGACTTTGTGGTGTTGAAACAGATCAGAGGAGATCATGTAAATATTTAAAGACGGGAACCAGACATTTATTGCTACAGTAACCGCAGCTATGAATGTGTATGAAACATGAAAGTGAAAATAAGGGCTAATCAGCTTGATATAAAATAGTACAAAGTCTTAAAAAGACTGGGCCAGTGAAAATGCTCCCAGATATCTGTGAGCATCTCTGTGCTCACTTGCAATACAGACTTCCGTGTAGCGTTATAACAGCCATGGTGAGGGTGACAGGGACATTACAGGGATAGTGGTCACTTAGTTCTATGTGAGGAATCAAAATTCCTGTATATGAACTTTTCAAATAGTCATTCTGTATTTTGAGATAGCATCACAGCTCACCATATTTTATCGTTTGTTCATATTTTATTCAAGAATTATTTGATGGCTCAATAAGATAGAAAATACTATCTGCCTATTTCTGTGTTAAATTCTAGAAATGCGGTGGAGGACATGGTACATGCACTGTTCTAGAGTGATAAACAATACATGTTAATAGAAAGACTAACAGTTGTACACATGATCGGATTCCTTAAGATTTTTAAGAGCAGTTTACTTACATTCTAGAAAATTATAAACTACTGTCAGAATAATTAAGTGTGGAGAATTGTGTGTCCAATCAGCCCAGCAGTGATCCTTACTTCTGAGAAGTCCCAATATGTCCTCTCCTTCTGACCAGAAAACCTCCATTTGATCACTTTACTTGAACCTTGAAAAATATCTGTTTAGTCTGAATTCACATAGTTCCTCAGATGTTCAGCTGTTTGACCTTAACCAAACCTGAGGTCAACACAGAATATTTTATTGTCCATTTAGGAGGGTATCTAAAGAACTCTTGCAATCATAATAATACAAGAGGCTAATATTGCTAGTATTTTACTATCCCCTGAATGTCCACCTGGAATGTTTGGGGATAATTGCCATCAACGTTATGACAGTGAAGGAGAAAGTTCTTGCCACCCAATCACAGGAAAATACCTCTGCACCTGCCCCCCCACCCCCAACAGAAGACAGGAGCCAGATGTGAAACAGGTATGACCAAAGGGCAAAAAGACGCAAGGTGATCTACAGACACCTCACTGCTAAAAATGCTGCTCTGTAAAGGAAAATTTCCCAATACTACTTCCATTTGTCTTCAGTTTGAAGAATCACAGTTTGTAGCCATTATACCATAGACATTCCATACCAATACTTTGATTAAAAAAATTCCTCAAAGAAACACATTGAACATTAAGGTAATTCCAAAAAGTATTAGACTAAAAATAGACGATATCATAATCGAGGTAGTATTCTTAATATCCAAGATCCCATAAAAATCTTCAAAATTAATATTTATACTTTGTTTTCCTTCCCATTCACAGAAAGAATGAACTAGACTATGAAGGTCTGATGATTTAACAACTATACAAAGTAGACAGAAGGGTGGATCCAGTCAGTTGGTGACTAATCCCACACAATGTGACTTGATGCTTGCTTGCTAGATGAGAAGGTTTGAAATCATTCATCTCAGACTCAGGAGACCGAGGCTGCCTCAGATAAGACCCCACAGAGAGGGTTTAATCTCAGAATTGACTTTGCTTATCTCCAAAAGAATACGTACGATTGAATTACCTGTCGTGTAGATCCCTTCCTGCAATAGTTGTCCATGAGCTTGTGGATTGAGAAGATTTCTATTCTCCCAACATCACTCCACAATCCAGTTATCTTCTGAGCAATATCAATGTCAGTGTCAGTGGCTTCCCTGGAATACAAGACAGGATTCTAAAAGCATTGCCTTCATTTAACTTCATACTGTGGCCCCAAGGAGTTGTTTGTGTTCCAACTCCTGTTTAGTAAAGTAGGAAATTGAGGACTTGAGTTCATAGAGAATAGATGATAGATACGGAGATAGATAGATAGAAAGATAGATAGATACATAGATACATAAATAGATACATAGATAGGTAGATGGATAGATGATAGATAGATGTCTGACACCTTGATATATATGTGTACATGTACATATATATGTATACACTCACACATATATGCATGCATGCTTAGGATAGATTCTGGTATACAATAGAACACCAACAAGTATTTGGTGAAAGAGTTCTTGCTTCTTTGGAGACGCGGTGGACAGACCACCTGTACCCTGTCATATCTGAAATTATTCTATCAGAACAAATGTCTATGAATCTATGATACATATGTCGCCCATGGAATGGTCACTAAAAGAGGCATGGCTGTAGCAATTTGTGATCCCACCTGCATATGAGAGAAAACACTAATGTTACCATTCAATGAATGCCCATGACGTGCTGTGCATAAGTTACCTTATTTCTATCTCCTTCCTCATACTATAGAATGGGAAGATGAAATCTTTAAAGAGTAACGGAATTCAGTTATTTGTCCACATCACATAGCAAGTAAACAGCATCCTGGAGACAGTCTGGTCCAGAGGCAGAGTTTTGGGAGTTTCATGCTTGCATCTCTTTTTGGGTCTTTTTATGTTGCATTTCTCTTGATGAAGACCTTCGAGGAATTGATTTTAGTTGTCTGTCTGCATCAAAAGACACAAGCATCATAAAATCCATGCGCCATCTCAATTTGACTTAAAAACTACCTGTTCCAACTCGCATGATACCTGTTACTATGTGCTCGCTACCATATTGGATCATATAGCAGAAAATGCCCACCAGTGCAAAAGTTTCTAATACATGGTATTTGCAATGGTTTAAAAGTAACCCTCAGAGCCATAAAGATGGCTTATTTGCTAAAAAGCATTTGTAGTATCAGCCTGACAACCTAAGATCTATCCCCGGATGCAAGTAAAAATACAGATACCAAGTGTGCATCTGCAATCCCAACACTCTAACAGGAAATGAGAAGTAGACAGTGGAGAGTCACCTCGAAGCTTGTGGTCAGCTAACCTGACCTTAAAGTGTCACAAACAACAAGATGAACCTTACTTCAGAGAGACGTGGAAAGGTGAAGACCAATTCTTAGAAGTTGTCCTGTGACCTTCACACATGCTATGGGCTACCCTTAAAACGTGTATACACACAGCCAATGATAATAATAACAGGACAAGAAAGATGGCACAGTGGGTAAAGGCAATTGCTGTCAATCCTCACAAGCTGGGTTTGGATCCTAGTCCTGCAGAGTGGAAGGTGAGGACTAAGTCTGTTCGGTTGATCTCTGATCTTAAGCCATCCATCTCTTATCCCACAAACATGCACAGGCAACATGCACATACAGGGAGGAGGGAGTATAAATAAATTAAAATGTAATCTAAAAACTTAAAACTATAGAATGATACTAAGTGCTAAAGCATGAGAACTTGTGGTGGTTAGGACTCAAGGTAACGGCTCACACTGCTTTCCTTAGGCTTAGTGGCCTAAGCGCTGTGAGACGCTCAGAGCTGCTTGCCACATATGATAAAATGATAACAAGACACGAGTCAGATGTGGTACTGTCTCTGTTCTCCACAGGAACCTCGAGAGTCCTTCTTGCCAGGGACTCTTGGGGCAGCCAGCCTGTGCAGATGTACTACAATGTCTTTTATTTGCATTTTTATTTTCAATTAGTAACAGTTCATCTACAATATTAACTGTGAGCAGCTGTGTCTATGCTGTCGCCATAAAGATAAAAGGCCTCATTTTAACTTAACTCTGGTAAAGGACCTATTAAATAGCTATACTATTAATTCATAAAAGAATGTAACAACTTTTTATTGGTTCATTCCCCCCTCCTCTTGGTAAATTAACATTTGCAGACATTCAAACAGATGGCTTAAATACACACAGTTATTAACATGAAATGTGGTATTTTTATAAATTAAAATCAGATTCTCCACTTCTCAGAAGAGATCCTAACTAATAACTCTTTTGAGCAAGAAGAAAAAAAAATGTGGTCTTACCACCCAACTATATAATCTTGCAAGACTTTAGGCAGGGCTAGTATGTTGGGCTCACTTTGGAATGATGTATTTTTTTTTTCAAATGTTCCACAGAGCCTAAAATTTAGAGAACAAACTCATCTTTATTAATCTTCATTACATCTACTTATTGTTTGTGTATTAATGCATGTGCATTGCGATGGTACAGTGAGCGTGCATATTGAGATCAAAGGACAACTTTCAGGAGTTCTGAGGCTCAAATGGAGGTAATCAGACTCAGCAACAGGAACCTTTAAGATCTCAGCCATCTCCTTGGCCTCAAATGCATTTGTAAGCAGCATTTACTTGCACTTCTGGGCCTAGTGTCCTCCTGAAAGAATACTTTATTCCTTCTGTTTAATGAGGAGCCATCATCCAAACAATTACTTCTATTCCTTCTGTTTAATGAGGAGCCATCATCCAAACAATTACTTCAAGAGTTCCTTTATATTCCTATTTAAAATCTAATAGAACAAGGCAAGAAAGCTATAGTGCGTTTTCATCTGCTTTCATAATACAAGTAAAAAGAAATCAAAATAAAGAGTAGTACCCCCCCCCAGGGAGAATTTGTAAAGGATCTAGGAGATGGCTTGTGGAGTTCATAAGTATGTTTGCACAAGCCTGAAGATCTGAGGTGGATCCCCAGAACCTACACACGGTGGAAGTGTGACCACAAGTGGCCTTCTAACCTCCACTGGCTGGTTAACCCCCATAATGGCACATTGGGCAACCATATTATACACATATAATTCATGTGAACACAGACACGCACAATAATGAATAAAATAAAGGATAATTTATGCAGAACCAATTGTTAACCTACTGTGGGAGAGATTGGAGCGATAAAGACATATTAAAGAAAAATATCCCCACAGACTCAGTATTCTCTCTAGCACCACATCTCTATGTTTTTTAGTTGGTCGTTCCACGTTTTCCCACTTTCTGGATTTCAGCTCTTTATTTCAGCTTTCTGGATATGCTCAATGGTTTTGCTTTCACATAGCTAGGCGATGGAAAAAGCAGCCTTCGATGAGCAAAAACGCAGCTGTGTCACTTTGCAGGCGTAGGATAGTTAGAAACAGTGCCGGACCACAGCAAGCCTGTTGATTTCTCTCCAGAAGAGGAGAACTTCTCTCACCTCACCGTCTTGCCCACATTATAGGTACTTGCTGAAAGCAAATGAGGTAATGTGTTAACAACCTGCTTTTAAAAATTATTTCTTTTATATTTTGAGATTATACTGTAATTACATCGTTTGCCACTTCAATTCTTCCCTCCAATCCTTCCCAGATACCAAGCGACTCTTTCAAATCCCCACCTTTACTCTGCAGACCAGGGAGACTGCTATAATTACAAAGTCAGGGTCTCCAGCTCTTAAATACCTCTACGTTGTGTTCTGCTTTAGGAAGCATGAATCTTTTTTTTTTCTTTCATGGGCTGAGCAGCATTTTCTCCTTGCCCTCAGTCCTGCAGAAAATGGATGTGTTCAGTCTGTGCTAACTCTCTCCTGAACAACAGACTAAGAGCCCACAATTGGCTGCTTCGCTTTAAGTCTTCTCTTTTAAATAGATTTTGTAACACCCACCGCCCCAACACCCCCAACTACTCTACTCTTGGTGGGCACAATACAATTCAACTTACAGATTCTTTGAGTCCTTTCAGCATGTACACAACACCAGACACACTGGGGATGTATGGCCCCTTTGACATATTTTAAGAGACAAGAGTCGAATATAAAGCCATTTCACTTTCAACAACACAAGCACACAAAAATCATGTTTTTAACCTAAAGAAAAACCTCGCACATTGTACATTTCAGGGTGAGCGCTGGCTTTTTCTGACCCCCAGGCAGCTAATCCATTTCTGTGTCCCGCACAAGGCGACTGCCATAAATGTTAGGGAGTAATCAGTTTCTGAGAAGGCACTGCAGAAATGGAAGTTGCTATCCTCACTTTCCTCTTTCCAATTTTCTCAGTAACTTCCTCCTCGCTCCCCACCCTCCCGTTCCCCACCAAGGGACTTCTCTTGCTTTCATTACATAACATGCTAGAATAGGGGAATGATGCCATAGAAGAAAATAGAATTTTTCTCTTAGACTCTCATTATCTCGTTCAGTTCCAAGACGTAATGGTGTATTTGAGAGAACGCTTGAGTTGTTTTGGCTTTTCCTTCTTCCCCTACAGAAGGTAAGGCGGGCCACTACCTGACTGCCTATTGCCTGGTTAACCCCCATAGGGAGCTTGCTGTAACCCTGTTGATGGCAGCTGTACCTGTTTCAGGAGGAGAATGGGCCCAACCTGTGAGGAGAATGGTTTGACTCCTCATCAGCCAAAGACCCACAGCTCCTCAGAAGGTGAATCAAATTTCCATGCAGCTCTTCTCGGCTTATCATCTTAACTCAGGCCGGGAAAGAAACCCTCCCCATTCCATCCCAAGAGCATCCGGAATTGAAAAGGTGACACTCGGGTTTACCACCTGAATGCCCAATTCTCCTCCAGCCCAACCCTGTGAACTTCCTTTTCCGGAAGCGCACACTCAAAAAAAAAAAAAAAAAAAAAAAAAAAAGAGTGTTCAGAATTTGAACCACAGTAACATTTGAGCTAATAAAAGGAGCTTTGTAGAAAATATGTGCAGGAGGTATTTGAACTTGGAGGGAATAACTGCTTCGCAGCGCAGGCTGGGCTGCATTGAAATATTCACACCTATTCACCGAAAAACCTCAGTACCCGTAAGTAGCTGGATACTCTTTAGAAATGGTTAGAATTTCGTCTATTTATTTTCAGAATCTACTTCCCAGTAACGCTGCTGCAGACTTTAAATATATTGTATTTTGGACATGGCCTTTAACGTGAGAGAATATTAAAACTTTAGCCTCAGGGAAAAGGCTCAGAATAAAAACACAACATGTAAGAGAACAATGAGTCAGGAGAACGTTAGTGATGTTTTCTGTTTCTAGCCAGCATGCAGGGAAAACATGGGCAGAGCTGAGAGAGGCCAAGGCGTAGCTAACTCTGTGGATGCTCCATTTCCCATAACTCAGGAATGGGTTGAAATAACTTCAAAAATCAAATTACTCATCATTTCAAACAGCTCATAGTCATGAATGGAAGATGGGTCAATTTTGTTTTGGCTCTCAATGATTTTATATAATCACTCTTTTTTGTTTGTTTGGTTTTTGTTTTGTTTTGTTTTTGTTTTTGTTTTTGTTTTTGTTTTTTGAGACAGGGTTTCTCTGTGTAGTGCTGGCTGTCCTGGAACTCACTCTGTAGACCAGGCTGGCCTCGAACTCAGAAATCTGCCTGCCTCTGCCTCTCAAGTGCTGGGATTAAAGGCGTGGGCCACCACCGCCCAGTATAAGCATTCTTTTCTTTTCAGAATTCTGGCTAATTCATATTAGCAAATAATAACTTCGTTGACCAAACATGCTGTTCTCTTTGGCTGAGTGTTTCAGAATAAAAACAGAGACTATGGAAAATATATGACTAGCCTTTATTTATATAAAACAACTAGAGTGGCTTTTAAAAATCAAAACTGGAGACTGGTGAGGGGACCCGCAGCAGCTGGACCCGATCGTCCTGCGCCTCTCCTGCCCAGGAGGG
>NC_034593.1:24511970-24545852 GCF_900095145.1 Mus pahari
AAAAAAAAAAAATAAATAAAAATCAAAACTGATTTTGGATAAAATTGTTGGAAAGATTTATGAAAAGAACTTGATGTTGTAAATTCAGCAGAGTTGTTAATTTGCGTTGAAGTTAAGCCCTGGATCTTCCTCCTATCCCCATTCTCCCATAAATAAGACTCAGACTCAAAATATACTCACAAATACATGGCCATGTAGCTAGGCTCTTTCTTCTAACTTATAACTTAAGATAACCCATTTATTTTAATCTACATTCTGCCACATGTCTGGTTACCTGTGTTCAAGTACCATGTCTCCTTCTCATTACATCTTTGCAGAGAATCTCCTGCCTGGCTCTATCCCAAAATTCTTTCCATCTCCTGGATGTCCCACATCTATTTCCGGCCTAAGCCATAGGCCACAGGCTTTTTAATTGACAGGTGATGCATCCATACAATACACAAGATATTCTCTCTACAATTTCCCCTTTCACTACAATAAAAGGCAATTTTTCTTTCAAATATGAATTGAAAATTATTATAATTATGAAATCATAATGTATGGTATATAGAGATAGATATAGATATAGGTATAGGTATAGATACATACAATGTACAGCCCATAGATTGGGCAATTAAGGAAGAAATTCTATTGTCTATCCTATCTTGGATTATAAACTTAAAACATCTTTTTAGACCTTGAACATCACATTAAATCCTAAACAATTTAAACCTATAGTAAGACTAAAGCTATCTAGTCTTTAATCTACCCCATCAGAGCCCTGAGAATAATTATGACCTGAGTACACAGGAAGCTCAGGGGTACAGCTTCCAAAAATTAGAGAAATGACAGAGAACGCTGACTGCCAGGACAGTCCTCAATATTGTCTCTATAATGCTGGAGCATCCATCTTCAGCCTTTGGCCCAGTCTGTCTGACAGACCTTTTGTGAAACAGGAGTTATGAAGGACTTACATCCGTTTGTCCGTCATGGGCAGATTTGTCTGTGTTTTGGAGCATGCACCTTTCCTTTGCTCAGTGGCTGGCTTGCCAGAATTGAAGCAAGTCCGTATGGAGGTTATCGATGCTCATCAACTTCTTTGAAATGAAATGATGGTACTGTCAGAAACAGACTTGTCTCATAGTTAAAAGTTCTAACAAAGTCATTTTAAATCCCGTGTAGTATGGATCTCTGAGGTTATTGAAGACCAGCTCTCTATCTACAATATATCTGAATTATCAAACATTGCTTATGCTTTGCTATTTACTATCTGAACCACCTTGACAACACTTTATCATAATTAACTAGACTAGTATCTAAAATGGCCATGAGCTGATTATCTGACTACTAGCTTGCATTACTTAATTACCTTAAACTGTTTATAATAAAAGCTGTTAAAAAAAAAAAACTGGGACTGAACCTTGTATTAAATGAATGGCATAGTCATAGTACCTACAAAAGAGTTGAAATACGCACATATACATATGTAATATTGTAACAAAATTAATTTTAAATTTTGTATACAAGTTTTTTTATGCAAAGATTTATACCAATGAAAATCTTAAACCTGTATCAATATACAAAATTCTGTGCCAATATAGCAAAATATAACTACAATTTTGCAACAAAAATACAAAGATCTCTACCAATGTAAGATTATGCTACAAAAATGTTTTTTTTTTTTGGTTTAAGAGTAAATTCAGTAACGTACCCCTATTTGTCTAATGCATTATAATATTTCTGTATCTCCCCCGTTTCTTTTTAAAGTTCTCTCTTTGAACTAAGAACTAAGAAAGATGAAAGGATAGAGAAGAGGAAAGGAAAAATAGAAATTCCTGAGTCTAAGCTCCCTGTTTCGTTTCTTCCTTGTCCATGACCTTAATTACTTGTAAACATCCCTGAAATGACAATATATCTATAACTCATAAATGACAAAAACCATCCACCCCAACTTAACAAACTGGGATAACAGCCTTCTGATAATTGCTTCCTGCTGAATTGGGACAAAGAGTTCCTTTTGGGGTGGGGGTGGGGGACCAAAAGGAAATTGGAAAGACGGTTAAGCCAAGTGAAAGCTACCCGGCATCATTTGTTGTCCAGTCTTTATATGTTGAGAAAGTTCAGGACTTAATTGATGTCCTGACTTGAACAATGGGAAAAGCTGGATGAACCAAGGTCATCTGGGATTAGCGGTCCTCTGTGAGACTGTTCTATAAGCATGGCTCGAGAAACAGCATCAGTTTGAGACAGGATGGATCAGGTAACTGGAACAGCAGGTTTCAACAGCCTAGCACCCTCACTGGTGGATTCTGTCAGGACTGCTCTCCTGGTTTTCCATTGTACAATATACAGACCTAACAAGCAGCTCAGAGTTCCATAAAGACAATTGTATGGAATGTGCTGCTGAGATCTTTAGGGGGTCTCCCTCTATCAAAGCTGATCCTTAGTACTTTGGAAGGAGTCCAGAGCCTTTTTTTCCTTCCTGTTAAGACAAACCTAGAGCATCTCAGGTCCCTTCCTCCCTCTACCTCCTGTGATTATTTTGTTCCCCCTTCTATATAGGATAGAAGCATTCACACTTTGGTTTTTCTTCTTCTTAAGCTCCATATGGTTTATGCATTGTATCATGAGTATTCTGCACTTTCAAAAGGCAGCAGCATGGTTAAGGAGATGGCTGAGACCATCCAGACCAGAGTATGGGTCATCAAGTTCCACTTAAATTTAATCTAAGCCTAGTGGTGCATATAATTCCAGCACAAGGTGGAGATGGGGATCCCTGGATCAAGCCAGCTAGCGATACAAGCCTTATCAGTGAGTTCTGGGTTCAACAGAGAGACCCTGCCTCAAAGAATAATATGCAGAACAATCGAGACTCCCAGTGTTAAGCCAGGCCACCACACGGACACCACATAAACAAACATGTGCATGTGCTCCTGTGGACACTCACATACACTTCGACATGCACGCATACATACCCCGCCTCTCCCCCTTCCCCCACCACAAGTAGTGTTTGTCTTTTTAAGTCAGTAGTATGAAGACCTGGGTTAATATCCCTGTCCCTATCAGGACTCTGCTAATTTCATCATTTGTTAAAAAGACAGTGACTATAAAAGAGGAAAAGGGCATAGAATTAGATTTGTTGTCCTTACTTAAAATATCCTCTCCATGGAGAGGGAAGACAGACTCTGAACTTGAAATAGAAAAACAATGAGATTTCTTTCTGCTTATACTTGTTAACACATTGCCCATTTCTTTGTAAATGAGGAACCACTAGCAAAATGTTCTGGATAAGTGTCAGCTGCTTCTTATCTTATTTCCCTCTATACCCATTCCACCTCAAAAGCCTAAGTAAATAAATAAACAAATAATAAAATTATGGGGGTAAACTGAACTCCTAGCATGACCTTGTGTGGCTCCTTTTTGCTGCTGCTGTTGTTTTGAGACAGGGTCTCACTATGCATCTCTGGTGGTCCTGGAGCTCACTGTATAGCCCAGGTTGGCCCTGCCTCTTGAGTGCTGGGTGTAAAGGCACATGCCATCACACCTGGCATGCATGACTCTTTAGACAAATTACGTTTCACCTTCCTTCTTACTATACCAGTTAGCAAGAACTTATGCAAGTTACCATAGCTTCCCTTCTTTGTAAAAAATTTATAAGTTGCCCCTTTCACATTAAGAATAAAAGCAAGAAAAAAAAAAAGAGGTTGAAATCAAAATGTTTCCAGTGTACTTTGAGTTAACCTGAAAAAAAAATCTGTGTGTTTTTTATTAATAAGGTTTTGGTCACTATGGCAAATACTAAGATGATAAATTTAAGATGAAAAAATGTTCAAATTTTTTGTTTAGGTTTTACTGTTGCAACAGACCTGATGAGCCTATTGGTTTTTGGCCTTTAATGGAGGGCTGCATATTATTGGGGAGCACATGGCTTTGCAAACCTGCTTATTTTGGCCAGGATGGGAAAGTTAAGGAATGAAAGGGCTTAAGGTCCCTCAGCCTTCTTCAACAGGCTTGACTTGAAGACTGGTTATTGGCTGCCTCTTAACCCTTAACTGCCTCCCAAAAGTACCATCGTGGCTTCAAGGTCATGTCACCTCTGGGACCAGTTCAAATGATAACCTACAAATGAATAGACAGTAGTTTCCCTTGTCCCCCCTTAAAGCCACATGTGTGTTTCTTTCTGGAGGATACAATTCTACTATAAAAATTATCACGAGCAAGATATCAGAGATGGACTGATAATCCATCAATGTGATTCCTATGAAAGGTCATAGTCTAAAGTGTATAAAACCTAATTTTCTTGTAAAAAAAACTTCAAGAGAATTAATGTGCGTGTGTGCATGTGTGTGTGAGTTTGTATGTGTGTGAATTAAGAAAATATTTTACTGCTACTTTCTTTTTTGTAAACAAAGAAAGTATATTGTCCACTTTCACAGTATATGGATTTACCTGAGATTCCACAACTTAAAAAGCCATATAAGGTACTGGAAAGATAGCTCAAGGGTTAAGAGCACATACTTCTCTTGTGAAGGACCAGAGTTCAATTCCTTGCACCCATGTAAGGTGGCTAAGAACTGCCTATAATTCCAGGAGTAGGGTATCTGATGTTCCTGGCACCTGCCAGCACCTGCACTCATATGTACCTACCCTCCCCCAACATATATACAAACACATATTTTTAAATAACTTCAATCTTTTAAATAACTCCATACAGTTCAAGACAACTGTGATTTGCCTACCAGGTTGTAATTTCTTCAATGCTATAAAAAAAAAAAAAAAAAAAAAAAAAAAAAAAAAAAAAAAAAAAACTCTAGCTATTGTTTAAAGTGGCCTATACTTCAGTAGATATGCTCTCCGTAAGCTCAGGTTCAATGTAAAATGAGAATCTTTGTCATTGGAACAATTTATGTATTTCCATCTCCTGCTTTTCTTCACTGTATAACCTGTCCTTTGAATACAGAAAAACTGATCCTCAAGGAAATATATCCACCCATAATATTTAACCTCTTTAGAAAATTGCCCGTGCTGTAACATTCCTTCTCTTTCATTTGAAATACAAGATCAGAGTGGGGATTATTTTGCTTCTTTACAATAATAGAGCTCAAGTTTAAAGAGAAATAGACATGTGTGTGCTAATTTAGCATCTCCATCAGCATGCCTGTGCTATACCATTTCAGCATAGCACCAAACTTTCCCTGTACTCTCTGAGTTTTATGTTCATTTATTGAGTTTTCCAGAAGAGACATCTACTTGACACAGGTTCAATTATTTTTAGAGAACTTGGAAATCATTCGAAAATTTAGTGGCGAGAAGGCATTTCCTTTGTTAGAAATAGGAAGGAGGGTTTGGCCTCTACTGGGCCTCATTCACCTTGGTTTCTTCAAGATGCAGTAATACAGATGTATCGAGAATTTAAAATAACATTTTGATGAAGTGAACAAATAATAGCAAGTGTCTACACTCTAGAAGTTATGTTTGCAATTCACTTGAAATAACATTTCATGGTTCTGTAATAGAAAAAAAAAAGCATATAGCTGAGCTTTAAAATAGGTTTCAAAGAGATTCCAAAGTTTAGCCTAAAAGCTAATTATGTGGAAACTCTGTTCTACTTTCTTTTTGAAATCCCAGTGTTTCTAAGTAAAAGGATCCCAGCATAAATAACTAAGCTCTAAATATATGCTTAAAACGGGTAGATGCCACCTCTTTTTCTAAATTATTATTTTTTTGTGTACGTGTGGGTGAATAGATGTGTATAGCTGCCCTAGGAGGCCAAAGGCATTGGGATCCCTTAGTTGGGGTTCCAGTTAGGTGTGATCAGCCTGATGTGGGTGCTGGAAACCAAACGCTGGTCTGCTGGAAGCAGAGCAGGCACTCAACCACTGAGCCATGTCTCCAGCCTTCCCACACCTCTCCTATGTTCTCCCACATGTTGATCATGCACTCTCCTTACTAAATCTTTTGTCAATATTGCATGAAATAGTTAATCATTTATTCTAATGTTATGTGCAAATGTTCACATTTTGAAAACATTTCAATTCAAACCTAATAGATTAATATTCTAAGTATTGTTTCCTACTAAATATCTTAAATACATAGAAGGTTGAGTATTGAGGCTTGTGAGGTGACACATCAGGTATAGGTACCTGACATGAGTTTGACGCCCAGAACTCATGGAAGGAACAAACTGATGCCTGCAGGTTGTCTTTTGGTCTTCAGAAGGATTTCATGGTATGCACACACCTACAGACATGTGCATTCTCTCTCTCTCTCTCTCCCTCTCTCTCTCCCTCTCTCTCTCTCTCTCTCTCTCTCTCTCTCTCTCTCACACACACACACACACACACACACACACATACACAAAATATACAAATGTTTAAAAAAATTAAAGGAGACAGTTGTACATTAATATCCTCGTCTAGAAGAATGAAAGAACATATAGAAAATATAGTTTTATTACTCAGATTTCATGACAAAATTTCTACATAGTTGAATACATAAAAGACATTTATATGAAAACCTGGATAAGTGCTTAAGTTCTGACAACTTTGGTCTACTGATATACACAGCATTCACATTCAGCTTATTCATAAAGATCTATACATGAGACTTGGATGAATTTGGAAAGACAAGCAAAACTAAATTTTTTTTAATGATCGATTAGATAGTAAACGTTAACTGGTGTTCATTCAGATCATTTCTGACTGAAGAATATTTTACTATAACATTTTAATCTTTACCAAAAGAGAATTTTTCTGCATTTTAATTATGTCTTGAGTCGTATATTCTTTTTTAGTCTTTATCGAATACTTCTATACTAGGCACTGTTTTAGGCATAAAAAATAGTAACGCCCAAAATGGCTGTTTCCTAACCTCAGAGACCAGGGGCAGGAGGCTATCTTAGCCCCCACGAGCATCGACTTCAGTGGAGTTTGGCCATGCTGGCTGTTCTTCACATCACCCATGCTTTTTAATAGCTCAGTACTGCACCTTTCCCACGAATGTCTTACGTTTTTCTTACTTTTTGTTGTCGTTGTTTTGTTTTGTTAACATAACATATACTTTTCTGACACAGACACCTTCTATGTAACTTGCAACCATGTTCCAAGAGGTCTTAATTCTGCTAGAGGAATTTAAATGTGCTTTGACAAAACAAAACTTATAAAATATACTTCACATTTAAATAAACATGTACAACTTTTTGCACCTTCAAGGTTGGGAACACACCAATGTGATAGCCATTCAGGAATCTGTAGCAAAGAGTAATAACAGGGAACATTCTGCCATCCTGACAGCAGTTTTGTCATTTTCAGTATTCTGTACACAAGCCTTCTCTTTTGGTGGACATACATGTTCCCTGGTGAGGGAGAGGGGGTGAGGTCATTTTTATTTGAGTGTTTCATACATGAGTACATTACATCTGTATTATTTCCCCCCACCCAAACTCCTACTGTCACTCTCTCAAATTGACAATCACATTTTCCACATTTGTTAACTAATCAGTCCAACTAGTGATGACCGTTTAGGATCAGGGTCTTGTCCCTAGACAGACATAAAAATCCATATTGGCTCTACATGCCTCAGCAGCCAGTGACTGCCTATGGCTTCACAACTAGGGGCGAGACACTGAAATCTTCCTCCTTCGCGTCAGCATGTAGATGTGGTCTTTGCAGGTCTTTCGTAGGTAGCCATATTGTTGACAGTTCACAGGAGCAGTACTTTCATGCTGTCCCAAAGACAGTAATATGCAGTGACTGTAGTCTAAGCCTTCAGGCCTTACAATCTTTCTGCTTCTTCTGCAATGGACCCTGAGACATAGATGTAGGGGAATGTGATTTTAGACATTTAAAAGAAATCTAGCTTTATTTTGAAGTAATTAATTATCAAAAATATTTTTTAAATATAATGCTTTTAAATATGGCGCTGGGGCCCTTCCTGTAATTCCAGTCCTTGGAGGACTAAGACAGGAAGGCCATCGTTATGATGCTAGTTTGGAATATGCCCCGAGAGCCTGGGAAGAAAGAAAGGAAGAAAAAAGGAAGAGAGAACCTCTCTGTGTCTCTCTGTCTCGCTGTCTGTCTCTGTCTCTGTCTCTCTCTCTCTCTCTCTCTCTCTCTGTCTCTCTCTCTCTCTCACACACACACACACACACACAGAGACAGAGACAGACAGAGAGACAGACAGATAGATACACATGGATACACAGATAATTTAAGTATATCTCAAAATAAGATTAGGATTTTTTAGCAAACTATACTGAAATGTATATGGCTTAAAGTTGCCATGTTAATTACTTCAAGTAAGCATCTCAGTGGACTCAGGTGCATTCACTTTGTTACTCTGTAACCCCTAAGGACTATTTTAACAAGGGAAGAACTTCTTCATGAGGAGTGTTGGGACCTCAGGTCATTTGTTTATTTAAATAACTTAACTCAGGCATTGCTTGCACATTTGTATGTTGTATGTTCCTTGAAGCCTTTGATTATTTGAAAGCATGGTTTCTATACCTCTCTTCCTCCTTTTAGCCACTTCTGCAAGAAGAATATGTTTCCCACATATTCTGTGAGCTGATGTTCTATGGGGCTCTTAGGCAAGAAGAGCAGAGATTTCCTGGAGGAGGCAAAGGGAGCTGCAGGTTTACTGTGTCTCCGAGCCTGGTGAGAAAACCGAAGTCACAAAACCCACGCCGTGCTCTCATGAATTAGACTTGCCACTTGATCTTGACCGATCTTCCTGGATTTCCCTTTGTTTGTTTGTTTGTTTGTTTTGTTTTGTTTTTGCTTTTTTCCTAAAAATCTGTTCTCTAGATTTATTTCTGGCCTGAAGCAACTGCAGTGCACGGGGATATTACCCAGGCTCACAAGTTCTGGGGAACGTTTCCAGTGAGTATTTGATGGAACTACACATTAATAGTCTTTTGTAAAAGGAAACAGGGGGAAAGGGAATAATTGCTTGGTTCTTACAGTCAATAACACTGACAAAAAAGCTTTACTGGCTTACAGAAGCCGAGTGGTACATTCAACTGAAACCTTTTAGGAAGTCTAGTGTTATTGTACCTGGTGAATTCCAATAGGAAGATTCAAAACTCAAGTCCAGCCTGGGCAACCAGCCTTTCACTTGGTGGGAAATGTTTGAAAGCAACAACCAGAGCATCACACTGAGGAATAGTTGCATGGACCCAGCAGGAGTGGCATAAGCTTAAGGGCCTGAGTCTGGCTCTTAGCCATAAGTAAAGCTGGACATGGTGATACACTATGTCCTATAATCCCAGAAAGTCTACATAATGGGAGACAGAGACATGAAGATGCCAAGAATAATGAGGACCATTTGGCTTAGAATATGTCATGAGAGACAACAGAGACTGTATCTCAAATGAAATATAGGAGTTGGGGGGAGGGGTCAACACACAAAACTGTCCTTTGACTTCCATATGCGTAACAAGGCATGCTCCCCCTACCTCCCCACAAATGTATTCATGCTGTTGTTGGTAAATGCATGTCAAATGAAGGATGGGGGAGAATCAACACACAAAATTGTCCTCTAACCTCCACATGCATGACAAAGAATGCTCCCCCTACTAACCCCACAATTGCATTCATGTTGATGGTAGTAAATGCTAGAGAGGAATTATCTTTAACGTAGCAAGTGTGACATATCTTTTGTTGAAGTGTCAGAAGTTATTGCAAATACATTTGTAGCATGCTATATATCCACAAGCATCTTTATTTCCAGTTGTATATGATTTCATGCTCATACATTCCAATTTTAAATTGCATACATTAAAACAAAATAAAATCTCAATTTTTGCACGACCACAGTCCAATGTAGTACCAAATGGTAGAGAACCAAATAAAACCAAGCTGTAAAACACAAGCAGGGCCCTTTGCTGGATGACTTGGATCTGGGAACCGGACTGAGGAGACAAGGGAATGAAGAAAGAACAGACTCACACAGAGACATGTGTACAGAAAAGCTGGAGTCAGACTGGATATCCAACTCTGAGATAGTGACACCACAACCCCAGCACTTTATATGAACAGCACAGTGGGAGGAGGAGTTAGTCTGGGTAGGGAATTTCTTAGGGGGCCGGGGCAGTCTCATACTATATACACACTGGCAAATCTTTAGTAGAAGTCCTACTGGCACATGCTGTCAACATCCATATGAGCTTCATCCTATGAGGAAGGCTTTGCTATTCTTACTGGTCTGCAGCACTGGGTCCTTGATATGACTGTGCGATCTCAACAATATACATTTTCTGAGAACTTGAACTGCTCTTTACACATTCATCTAGGGCTTTCTCTGATCAGACACAGCAGAGACTCCAGGCACCTGCAATCACAGAAGAGAAGAGCTGGAGAGTCCTAAATTCCCACAGCCTTTTCTTTGCCAGCTCCACCTGCCTCTCCCAAAAAAATCAAGCTCAGAGATAAACCCTTCAAGAGTATAGAACTAAGACTTGTCTTCTCACAGTTCACCTTTTGATGGCCTGTGAGCAAGGAGTGGCAGTGATCTTTACAGACACTGCTCTGAATTACAAACTTGTGCAGACCCCACCTATTAGATGTCCACATTTTATCTGAGAGGGATGGTCAGAGACTAAACTTAGTGACAAGTTTGTTGTCACATTATACTTTGAATCGTAATAATTTTAAAAAGGTTCTTCGGCAGATATTCTTCAAGATTTATGTTTTAAAAACTCTTTTGGAGATTATGGTTAGACAAACATATACCCATTTTACATATTATCTTATCATGTCCCACCATGCTGAAGGCTTGCCAAGAGTGTGAAAAAGAGTCCAAAGCCAGCATAGGCTACATACTGGGTTCGAGGACATCTTGGTCTATAGTGTGAAATACTGTCTTAGAAGAAAGACTTTTGGCCAATGTATTTTAGTAATGCCTAAATTTCTCCCAGCTATCAATTTCTGTAATGAATGAGAAAGGTAATTCACAGATTTAAGTTACAGAAACATGATTTTTTTTTCCTTTGAAGTTATTACGTAAGTGTCAAAGGACTCTCTGAGAAATATTATTGGCTAATACCCCATTTCTAGCCATAAGGAGAACTATATTAAGTTTATCATTTTTCCATTAGTGTGGAGGAATTTGCAGTGGAAATCCCAGAAAGTGATTATGAACCTGTTCTTTAGAAATATGACTAACCATGCACACAGCTTAGTGTTTTCTTTATTCCACAAAGATCTAGTAAAGAACATGGAGAAAGAATCAGTAGAAAGGCCTGCCCCAGACTCATGGACACTCCAAAAGCTCAGCTCTCCAGCTTTACTAAGAGATGAGCTGTCTGCACCCTGTGATGCTCCATATGGAATGTTAATAAGTAAACTATTTAATCATATATTTAATCATCAACATATTTTATAATACTTAAACCATGTAAGACAATGATTTTTTAAGGAAAATTTATTAGTGAAATTATTAAAAAGGAGACATCTAAACAAACAGAAAGATAAATAAAAAGAAAAAAAATCAACAAAGTAATGCAACTTCCCCCCAAGTTTTCAGTGTGTTCTTACACCACTTTACGACTGTTCTCCAAAATCTATTTTATAAAATATTGATCAAAAAGTAAATATGGAAACTGTATTTTAACCTAATGTATTATTTTTAAAAGTAAAGACTATGTATCTATACATATGCACTTCTAAAACACACTTATGTTTTGAAAATGATTCTCATTTGCTTTGAATGTGTACATGACATTTTTACTGTAACCATGTGAATTAAAGTCAGAAACATAATCCAAATATCACTTTACAGATGAATTACTTAATATTAGAATAATAGTATACATTATAAAAGATTGAATGACTGATACATTTTAGATTTCTATAATTTTATTTGACAGTATCAATTAATTGGCTGATAATTTTTTACTGCATGATATTTTGACATATTTGTATGAACACTTAATATTTGGGATTCATTCCCTTCCCTTGTCCCTTTATCTCCTTAATCTCCTTAATCTGTGTTAGTATGACTTTTGTATAAGCTTCCGTGCAAGGTTTTATGTATTTTGAGTTTTTCTTTCCCTTATGAACCATAACAATTTTTCTATTTAGTAACTCACAGAGAAGGTGCAAAAAAAAAAAAATCTAAGCACTAAAGTAAGACACTTAAGTGTTATTGTGTTAATGCTATCCTTTAATCATTATATTTAGTTAGCTGGCTTGGGCATATAAATAATTTTTTCCAAGATCTTCTTTCTCAAAATGGTTATCATGTTTATTATGGTGCTATAATAATAACTGTACAAGTGACTGTAGAATTTATCAATGTCTTAGTTTATATCAGACACCATAATAAACATGTTCAAACTTTTTTTTAGTTAATCTTCTCAATAACTATTAGAAAATATGAGTAGGCATTTCTCTTTGTAAAACAATGATGAAGTTGGGATACAGGAATTTCATAGTTTGCTGAGATCGCGTTGTCACTGAATGGAGCACCGGTCAGGCTCCTGAATCAGAGGCCTGCATCTCCTGTCTATGGTAGGCATGCAATTCTAAAACACCATCACATAGGACGAAGGGCTCAAGTTTCATTCTTGCAGAGGTACACATTTTAAAAGAATTGCTTATTTTAAAATTGTGTGTGTGTGTGTGTGTGTGTGTGTGTGTGTGTACAACATGTATGTATGTATCTAAGGTCAGAACAGGGTTTTGGATCCCCTGGAACTGTAGTTAAATGTGTTTGTGAACCAGTAGGTGCAGGTGCTGGGAAGCAAGCCTAAAGAGTCATCTCTCCAGCCTTGAGGAAGAGAAAATGTTCTTAAATCCAAGTTAGAATGAAACCATACCACAAAACTAAGTATATCTACACATTTAATATTGTATATCAAACACATGTGAAGAGTCATATTTTTTCAACTTTCCTTTTAGTGAATAAAATATTTGCCTATGAGTTTCTTATTTCACATGTTTTGATACATCTATGAATAACAATTCACTCTCTGAGTTTAGATAAAGTGGGGACTCACAGTCTTGGTATCCATGATCTGTTCTTTACCACTCACCAGATAATTCATCAAAACTCACAATGAAAGGGCCATTCTGGTCATGGCATTCCATATTTGGATTCTTGGCTCCTCTACACTGTGTCAACACAAATTTTGCTTCTGTTAATTACCCAGTTAGTTTCAGGTCTATGTAACAGAGTGATGGTAGAGCAAAGCAGATAGTGTGTTTTGGGGAGTGTAATATCTTCTTTTTCAATTTTTACAACTATCTACCAGAGTGACTTCACCTGAAAACTTGTGATGGTGGTTCTTTGTAGCAGAAAGTCCACTCTCTTCTGTGTCCTTCCTAACCTCCTGTTTGCCCCATTTCACCAGCTGCCCTCCAACCAACCCCATGAGGCTTAAATGGTGAGCTCGCCACATTGCCGTACTGTCTTTGTCTACTTTAGCTATTCTGAGTTCTCCACACGGTAAAGCCATTTATTCTTAAAAGACTCATTCAGTAGTAAAGAAACTGTCTTAGGGTCTTTACCAGCACTGAAGTTACTGTGCAATTGGAGGGAAACATGATATATGAAGTTGGCTGCTGCACTCAAAATGAATTAGAGACTAACCCACCCATCAGGAGGCTCCTTCTCTCCTAGAAAATTCAGGGTTGCTTGTTTAAAATTCAAACACCTACTCCCCCTGTGGCCATAATTGGCTCGGATAAGCCATTGCCAAATGAACAAATGTGGACAGTAGATGCCAAATAATTTAATCTTATTGCAGTATGAATGTGGAATTTTTGTTCGTCGGTGAGTATATTATCATTCCACCATATATACTTAGCTCAAAAAAAAAAAAAAAAAAAAAAAGAAACATAAGAAAAAGAAATCCAGATCCCATCTGCCAGGAAAAAAAGCTATAGAGTAGAAAAATCAGTTTTCTAATGAATCAATTGAGAATAACTTGAGTTGCTTTTTAATGCAAGGGCAAAAGAAATCTCTTGGATAGGGCTGCATACCCATGTAGCATTCTTTTAACTTACAGCTTGGTCAAATCCAAATCCTGGATTTAGCTAAATGAGAGTGTTCCCAAAAGATGGAATGAACAGACAACAAAGGCTTATGCAGGCCACCTTCTAAAAAACTGACTCATGTCTGAGAAGCCTAGAATTCCTTTCTCAAAGACAAGTAAACACTTTCCCCTGGATTTGTCAGCCTCGTGGAACATCTTGGTCAGGCTTTTATGTCTCTTTCAGCATATGCATACGATAACAACAGTGTTTCTCTTCCTTATTCCAGTGTAGAAGCAAAGCTAACAACTGTAACTTCTTCCAGTTCAGCTTCCTAATTTCCATCTTATTGAAATGTTTCTCCCTTACTACTAGAATTATTTGAACTATAGCACAATTGTAGGGTTTAAATGTTTATAAAGAAAGACACACTGCATTGAGAAAGTAAATGATCAGAGAATATGTACAGGCCAAGAAATGACCTCAAATATTTGGGGCTTTTTATTTTTGAGATCCACTGTTGTATGTGAAGGGCTCTGTATGTGTTCACAACACTGCTCTGAATTCCACACTTGTCTTATAGGGATAATAGGATCAAATGGTGTTTTAAATGTTTGTGTCAGAAGGGATGAAAGCATATTAAAGAGCCCTTGTCTCATCTTCATTTCCGATTGGACTTAAGGTCTACCCCATGAGCTGGAACTCATGCCTAATACTGCTCAGGAGGTCAAGAGTCTGAGACAGGATAGGTCAGGGGCTCAGGAGTAAATGAAATACTATTGCTCTGCTGATGGAGTATAGCGATAAGATGATTCCTAATGTCATGCTGCCTTGCTCATTGGTTGGTGCCTTATTCAGCCATCATCTGAGAAGGTGCATCTGAGATGCTTGCAGTAGATGAGAACTAACACAGACTGACAACTGAACCTTGTGCAGAGCGTGAGAGAATGTAGAGCACACCGTGCTAAATGGGTTGTTTCCATCCACTTCTTTCCCTCTTTCCTGCAAGGCTCAGGGATCCATATGCAAGAGATTATAAGACCTGAAGGGGATGGATGACTCCAAGGACATAGTGTCCTTCAGACCCAACAGTACATATGAACTCACAGAGACTGTGGCAACATGTACAGGGCCTGCACATCTCCAAGCAAGATGGGATGCCAAGAGCTCAGAAGGGAGCTTGGACACAGGCTCTTACCCTAGCCAAGAAGCAAACTGAAATTGAGACACATTTGAAAAGAAAACAGCAGTGTTCTCCAAAGGAGTCTCATTGAATATATTAAGCACATTGCAGGTTAGACCCCATGGCCAGCAGTTGATGGCCAACAAAAAACAATTCAGTACTATTTTTGGAGACTCCTTGCCTCATATCATTTTTGGCATTTTGGTTTTTGTCTGATTTTTTACTTGTATATAACAGTTTCAGATTTTATGGGTTTGTGTGTGTGTGTGTGTGTGTGTGTGTGTGTGTGTGTGTGTATCTTGTGGGGTTATTTATTTATTTATTTATTTATGTAAAAGTGATTCAAAACAATTTTTGTGTTATGCCCTGGTGTTTTCTCCCAGAGATAGTTCTGCTGCTGACTCATGGGAGGAACCAAGAGTAGCAATGTCTATGTGCATGATTAACCTTACTTCTTAAGGAAAGAAAGCCAAGTCATAGAGTTAAATGGGTGGGGAAGCTGGGAGTGTCTGGAAGGAGTTGAGGAAGGAGAAAAGCATAATAAGACTATATTGTATAAAACACCCTTTTCCAATAAAAGCAAAATAAAAGATCATTTGTCTCAGTCACGGAATCAGGAGGCCTGAGTCTGTGTCTTCCCTCTACCTTAGCACTGATGCCTGCAGCAAGCAAGAAGAATCCTTCATGTTACTCATCTGGCCAAAGAGGGACAAGATGCGCACTCGTAGTGAGCAAGTGGCTCAGATGAAAACAGATAAAGGTACCTGGGTCACATCGATGCTCCAGGAAAGCAAGGATCTGGACTAAACTGATTAGATTCGATTGGAAACTGGACCCAACCTAAAATCACCTGGGAAAAGTCTCAGTGAGGGACTGTGCTCATTGTCATGTCTGTGGAAGAATGTCTGCATTGCCTTGATTGATGTAAGAAGACCCAGCCTGAAAGGGAGCAGCATCCACTAGTAATCTGGCTGAGTAATAAGGATGCATGCACCCACTTCTCTCTGCTTGGCTGTGGATATGACATTAGGAGTTGCTACAAGTTCCTGCTACCTTGCCTCTCCTTCAATGACCTGTAACCTGGAATTGCGAGTTCAAACAAGCCTTTTCTCTTCTAAGCTGCTCTTTGTCAGGGGCATGGTATCACAGTAGTGAAAATGAAATCAGGAGCGTGGACTATGAGCCGTAAGCCTTACCTATTAGTAGAGACACATCCATAACAATAGTAGTGTGTTCAGTTCAGGGTCTTCATGTGCCTGGCTGGGCACAGAAAACAGTTCTCCCAAAACAGGCACCTCATAGAAAACTGCTGAAATTGGAAGATGAGATTTTTGCATCCACCTTTATCCTATTTGAAGACCCTCATGTCACAGGTGTCTTGCTTGTAGTCACAAAAAGGAAATGTCACTAGGTCCTAGAAGAATTAGAAATAATAGTTTGACTCCCTCCTAGTTCATTACCATTAAATTCTCCCTAATATATATATATTAATGGAATTCATTGAGATGTTTATATATGTACACAATGTATTTGATGAAGTTATTTTTTTATTAGAGAATAATTAATCATTGGTATTTAGAACAAAAGTTTATGCTGTTCTTTGGCTGATTTCCCAAGGGTCACTGTGACAAGAACCTGCACTTCCTACCTTGAGCCAGTGATAAGCAAGAGGGTCACCCACAACCTTACACGAGAGTACTGTTATCTGGAATACTGGGCAGGGCAAGGCTTTCAGAAAATCTACATACAATTTCTAAGTAACATCGTTTTTGAAATGTATAGTCCAAGGGAATAGATGGCAGCTTGGCTGGCATCTCACTGAACAGGAAGGTCATAGCAATCTTAGTATAGACCATCCTGGTTGTCTCAGCCCCAAGGAACCATGTCCAGCACACAGACACTGTGCTGTGGTACACAAGACAATGCTTTCTGTCACTACGGAAACCAGAGGCTTCATTAAGGGCAATTTGAAGCTCTCTTAGCTTTGTTCTTAGTGCAAGTTGCCCCCAGTCACTAGTTAGCACTTTTTTCTATTCAGGAGGAGATAGAAAGTAGAGGTAAGGGAAAACATGACCTATAACCTTTCAAGTATGGAGCAAATATTTGAAGTGTGTACAAGAGAACCCAAGAGTTAAATGATAGCTTTTAAATCCCAAATGTATTTTAAAACATACTCATTATTATCACTGGAAGACTACTTAACCCTGTTTGACTATTTTCAGTCATTTTGGAAGATCAATCTGTCCCTTTGCTGAAGAAACTATCTTTTTAAATTCAGGTGAATGGCATTTTTATAGAACCTCTAATCTTTGGGAGAAAGTTTGTTGTTTCTACTCATCAATGGCCCTTCAAGTTCTCGAAGCTGTTTTCTGAATTCCAGTGCACATTTCCACTTCAGATGAAAAGACATTAGACAGAAGCTTGTGATGAATCACTTTTCTTTAGGAAAGGACATAAGTAGAGAGTTCCCATGCATCCAGCTCCCCCATGGGGACTGGACTCATAGGATTGAAAATACATTTACACAAGTATACATAATAAAAGAAACTGTGAAGTTAGGAGGGAGATGTAAAGGGGGGTGTGTCCTGGGGGATGATATGGAGGATTGAGGGCTAATACGATCAAGTTACCTTGTATGCGTTTATGAAATTTTCAAAGAGTACATTGTAAAAGGTGAGATGGGAAGCTAATGCTGTCAACATCTCCAGATTCTGTTTGTTCACCCACTCTGGAAATGCTTCACATGAACAGGGTTTTTCATAGCTACCCAACCTGTAGTTCTGATTTAAACTGGATGTATTGGAAGGCACACTGGGTACTCCCCTGACTATTTAAGAAAGTTAGGTTTCTTTCAATAAATAAATCAGCAAGTCTACCTCTGAGGCAACTATGTTTCCCCAATTCAAATGCTTCATTCTCTCTTCACATGCCTTGTATCATTTTTCTTAAAAGATGAATTATTTTCAAAAGTTTGACGGCCTGGTGTTCTGGTATGAAAATTTCCTACCTTATTAATGTTCTTTGAGAAGGTATTTCCAGCACACCCCCTTAATCCGGGATTCTAAATCCTGTTTCGATAAGATCTTCTAGGCTCTTTTAGAGTAAGTATGTGCACAGTCTCTCTTTTGAAGCTCTCAGTCAACACTGAGAAGACAGCCACAAAGATGGAAGCCCTTGACAGGAGAGTCCCTGATGACCCTACACTTCATGCACATGCACGATAAAAAGCCAATGTTTTTTTGTTTGGAAAGTTAGCTTCAATGAGAACACTTCTCTTTGTTGACTAAGTCTTCCTTACTGAAAGGACACTTCTCAGGCAGATAAAGAAATTTACACTCTCCATTCATTAGGTGTTTAATCTTTGTATTCTTGTGGTGACAAAGGCATACCATTAGTACAAGGAGACTCTCCTGATGACAGAGGTGAATCCTAGTGAAAGGAAGCCAGTGAAGGTGAAGTAGCATAAGGCTTTGTAACCATAGTTACGGTAAGTCCCAGATTATGAATGTGTTGTCTCCACTATGAAAGATGCATTAACATTCCTTTAGGTCTGCTCTTGGAACCCTTGTCATCCTAGCTACTCTGTTTACTTATCTATCTCCTAAGAGATGGCTAGGTTTAATTAACACTTAAACATTAACCTGGAAGATCTATCCTGGGGGTAGTGTGGAGAGAGCAGAGTGAATTGGAGACTCTAGAAACAGCAGAGTGTAATTGTGATCATTATGAAATGCTCAAATCCCAAAAAGAAGCAAAATTTTATAATTACAAGAATTTCCTTCTACTGACCCAGAAAAATCTGGAAATGAGATCCTCTGACCTGATATATGCACCTGATATATCTGAAGGGTGAATGGCAGAGCTGCTGAAATCAAATCTTAAAACCAAAACGGCAGCCTGCTCTGCTGTTAATTGCACATCCATTGTACATGCGATGCCAGCAGATATTTGCTTGTATACGGTTAAAGAATTTGCACTGCAGACCTCTGGAATAGTGAGTGCATCTGTAATAATGAGGTAGACTATTGTGTTACTACTAGACTATCGCCATAGTTAGGGAAATGAATGCCTCAGCTATTTTTCCATTTGAAACAAATGTCCTGACAACCATGGAATTTTATAATTTGCTTTGAATGGCTGGCTCTTACAAACAGCTGTTTCTATTATAGAGGCAGTGTGTGATTTGCCTTTTTTGAACACCTCTCTCTCTGTCTGTATCTCTGTCTCTCAATGTCTCTGTCTCATTCTCTCTCTCCATTCTCCCTCCTTCCCTTCCTCCCTTCCTCCCTCCTCCCTTCCGTCCTCCCTTTCTAGCTCCCTTCCTTCCTTCCTTCCTTCCTTCCTTCCTTCCTTCCTTCCTTCCTTCCTTCCTTCCTTCCTTCCTTCCCTCCTTCCTTCCTTCCTTCTTCTTTTCTAAAGCACATCACGTGAGTTCTATATTATAATAAGGTTAGGGGTCTTCAAATGATTTTTCTCAATTCATTCTGACAAACTCTAATGTTAACCTCACTGGGTATATTTTCTAAAACTCTTCTCTGACTGTCACCTCGAGCAGGATTCTATTGGTTAAAAGTTGACCGGCAAAGTTGGCCTGACAAATTTTTATGCTGGAGAGATTAGTTTACACGTAATTTTCTTCTAAAACAGAACAAAACACTACTGCTCTACATCAAAGTCACCAGTTCCCGCCTCAACTTTTAATTACTCTGCAAACTTTAAGTTCTCATCCAGACCTAATCGCCAGCACATATCAAAGGGTGGAAGACCTGATGCTTCCTACAACCCCGCGGGACCATGCCAGGGGATCACACCCGCATCGTTGGTTGTCTGTCCTAAATTAATAAAATATCATATGACATATGCCCTCTTGTCTGGTTGACCACTGAGCTTTCCTACACCCCCCCCTTTAGCATCTATATCTGATAAAGGACATCAAAAATGTGACTAACAGGAGTCGTCCAGGCCATTGACCTGGATTTGCTCACTGTTCCTCTCATTGTGTGCCGTCAGGGGTGGGGGGAAGTTTAGGGATTTCTCCATCTCCCTCCCTGCCCTCTATTTCAGGAACAGTGCAAATAGTGTAAATATAAGTATACATTCCCTGTCCTATGCAAGGCAGAGACTTCTCCATCTGGCGATGAGTGAGGTAAAGGGGCTCTTGTTCTCTTTTGATTCCTTTACACCTGGGAAGAAAAATCTCACCCCTAGAGAGTATGTTCTAATTTGTCAACTTTATTGGATTTTATTTCTCAGAATATGTGGAAAATATTAAAACTCAAACTGAGTGATGAAGATTTAGGGTAAATGAATTGTATGTTAAGATAGTCCCTCTTCATTCTAGCATCAATTCAGAATAAAGTACATTCAGAGTGTGTATGTATACTGGGGGAATACAGCCTTAGACAGATGCTTGCTTGCTCTGATCATCTCAAATCCTGTGTAAAAATTCTGACAAAGGATTTATTTTCTCATTTGGAAGTTATTTATAATAAAGGCATAATATCAAATAAATACTTGTAAGACAAATAATAAATTGCTTTTCTTGAAGTGGATAACGTTAAATTAAATCCAGATTGCTTATAAAACCAGCGTGTTGGAAAGAAAACCAAACTTGGTGTCTGAGGCCAGAGTTCTAGCACAGTTTTTTTTGTTTTTTTTTTTTTAAATCACCATGTGCCTGTTTGAGATTCAGTTTCAACACAGCAGCCCCGAAGTGAACTGAGCTTAAATGAACTGATCCTTATAACCGTGTGCTCCCAAAGACATGTTCAAAGAACCTCAGCTGGCTGCTACCAAGGCTGCCAGGGCCACGAAGGAGCAATCGCAGCCATAGCCGGGGAGCTGCTGAGTCAGGCTGGGAGGAGGCTGAGTGCTTGTGGACTGGAGGAGAAGTCAGGGAAGGGATGTGCATCACACGCCCCTCTCTGCCCTCACACAACCACAACCCGAATGGTCTTTTAATGAAGTTAAAACTGATTTTGTCACAGATCCATACTATGTAACCCATGCTCTCTCTAAAGATTCTAAGAAGGGGGGTTGTCGGGTTTTCTTTGAATTTTTATTTAACACTTTTCATGTGATGTATTTCGATCATGTTCCTTCTCTTCCTCCAACTTCTGCCAGATTCTCCCCACTTCCCCACTCACCCAAATTCATATTCTCTCAGGCTTACCCATCCCCCAAAACATGAAAACTACAAAAGTCAAACTAGACAGGCATTGCCAGCTTTTGGTGTGGGTTACAACAAGGGACATTCTTTTCTATTAGTCTTTCAATATGGTAGTCTCCTTCTAAGGACACTGTTTAAAAACAATCAGGTATATATTATAGTATAGTCTATTATAAAAGTAATACTTCACCTTGATTAATTATACCTATAAGATATAATATCTGAGGCCAGCCTGGTCTGCAAAGTGAGTTTCAGGACAGCCAGGGCTATACAGAGAAACTCTGTCTCGAAAAAGATATATATATATATATATATATATATATATATATATATATATATATATATATATCACATGTTATATATTTATAATTATATTGCATAATATTTTATATAATATACCTTATAGGTATGATAGATACAAAATATGAATACATGTAAATATATAAATATAATGTATATATTATATTTCAATATAATATATAAAATAGAAACAAATATATTATACACGAATATATATATCAATAATATATTTATATATATAATATAATTTATACCTTAAAGGTATATGTAGTATATACTAATGATAATATACTATATCTTCAAAAGAGTCAAAAGTGAAAAAGGAAACTAGATCAAAATATTTTAAATTTGCACCAAAAAAGGAATAATAAATTTTGTAAGAGAAATATGAATAATATTTTAACATTGTATACATCACACACTAAATAATACAAAAAACCCTCACGGCATTTTTAAATTTGCAAATAGAACTCATTCATGATTCATGGTACCTTTACATTAATATTTTGTTCAAGCGTCCATATTTCCTGATACCGCCAAGGTTGGGTAGTGACCCATCATTGGCAGCTAACAGCAGTGGCTAACAGTGAGTTAACACCTTCATTGTTTTCATCAGAAATACTCTTGGCTCTAGTTTTTGTAACTTGTGTTTAATGTAGTTCTATGGGAAAGGTTTAGAATTGAGAGTATACACTCTAGACTCCCTTGTCTGTCTCACGTGAGTTCCAGACTCTTGACACTGGAGGTCGACTGATTTCATAATCGAGTGCATAGAAAGCAGGCATTGGTCGAGAGTGGGTCAAGCTGCAGTTCTAAGTCGCACGACTCAGAGAAAAGCACACATTTAAAAGGAAACATTAGCCAGGGATGGCTGACACACACACACATCTGTTGCCCTAACTCTTGAGACACTGGACCAGGAGGTTGAGAACACAGACAGTTTGAGAAACAGAAGAAAGGAGACAAGGACTCTGAGGAAGAAGACTATTAGCACAATAGGAGCACCTGTTGCCCAGAAAAAAAAAAAAGCGCCCACCATGGTGTATGCTAAAGCCCATTTCCTAAATTCAGGACAACTTGTCTGCATCCCCACCGTGACATGAAATTACTAAGAAACACTTCGGGGAAATGCAGCCCAGGTAACAAAGAGTCCCACTAAGAATATGAAATTTAGTCATAAGATCACAGAAAACTCCCTCTCTAAAATGTTACTACCATGACTCAGTATCCTAACAGTGGACTGCAGTTTAGGGCCTTGAGATGCATACTGTCCTGAGTACTTAGGGTAAGTAAGAACAGTCCCGGAGTTTTCCACATCTGTCGCATAGCTTTAGGAAACACTGAGCACTGTCAGGTTCATGAACACCCTTCACAACGGTGTAACTAACTTAAGCAGAGTACTCAATATACTACAAATAACTTTTTCAAAAAGAAATTATGTTCCACTTAAAAAGGCAAGAAATCATACACTCTGAAAAGAGAAGAAAAATGTTAAGAATCATGATATGTTGTGGCATAGATTCTTTAGCACATAGAGAACTTTATACAATTAGCTACAGTATACTCAAGATGGAAAAAAGTCAAAAATCTGTATCCTAAGTATTATGTAGAAGATAAAGCTAACAGAAAAAAATTATAAGAAAATTCTAGCAATCAAGGCAGAGAAGGCGAAGTAGATGTTTTAAAAAGACACCACAGTACTCTGCATCTCATCTGAGACTGGTAATGGTTGAACAGCATTGATAATTCTTCCAGAATTATAGCCTATACAAACTCCAAAGACTCTTAGACCTTTTAGCAAGATCCTATAAACTCAGGGCGGCAGTTTCAATAAGTCTGGCCCCATAGACATATATTTGAATGCTTCATCACTAGGTTATTACACTATTTGAAAGGATTAGATGGTTTAAAGGTATAGCCTTGTTGAAGGAAGTGTGTCACTGGGTACTGGAGTAGACTTTGAAGTTTCAAAAACCCATGCAAACCCTGTGCCACTCTTCACTTAGGCATCAGGATGTAGCTCTTAGCAGTTGGGCCACTCCCTCTGGCTATGAATCAGGAAATAGTTGTTAGCAACTGCTCCAACATTTGCTGGCATGTTGCTGCATTTCCTGCCATGATGAGTAAGCTAAAGAGTAAATTCATGGCTAGCTTGGGAAATTGATTGAAACCAAGTCAAAAAAAATTTTAAATGGTGGCCAGGAACATAGCTCAGTGGCCCATTGCTTATCAACAATCATAGGACAATAGATTCAGTCTACAATATTTAAAAAAGTACAGAGAATTTTGGTCTAAGTAAACACTAGTGACTTAGCCACTTAGATTCAGACTTAAGTCCTCATTCACTGATGTGAACATAGATGGCACATATAACATTCAGCAGCGTCTTCAGTTGATAATGAGTAAGCTTAACTGGGTCTTGTGCCAGCCTTTTATTTTATCTACTTTTTCTGCTCTTGCCCATGGCCTATTTCTCCATCTTTCCCACTTCAATCCACATTTGACAGCCAAAATACTGAGGTGCACTCATTCACAAAGCGCAGAAGCTAGTCACTCGTAAAGAATTGCTCTGTATAATGAAATATGATCTGCCCAATCAAGCGCTTTAAAGATATCACAGGCAGTCATCAGGGGCAAAGTCTCCAGAGTAGACGGTGGGCTCCTCAGCCAACCTGATTTATTTACTTGTTTATGGAGGCATATATCCTTCCATCCTTCTGCCTTATAAGCAATAAAATAAGCAAAACATATATGTTTGACAGTATGATAGCCATAGCAAGTACTGTGGAGAGATGGAGCGAGAAACCCAAACATGGGGTCAAGTCTGAGGATGCGATTTAGAATCTCACTGAGAAGGTGAAGTTCGAGGAAAAATAACTCTCAAGAACGAGAACTTGGAGAGACAGCAATTATTCAAAGGAGACAAATGACAGTCTAGGTGAAGGGAAGAGCCACGGTGAAAGCCACAAGGCACCTCCTTGAGGTGGCTGAGACAGGTGAAGATATGAGGGGAAAAAGGCACTTAGAGGTGATCTCTGACGCTATGCAGCCAGATATTGCTGGTGGTTTCTCTATTTTGCAGTTTGGATTTTACTCTAAGTCACGAAAAAACATTACTAAACATTTCTTAAGAAACAACCAACATGAATATATATTGCTATTTTGGTATTATTGCTGCGGTTTTCATACATAAAGAAGGTAGATTAAAGAGATGAGCTACAGAAACAGAGAGACCCACTGAAAGTGATTGCAAGCATCCAGGCATAAGAAAGTAGTGCTTTTAATCACAATGATGGTGGTGGTGTGGGCACAGGCTATTAATTTTGGGTATGATCTTACGCAGGACAAATCAATTTTCTGATATCATGAACAAATGAATGAATGAATGAATGAATGAATGAATGAATGAATGAATGACACCAAATCTTCTAGGGGTGGGTTATCTTTAAATGAGTTAAAAATGATCACAAAAGAATTAGAAATTGATTGGGGAGAGAAAGCTATGAAGACAACCGCTTCATACATACTAAATATAAAATGTCTCTAGGGTTTTGAACTGTTTGTATCAAAAAGAGCTTGTATTAAACAGCTTAAAGTGGCTACTCATGACAGCATACTATCCAGAGGGTGGAAGGATTAGATGCCAAGAGGAGAGATAAACAGATTCAGGCTATGAACTTGTTTCTTCAACATACACAGAATGTCCACATAAAGACAGACAACATAGGGAACAAGACCCAAGAAATTGAAAAGACACCCGCCACCAACATGAGACATAGGCTCACACTAAGTGGTTTAAAAATATGCAACAACAACAACAAAAACAAAACCCAAACAAGAAGAATGAGCGTTCAAGTTAAAGTCACATATAAAGAATAATACACGTGAGGGAATAATGGGACTGGGTGTGGCTACAACCTCCTAAAACCAATCTAATGAGGGTAAGAATATACACAGTTTTGCATCCTTGTAACATTACTCTTCAGTATGTAGCTAAGAGTATTGGTCACACACACCCAGAAGCATACACAAAATAGTTCACAGCAGCATTTTACCACAGTCAAACTGAAAACAACCCAAAATCCTTAATAGTAAAATGCTTAAATGTTTTGTGATGTATTTAAAACTGGATCCCTGGAATGCTGAGGGATAAGGAGAGAGAGAGAGAGAGAGAGAGAGAGAGAGAGAGAGAGAGAGAGAGNAAACAAAAGAAAATATAATACGTAACAATGCAGGCATAGATGGTATAAATATATGAGTGTAATGAACTTATCCCTAAATGGAACATCTACATTCACTACAGTAGCACCAAGACTCTGGGAACATCATGAAAGAGGAGATGGAAGAAGTGTGAGATCCAGAGGGTAGGGAAGGGTTCTGTGAGCTGCTGTCTTCTGGATACTGCGTGACTATCACAATCATGACCTCACCAAAGCCCCTGTCACCTGCACAAGATCAAGCTACCCAAACCGCATCACCCCAACCAAGGCGCTGGCAGCTGTGGATCATTACTGGAGGAGGGAGAACTGTCTTTGGTTTTATGACATGGCTCTTACTGGTTTCCCTGGTGCCCCTGGATGCTACAGATTCACGGCTGTAGATACGTGGACAGCTCTAACTGGACTTAGTGGGTTCTAAACATGAAATAAAGATATGAAGTTGGGAGGGGTCTGTTGGGGTGGGGCTTAGCAGACAGGGAGAAATGAGAAACAGCTATCAAATTTCATTGAAGACATGTCCAAGATTTTCAAAACAAAGACAACCTTTAAAAGCAACTGGAAACCAATGGAACAATTGTCCTTCCAATACGTAGTTTAAAATGCAGCACCTTCCAAGCTGAAGAGATAGGGAGAAGGGACAAAGGGCCTCCAGGTCACGGACTACATAATGTTCCATGGTTTTGATGATAATCATAATCAAAACTTGTTTGTTTTGAAAACATTGTATTTATTTCTTTACTGTTTTTATGTGCATTTTGTGTTTTGCCTGAATGTGTGTGTATGTTCAAGAAATGTATGCTGTGTCCATGGAAGCTAGAAAATTAGTGTCAGATCTCCCAGAACTGGAGTTACAGGTGACAGAGCTCAGATGTTGGGAATTGAACCCTGGTCCTCTGAAGAGCAGCCAGTTCTCATAACCACTCAGACATTTCTTCGGCATCCCCAAGTGTCCTTTGTAACTAGGAATTACTTTCAGAACAAGAAAATTGATTGAATTGTTGATTTGAAAGTTAAGGCCCCACAATTCCAATTTGTTGTTTGGTTATAGTCTCCTTTTGAGAAGGTCTGCCTACTTCAAGGTCATGTGACACAGTGCCTCTGATCTTATGCTTAGGGGCATCAAGGTAGGTAGAACTATGTCACAAAACAAAGCAAGGACACCCATGTTGTATGAGCATTTTATGCCAAGGCAAAGAATGTGGCTGAACAAAATCTTTTCATTTTGGAAGACAATCTGCTTTGATTGCCATTCTGATTGGATGTGGTACCACCCAGGAGCCACAGAAGAGCTATGCTTCTAATCCCAAAATGTAGACTACCCAGCAAACAGATTAGATTCAAGTTCTACCAAAAGGCGAATTAAGGAAGAAAACGGTTCAGTTTGCCTAGACTTCCAGACATATGCTCCCATGCTGTGATATTCATTTGCCTCCGTGTGACTGTCTGAGCCTGAGTGAGACTAGGATGAGTGTCTTATGAATGGGATTGGGATGGAGTCCGATAGAGGGTTAACGAATGATTTCTCAGAAACAGGAAATGGGTAGGTCTCTCCTTGGCCAAAGAAAGAGAAGATGTAGAGCTCACACGCAGCAGAGAGGTTTTCCTTACATGGCCTTTTTTGATTTATAAAAATAATGGCTATTGATTTATGACTTACTGAGAAATATTTGAAAACTTTATAAATAGCACCAGTCTGGCATGGTAGACCTTGCTTTCTGACTTCTGTGAAGTCACAAGTTAGGCATGTAAGCTCAGGCATGTTTTCTCCTACAGCCCTCCCTCTCTATCTGCAAAGGGAGCAGAGTGGGCTTCTACATCGCTCTCAACCCTAGAGTCTAAAATCCTATTATAAGGCCTGGGAGGGAGCTCAGCGGGCAAAGCGTTGACCACAGATGAGGACTCAAGTTCCAGCCACAGAGCCCCCGCTTTTAAAAGCTGACAGTGTGGAGTGTCCTCCCAAACCAGCAAAACTAGGGGGATCCACAGGACACTGCTGGTCAGCTCTCCCAGGGCTGGTCAGTGAGCTCGGGCCAGTGAGAGAGGGTTTCTCAGCAACAGCGAGTGGGGAAAGGTAAGAGAGGGTGGAAGGAAGAGAAGAAGGGGAAGAGGGGGAGAGGGCGATGGAGGGAGGGAGGGAGAAAACAAAAACATCAAACAAAAGCCTACAAAGGTAGATAGTCTCTGAGGAGGATGCTTGAAGTCAACTCTGCATCATATGACCTCACCGGATGTGCACACATACGTGCACTTGCAGGCACACACACACACACACACACACACACACACACACACACACACACACGCACACGTCCATAGTGGAGACAATTTGATTAAGTAGGAAAACTCCATGTGACAGCATGCATACCTTAGTCTCTCTGGGATTCTAAACTATAAAAGTAGGCTGATAATATCTTTATACCATTTGAATTAGGGGAGGTTTGAAAAATGAGTTGAAAATTTCAGTAGCTCAGCCTTCTGCCTTGAACCTAATGAGTTCTTGAAAACAGTAAACTCGGGGCTGAAGCCCTCTGCATGAAGCTCTCTGAAGGCAAGATTCAGACATGTTCAGACTTTTCCTGACCCCAGTGTCACAGTGTCACAGTCACCATTCAATCCCATATTATTTCTTCCATTTTGGCCATCTCTCCCACCTCTGCTTTAAATATTGTTTCAAAATGACCTTGTAGTCATGATAATGGTAGTCATTTACCTGTCACCCTGCACTGCACAGTCATTGCACATAATCTCCAGAGCAACAGTGGAAGGCAGGTGGTTCCCTTGCTTGAAGGTTGGGCCAGGTCATATTTCATTAAATGTCCCCATGAAACCTAGCAGTGTGCCTTGGATACACCAGACCCTCATCACACATATTTTGATTGACTGAAACTCGGCAGTATGTCCCACTCCCTTTCTTTGTAATGTATGTAGGTGTTTGATTTATAAGGAATTTCTGTCCCTGGATGTGGCCGGCTATTGAATTTATGTGTGACAAGGAAACCATACAGTTTGGCAACTCTATAGTGATAGGTGATGTGTGATACATTTGGGGGAAGATAAACATTTTCTCTTCAGACTTTGAATACCTGGGCCTACGGTTAGCTAATCAAGTCTCTGCATGGCTGAACAGACATGTTCAAAGGGACTTTACTCTAAATTACTCCATTGTGTGCTTCCAGATGTGGTCCTGTTGTATATTGATATTATTTCTTATAGTCACTGCTTAAAAGTAGGAGACAAACATAATCTAGACTTTGTTCATCTTAATAGAAAACCTGTGATGTTATGAACCTAGGTCCATGCTGGAAGACCAAGACACCATGACCCTTTGAGAGGCCAGGATGTGCTCACAGTAAGTGACATCTGTCTGTAACACAAAAAGATGTGTCAAATCAGGAGTTAAAGATGGCTCTGGAAGATAATATAGACAGGTGGCAGGACATGGGACAGCAGAAACTGCAGGGACCATTGATCAGCCCTCCAAGCCATCTCCCTCCTGGTCTGGTTCAGTTGCTTTCTCCTCAACTAACTACTCTTTGCCTCCTGAGGTTGGCTTTAAGTTCCCAGTGGATGTTTTTCTTCCCTCCCCTGTGAAATCACATTAATCTAGGCAGGGTGGGGGCAGGGGAGAAGTATGGTAGGTTCTGAACAATCCCAAGCTCACTGGTGGGAGAAATGGTCCCCGTAAATCCTTTCAAAGGGCGCCCACCAGGTCTGAGACGTGGAAGGGGCAGCCGGTGACATGAATACGATTATTGTAATGGAGCAAAATGTGTGACCTGACCGGATTCGGTAAACCCAGCAAAAGGGAACAGCACAGTTAACCCGCGTCCTGGGGGAACACTAAACCTGGGGCAGACTTATTAATTAGAGCTTCTGAGGGGCACAGAAAAGGGGAGGCTTTCTCCGTTATAGAGACAGCTCCATTCTAGCCAGTTGCTTTCCGCGGGGGCAACTCCTGCTTCTTTCTTTCTTCTCTTTGAGCCAAGCAGTCTGAGTTACTGTTCACAAGGTCCCTGTTGTGCCGGAACCTTTTTCATTCAGAAATACAGCCGATGGGAGGGTTTTTAAATGCATCAGTAGGTGGCGCTCTTTCTTTTAATTTATTTTTCAATCTTCGGTCTTGTTTGTACTGAAAGACCCAGACCTTTTTAATGAAAGAGAAGGGATTTTTAAAATGAAAACACATATACAATGTCCTCTTTTAATTGAAAGGGTATATTGTGAAATCATTACTGTCACACGACATTTGTGTTTCAGGGAAATATATATATATATATATATACCTAAATTGACTTTAGCAATTTGAAAGTGATAGTGGACATCTGTGTTCAATAACGTTTTGTTGGTAACCGGTGTTTAATATTTCATGTCAAATCAGGAAGAGTGATAGAAGGTTCTGGAACAGCGGCGGCGACTGGCATTCCTGCAGCACAGCCTGCCCTTTGTCATATTCACCATAAAGAAACCTGCTGTAGCCGGGATGGGAGCTGCACCAGAGTGACTCCGTTCTTGGACCTTACATAAACTTCCAGAATACACTGTCTCTATTTTCTTTTAGAAATATGTCTATAAGCAAAACGGGCTAAAGAACTTCCCAAGCTCATTATTTATTTAAGTGGGAAAGAGGGGGAGTGTATGTTGGGGGGAAAGAGCTCTTGGAAGAAATTACAGCGGAATAAATCATCTTCTAGAACAAATCTTACCTTTGTTTCTCGTCAGTCCTCTTTCTTGCCTAGTTGGTAGGCTGTGATGGGAAGGGAGGCGAATGCCAATGGAAACATGCCTCCAGTGGTTCACAATGAACTCTGGCTAGGATTCTAACAGTAGGAGCCGAGCAGGGTGGGACAGGGGCAGAGAGGAGCGAGGGGTAACTTTGAATAAGTTTGCTTCCTTCTCTAGTCCTCTTCTATGTGCAATCTAAACTCTAGATTCAGCATTGACTTAACAACAGATGAGATAGAAAGACAACTGGAGGAAAAGGGGCTCTCTTTCAGCTGCCTACAAGACAGTCCCCCAAATCATCACTGACCTGCTACTCAGGTTCTGTGGGGCTAGTTTCAACATTTTTTTTTTTTTTTTTTTAAATTCAGGGTCCAGGCCAATGGGTTGACTAGTATGTAATGTATGAGAAATAGAATATTTGGGATCTAGACATGCAGGCATAGCTCCTGTTTGTTTACGTAGATTTGAGGGACTGTGTAATTGAGGGAGAGAGCATCCTTCACATATGTGCAAGTGGTAAGGGTGGACCTTGAGGTGGGCCAGTCTGTATGTGGTCAGGTGCTCTTCTATGTTTTGAAGAGAGAATTCTAGTGACAAAAACCAAGGTCTTGAAGTAAGTTTGAGGGAGAAGTGATGCGCCTATCGTGTCAATTTGTCTTGTTTACACTTAAAAATGGGAAAGGGTTAGATTAAACAAGTATTTGGTTTTTGTAATGGCTTCAAAACTCGGAAATACAGGAGAAAACAAAGTAGATGAAAATACAACATGCTCATGACTTATTTTATATTCCCCCAAATGTCTACTTACAGGCAAAAATTAGATAACCAGATAAAATTAGCCATGTATAAAAGTTAACCTTTCTGGGGATTCCAAATGACATTGACATTTGCCAATAATTGTTTCAATACTTCAGTGTTATCAGAGCTATCAAGGAAGTGTGGGTATCTTTCTTATTTGAGACAGAGAGAATAAAGTACTGAGTCTAAAAGCCAAACATAATGACCAAGAACCATGGATCTGTGGCCCCGGAACCCCAGTCTAGCTATGCCTTTTCTCCTGTGGAAGAAAGCTTTGTCTGTGTACGAGACTTGGGCAGAGAGACAAGCCAAACGTTCTGGCAGATGGTAAAACAATAGAGAGATACAGATAATAAACACGAGTCAGTCCAGGCAGTGATCAGTTGTGGGCATAGCCTGTTTCCTATAGCAGCTTTAAGTACAATCCCAGATCCCATGCCTCGTTAAAAGGCTGAAATAGAAAAGATGTCATTCCTCAAGGGTTTCTCATGAAGTGCGTGCTTCTTAGTCATCAGTCTTGGACACTACCGTTCAGTAGAAAGCTTCACATTAAATGACCAGTTCCTTCATCTTCCCTGGGCTGCAACTAAGCACATGTGTTTTGTGCCCTATGAGCATCCACTTGTGAGCTATCAAATCTTCTTGCCAAGCATGGTGTTGAAGTAGGGGGTATAAACATAACTTTATGGCATAGCTTGAGAAAACAATCTTTCCAGGGACACATTAAAATGCCCCATCTGTCTCCTCATCATCAAAGAAGACCCAGTGCCTTCATTAGAATTCCACAATTCAGAAAGTTGTTTCTCCTGTTATTAGAGGGTTGAGCTACCTAACTACAGTTCAGCATCATCTACCACTGATGAAAGAGTTTTGCATCTTAGGGGTGTGGTTCTGGTACCTACTCCACAAACCACCACTTCCGATCTTTTGAATTTGAGACAATATCATCTTCTAAATTGAAATGAAATATGTACTTACTATTTCTTGCTCAGACCTTTGGTTGAGCCATGTCTGCTTCTCTCTGGACCATCCTCTTCAAAGCTCAGAGGTATGGGGGAGAGGTGAAAATGAAGAGCCACAGCAGCATCCTATAGATCTCTCTTTTCTCTCTCTCTCTCTCTCTCTCTCTCTCTCTCTCTCTCTCTCACACACACACACACACACACACACTTCTTAGTAGTGTTGAGCAACATTTTCTTCAAGTTGGGCATTTTGTTTACACTTTATGATGATCCATATTTTTTAATCTGATTTTATTAAGATCATTTCTTTCATCTTTCATATCTTCCTAGAATTTTACAGCTCATATATTTTTCTTCTTCGGAGTGCTCTTTCATTAAATAAAAATTCTAGCACAGGAACATACATTGTGCCAATACTCATCAGTTTGTAGCAATGGTCACATTTATTGTCTACTCTCATTGACTTAATAACAACTAGGAAATGGTAGAGTATTCTTCCCCAATTTAGAGAGATATAATGAGTCATATTTATCATCACTAAGACTATGCATGAGCAGTAGCACTCATGATTCCTAATTCCTAAAATAAAATTCACAGTGAGGATGAAGGTCACTGCACATTCAAACTTCTTCCAGAATGCTCAGATAGATTCAGATAATTTTATCTTTGAATCCTTACACAATTCCATTTGAAAGATGAAAAAATTGCTCCGTGCCTCCATAAGGCCAGAACACAAAGAAACCAGGAAATAAACTCCTCATCCAAATTCACTAACCTCCTGCCCTGCCATTCTGGCTGGAGAGTGCCCAGGCTTTAGCAGGAAGCGCTGGTTGTATGGGTTAGACATTAGATAGCACTGCCGGCTCTGCCCGCTGAACTTGTTTCTTTTCCACAGAGATTTATGGGGGAAATGAGGAAAGAACGGTGTGTATCTCTAACACTGGGTTTAGGATGCCAACACATGGACAAGGTCAGGAGAAGCAGCATGTGAAAGAGATTACTAACTGGAGGGTGATTTCAAGTTAGGTAACTTTGCTTTGGTTTTAGAAGCCGTCCTGGCTGACTTAGCATAACCTAGAATCACTTAAGAAGGGAATCCCTACTGAGAGATTAACGGATTATGTAGGCTTATGGACATATCTGTGGGGGGTTGTCTTGATTGTTATTTACACAGGAGATTCCAGCCTACTGTGGCAAGCACCTTCTCTAGGGAGATGGTTCTTAACTAATTAAGAACCTCAACACCTGTGTGTGAGCCAGCTAGAAAGCAGCATCCTCCAGTCCTCCACTGAGCCCCACTGTGCCTGTAGAAGTGACTTGCTGCCAAATGGGTCTGCCTTGAACCCTGACCTTGATTTCCCTTGGTGATGGACTGTGACCTGGACTTTCAAGTTAAATAAACCATTTCCTATCTCAAAATGCTTTTTTTTTTTTCTGAATTATGTACTCATCTTCCCTCCTCACTGAGAAATGTTTTCTAAAAGAGGAAAGAAAGAAAGAAAGAAAGAAAGAAAGAAAGAAAGAAAGAAAGAAAGAAAGAAAGAAAGAAAGAAAGAAAGGAGGGAAGGAGGGGGAG
>NC_034593.1:24546002-24561002 GCF_900095145.1 Mus pahari
GGGAAGAAAGGAAGGAAGGGGGAGGGGAGAAAGGAAGGAAGGGGAGGGGAGAAGAGGGGAGGGGAGAGGAGGAGAGGGGGAGGGGAGGGGAGGAAGGAAGGAAGGAAGAAAGGAAGGAAGGAATTGAACTCTATTTACAAATAATTTTCACTGGAAATCCATATCCTTCCACCAGAGCAATGAGAATTAGGAGCCCCCTTGAATATCCTACCCACTCATAATAAAGCACATACCCCTGTGATTTCTGTCACTACACATTAGTGTTTTATGTTAGAAGAATCATGGAGTCTTTCTGGTGACATTTTCTCAGCATGAAATAGTTATCTACCGATGACAATTATCTACATATCACAGTTAGATACATTGCAGCACACATGACGAAATTCTTCCTTTCTGTTGTGTACTTTTCATTACTATAGATGTACGGCATCACCTGTTGGACGTATTTCTTATTACAGAATAAAGTTTTTAGGCCAGGTCTTTGTGTTGGTATTGTGTAATTTTCTTTAGGTGGGTTTATAAGTTGGGGGATGCTCAGTTACATGTCAGTATTATTTCACTATAAGAAACCACATAAGTTTTTCCCCCAAAAGTCCTGCAAAAGTTCACTACCAAATCTAAAAATTGGGGCTCGTCATAGACACACACTTACCTCCACTTGACATCCTTTAATTTTAACCATTTCAGTGGATATATAATTGTCTCGTGTGTATTTCATTTTTTACATGAGAATTACTAAGACTTAAATCTTTTTCCATACAGACATCCAATTTCCTGGCATTATTATTTTGTTGTTGTTGTTGAAAAGACTAGGCTTTCTCTGTTGAAAAACTTTGGCATCTTTGTCAAAAGTAATTTTACGATATATCCACGGGTTTATTTTTGTACTGCTATTTTGTTCTATTAAAACCATTGTCTATTCTTATGCCAGCCTTTGCTATAGCTTTGCAGTAGACAAGTCAACATTATTCTCCTTTCACTACATTCTTTTGGCAGTTCTGGACCCTTTGATTTTTCCACAATGACTTTTAGAACTAGATGATCAATTTCTAATTGTAAAATCCACTGGAATTTTGAGTTTGTTTGAGATGCATCTATACACCAATCTGAACATTATCTGCTCTTGCAACTTACATGCATGGTACTCTTACACATTTACTTCTGTGTTTGTTTGCCTGTTGAAAGCTTTTTGTATATCTTAGACCAGATTTTATACACATTTTTAAAAGTCTTCATTTTATAACATTTTAGTTTCACAGAAAATTTGATACTAGAAGTAGAGATTCTCCACCTGGTCCCAGGCCCTTCTACCTGTGCTGGCCACAAAGTTTCTTCCATTGTCAACATTTCTTTTACAGTGACAACATCACATTATAATAACCCAAAGTCCATGGCTTGCACTAAGGTTAATTCTCAGGATTTTGAATTCCACATGCTTGGACTACTCTACAGTGAAGAGTATCCACAACTTTAGTACTAGACAGAACAGTTCCAATGACTGAAAGGCACAGAGGTGCTTCACCTGTCCAACCAGCTCTCCTCCCTTCTCCCTGCCAGTCACTGAGCTGGGTGTGAGACTTACATCGCATGCCATCTTTCCTGGATCAGCTTATTATTTTTTGTCAGATGCTTTTAAGTTGCTTCCATGATTTCTCATGGCTTGATAACTCATTTCTTTTTAGCATTGGAAAGCATCTATTGACAATCTGGATACTCAGGGACTATATATTCATCTGCCTAGTGAGCGCGACCCTTGACTTGCTATAAAATGTGGGTATTTGTAAATTAAGGTGTTTTGACTATTTACGGCAAGTATTATGCAGAAATGTAAAATTTCCACTTTTGGATACATATCAAAACTATAGTTGCTATGTAAGAGCATGTTTAGTTTCATAAAAAGCTGTCACATTCTATTCTTAAGTGTCCAGATCTTTTGCAGTGAATGACTACTGGAAATGAAGAGCACCCTGGTGTTCCTGTCATTTGAGATGTTCAGCGCAGGGACATGAGCCACCCAGGTATGTCCTCTCCCTGATGACATGTGATAAAGAGATCTTCTCAGATATTGCTTTCACAGTCAACATCTTATTCCTGGTGGAAGTACTTAGATGTGGAAGTGCTTAGATGTGGAAGTACTTAGATGTGGAAGTGCTTAGATGTGGAAGTACTTAGATGTGAAAGTGCTTAGATGTGGAAGTACTTGGAAGTGCTTAGATGTGGAAGTACTTAGATGTGGAAGTACTTAGATGTGGAAGTGCTTAGATGTGGAAGTACTTAGATGTGGAAGTACTTAGATNGGAAGTACTTAGATGTGGAAGTACTTAGATGTGGAAGTGCTTAGATGTGGAAGTACTTAGATGTGGAAGTACTTAGATGTGGAAGTGCTTAGATGTGGAAGTACTTAGATGTGGAAGTACTTAGATGTGGAAGTACTTAGATGTGGAAGTGCTTAGAGTACTTTCTAATAGGACTCTTGCTAAGTTCACAGATACTCTCTTCTAGTTTGTGGCTTCTGTCCTTTTTATGTTGACATTAATTCTCTCAAAGCAAATAATAATAACTTCAATCAAGTCAAGGTTTCCAGGTCTTTTTTTTTTTTTTTTTTTTTTTTTTTTTTTAATTAAAGGATCATACCTTCAGGATTTGGAAGAACACCGCTGCTCTACTGTTCACATGGATGTTCTGTTTTGTCGACTTAGTTTAGTTCTGAGTTTTTCATTTAGGCCTGTGCCCCATATCTATTTATTTTGTGTTGTGGATGGGAGCCCTGGGTCTACATCCATTTGTCAAATGTGAATGTCTGGCTCCAGAACACATGATAGAATAGATGATCTAGTCTCCACAGTATTTTCTTGATTTCTCTGTCAACAAATTGATTATGTTAGTGGAGGTTGAGTCCATTTCTGGTTTCTTTCTTCTTTTTCCTTATGTATTTGATCGCCCTGTCTTCACTACTGTGGTCTTGTAGTTGGGCACTATGAGTCCTTCAAGTTTGCATGCCTCTGTTGTGTCTTTTGTATATTGTCTGATTGTTCCTTTGCCTGGATGGTGTGTGTGTGTGTGTGTGTGTGTGTGTGTGTGTGTGTGTGTGTGTGTGTGCAGTGTGTACATATCTGTGTATGGAGTCTAGAGGCCAATATGGGATATTTCCCTCTATCATTCCCTACCATTGTCTTATTGAGATTTATCTCTCTTTGGACCTGAAGCTCATCAGTCTTCCTAGGCTAGCTTCATAATGAGCTACAGGTTCATACCTGTCTCTGTTCCCTTACCTGCTATGAAGCACAGGGTTACAGAGATGCACTACCCCACCAGCTTGTAAATATGGGGTCTTGAGATTTAAACTCAGACCTTCATGCTTCTGGAACAGACACTTTACCAACAGCTGCACACCAGACCTCATTTGCATGTTTATATATATAATTTTAGGTTGTTTTTCAGTGTCCTGCAAAATAACTTGGATTTGATCAGGTTTGCTTATATGAATATATCAAAGTGGGAGGAAATAACACTGAAAACATTCTTTCTAACAATAGACATGAACTATCTCTTCAGCTGTCTGCTTCTTCCTTGGTTTTTCTCATGAAAGTTCAGTGATTTTTCTCATGTGAATAGTATAAATTGCTTTATTCAATTTATACCTATGTGTTTTAATTTTGTGGTACTAGTATAAATGATATTTTAAGCTTCAAGTTCTACTTCGTTGCCATAATAGCAAAACCCTTGCCTGTCTACTTTTTAAGCCCAAACTTTGTTATCATAGATTATTTCTTATATAAGATTCTTATATGTTAAGTCCGGGTTTTTATACATAGATTTTCATGCAATTTGTGAAGAAAAATACTCTGTTTCTTAGGACTTCAGTGACAATGTGGAATTTTAGTAGTGTGAAATGATATCTTTGCCTTGTTCTAGGACTGAGTGGAAAGTGTTTGAAGTTCCATTACTGAATACCATCTTAGATGTGCATACATATGAAGGTGAGAACAGATTTCTGTATATCTTATTAAATTGACATCTAAGTACTTCCTGTCTTTGATGCTACTATAAATACTTATGATTTACATCTTAATCCTTGGCACCTTTCTGAAGAAACCTGACTCTCTCTTCTCTAGCAGCCATCTACTGTCACTAGCATCCTGCAGGTAAGGAGAGGTAACAGAGCACAGCGTTGTAAACGTACTTATGGTCCTGGGATGCATTCCTCAGGTTAGTAAAGTACATACACATCAAGTTTTCATTTGTTGGTTTGTGTGTTTGTGTGCTATCATGCCTGGCTACAGTTCAGGTATTTTTTAAAGTGATGAACTGTGAAAGGTGATACACACACACACACACACACAAACAAGGGTATATATGTAATATGTATGATATTATCTATAAAATAGGTTTTTTATAATCTCTTCATAGCTTATCATCTATAATATATAATAGCTTATACATAATGAACTATAAGTCCTAGTCAAAGTTTCATTGCTGTAAAGAGACATCAAGACCAAGGCAACTCTTATAAAGGAAAACATTTAATTGGGGCTGACTTACAGTTTCAGAGGTTTAGTCCATTATCATCATGGCAGGAAGCATGATAGCATGTAAGCAGGCATGGTCCTGTAGAAGGAGCTGAGATTTCCTCAGCCTGGTCCGTTGACTGCAGAAGAACACTGTGTGCCACAGTAGGCATAGCTTGAGCATAGGAGACCTCAAAGCCTGTCTCCACCGAGACACCTGTCATCCAACCAGACCGCACCTCCCAGTGGTGCTACTCTCTATAGGGCAAGCATCCAAACATATGAGTAGGTGAGGCCATTCCTATTCAAACCACCACATGAATAATAAATGCAATAAAATAATAATAAAAGCTCAATTCACATATACTATATCACTTGAATGGCCCTGTGTGTGTGTGTGTGTGTGTGTGTGTGTGTGCGCGCGCGTGTGTGTGTGTTGTGTGTGTATTTACAAAATAACTGAAGCCAGAAAAGATGGCATATACTTCGAGTCCAAGCTACTTTGGAGTCTGAAGCAAGATCAGTTGAACCCCTAAATTTGAGAAAAATCTGGTTAATAAAATGAGATACTTTCTCAGCATGAAAAAATGGAAGAGGTACAATAAAATTACAAATTCAACTCTGTGTGTGTATATGTGTGTATGTTTGTGTGTGTGTGTGTGTGTGTGTATGTGTGTGTGTGTGTGTGTGTATGTGTGTGTGTGTGATAGGAGAGACATGTATACATAACACACTTGTGGAGGCCAAAACACAATGTTTTGGAGTCAATTATCTTTTGCCACCTTTATGTAACTTCTGGAACTTGAACTCAAGGTCATCATCATATGCTATGCAAGTGCTGCTACCCACTGAACAATCTTGGTAGCCCAGATAGATGAGTATGTCATGAGGCTGTACAAGCTGCTAGAATGCTAGACTCTGTGATAATCAATTACGTTGTCTGTACAACAGCGCTAAGAAGAAAATATGACTATTGAATATTACCTATTGAAATATCAAAAATGCTAGTAATTCAGAGGCAATTCAGTTATAGGCATGCAGAATATATTCATTTTAAAAGAGATTAGCCCAAACAATCCAGAAAGACATGACTTAGCAGACTGATAGCTTTTATGCAGATAGAGCCAAGGGTCAAATGGTATCTAGTGTCTATAGGTTGATCAAGAGCTTTAATGCTGGGGCAAGGAGAATGTCTGCTTTGTATGCACCTTCACAGCCAGTGTCTACAGTTTAGAGAGAACAGGGCCAAGATACTCAGGAGAAGGAAGAATGAGGATGAGGCAGCTGGCCTGATAGACATTAGGAATCATGAGAAATCCTAGGGGGTGGGCAATCAGTTGCTCATATAGTGCATATGGCTCTTGCAGAGAACCTAAATTTAATTTCTGGCACCTACACTGAGAGGTTCACAGCTGCCTATAAATCCAACCCCAAGTGGATTCAATGCCTCTGGCTTCCATGGACACCTGTACTCACGTGCACATCCAAAAACACACTTACATGGGATTAAGAAAGCTTTTTTTTTTAAAAAAAATACTATAAATCCATCATTATTAAGAAAGTGACTTTGCCACAGGGATACTCGGATGGATCAGTAGGACAGAATACAAACTCAACCATAGGAGAACCTGATGAATAACTGAAACACAACAGTATGGAACTCAGAAACTGGGATGGCTCAGTAAATATGGTTGGAACCAATGTCAAGTCCTACCAATTGAATTGGCCCCTTTTCTTACCTTATTAAAGCTAGAGATTAAAGGCTTAAAGCTTCTTATGCAAATATAAAACTAAGTGTTTTGCAAACCACCTAGGCTAAATCAAGGCCTTAAAACTCTTGTATATCCATATTTATTCTCTGTCTGGTTTTTCTATCTATAATGAAAAGTTTCTTATATTGAATATGATCAGAATATATTGTAGGAACTTGAAACTCTCAAAGAACTAAAAACCAATGAGAGTATGAGAATAACCGTGTCTATGCTCCAAAGAAAATTAGAAATCATACTCTCTGAAAAGGTATTTGCAAATACATAGCCAGAGCAAGACTCTCTTTTTGTTTTTGAGTGTAAACAAAAAAATTGTTAAGTTCATGGTCCAATTCCCATAGATAAAACTCCACAGGACCTGTGAACAGGGTGGTCCCAGACCAGATGCCCTTTGCCCTGCGGAATTATGGGAAGCAGCCGAGTCTCTCAACTTCCAGGGAGAATGGAGATTAAGGTGCCATTCAGGAATTATTTGTTGTGCTTTACATTTTTAAGAAGTGCTTAAAAGTGTATTTGATTCTCATATCATCGAAGCTGTGAAAAGGTACGGCAGGTGTTAGAGAAAGTATTGAAACAAGCAAAATCAAAAGCCTCCGTTGTTCATTGGCTAAGTCACACAGCTGTTGGTTACCTTGCTTGCAGTTGACTCTGACTCTGCCCATCACCCACTCCCCACACCCCACCCTAGGCCATTTTACCTTGAAAGATAACCACAGGCTTGTAAGTCTGTAAAACATCTCACTGCTTTGGAAATTCCTTCCACAGCACGTCATCTGCTAGGAACCTCACACTCACGCTTGAATGTCTTTAGCATAGTTTTTCCTCCTCAGAATATACAGACAGCATAATTTAAACCAAACCCAGAATTAGCTATCTACATATCAGATCTTTCTGTTCAAAATGTGTAGAAAATCAAACATAACCATGAAATAATTGTGTTTTTATTTCTCCAGCTCCATCATTTTATGCTTTGATTTGTCTAAGAGATAAGTAAACGTACTTATTTTCAAAACTGCTCAAATGGGGGTGAGCATTTAAATGAATGTGTAATAGGTCTAGTTTCCATTCATCTCTTTTGTCAAAATGGAGATCGTATAGTTCAGCATCCGTTTATGTCACAAAAAGAAAAAAGATTTTCAGACATTTCAAATCTGACATGGCACTGTTATTCAATAGAAGAGTAATACTGGGTGGTATGATTTATGTAATTTACGTCTGATTTATAAACATCATGAATAGAAAGTCTCTCTCCCCATCTCCTTTCCCCTCACCTTACCCCCCCTCACCCCCTCCCCCCGCCCTCTCTTCCCTCCTCCTGCTAACAGTCACACGAACTTGCCAGGAAATGGTAGTCTGGTTTACAGGCAAGCTACATCTCACATCCCATTAAACCCACCTGCTCACACTTGGCAGGGCTGGGCCTGAGTTGGTGCTCATTAGAGCCTCTGGCAGAGGGACGAGGTGGATGGAAGCCGCAATGAAACCGTGCCTGGAAAGCAAAACAGGTTTGGCTTTTATTTGGGCTTTTATTTGGTGCGTGGGCATGCCGCTTTCCATTACAGCCGATAACAGGTTGCCCGTAGCATGTTTAAGAGATATGGAACTTTTAAGGGGCTGAAAATGAAATTAAAGCTTGATGAAATGCACTCTAATCTATGCCTTGCACTCATGCGCATGCTAGGAAATGATCAGGCTGATGTTTTAATTGTAACCGGGCTGTTCCCTAAAAGGCCTTAACCGTATCCACTGGGCTACACATGGAGAAGCCAGAAACAATGCCATTAAGAATTTATATGCCATCTTAGGCTGCACTCTCTTCATAGCATTACATCAGTTCTACAGGCATTTTCTGCCCCATTTACTAAACAGGGCTCCAGTCAATGAAGTTTTGCATTATGTGCCCCCAGGGAAGAAAATAATGCAAGAGTTTTACTGTCCATGTTAATACCATGTAATACATTACTCAAACACACACTCAGGACCAACAGTTCTAAGTACACAGCTTTGGCTTAGCGACTTTCAAACCGACTTCTTAACTGGCAACTTTTCAATGGCTCTTGTCTTTCCCCAAACTTCTTGTTGGAAGACTTAAGGGTCAAAGAAGGAGTCAGAACAGTGACAACTCTCAGGGGGACTGATGACTTTCCAGCTCCACCATTGAAAAACAGAGAAAGACTGGTATCCAGATGGCTCGTTTGCCATTTTGTTTTTAAAAATCTATTTTAAAGTTTCTTAAACTGGAATTTATCCTCACCTACTTCTTGGGAGACTGAAAAGTGGCCCAGCATTCAGAAAAAGCCAATGAATCCAGAAGTTAAATCTTGAGTCTCTAATGAACAGCGAGGTGGATGTCCCATGTATTTTGATGATGGGGGAGGGGATGGCTTTCTTGGATTTCCACTCCACTCCTTTTGAATAGGAGAAAATATATCTGTCTTCTCTCTTTGGATAAGCAGAGGAAAGGGCTTAAGGAAGAGAAACATTTTCCACACCAGCTGTTCCCTAATTCAAGTCCAACATGAATGTATTCGTTTCTAGACTGGTGATATTAGGACAAAATGTTCAACAGAATAGAAAATAGAAAGTGAGCCAGTGGAGTCCCTTTTCTTACTTTTTTACATGTTTTGAGAGAGAATAGCAGATGGCTTTTTGGCTTAGTTAGGGTTTCCATTGCTGTGAAGAGACATGACCAAGGCAACTCTTGTAAGGACAACATTCAATTGGGGCTGGCTTACTGGTTCTGAGGTTCAGTCCATTATCATCAAGCCATTATCATCAAGCCAGAAAGCATGAAACTGTCCAGGCAGGCATGGTGCTGGAGGAGCTGAGAGTTCTACATCTTGTTCCAAAGGCAAACAAGAGGAGACTGGCTCCAGGCAGACAGAATGGGGGTCTCAAAGTCCACCCCCAAGCGACATGCTTCCCCAAACAAGGCCACACCTCCTAATAGTGCCATACCCTAGGCCACGCATATTCAAACCACCACGCTACAGAATCAGTTAACCAAATTTAGCCCAAAATCAATGATAAGAATTTGGGCACCCAAAGGTAGGGGAGATAAAACAGTGTGTAAAGTGCTTGCAGCATGAACCTGATTTGGATTCCCCAGAACTCACATTAAAAAGGTGGACATGGTTGCACATGATTGGATTCTTAGCACTTGGAGGTAGAGATGAGAGAAAAATTTTAGCTCAGTAGCTGCCTGATCCACCATAATCAGAATATTCCAGAGCAGTAAAAGACCCTGTTTCATTAAAAGCAAGGATGTCTGCTTCTGAGAAATATCACCTAAGATCTACACACACACACACACACACACACACACACACACACACACACGCACACGCAAACGCACACACACACACATTGCCACCACCACTATCATGACCAGTATCTATAAAGTGTCTCCAAGCTGTTTGATGGATTTCTGTTTGATAAACCCCAAGTAGAATTGTTTTACTTTGTTCAAGGTTGTCCAGCACACCGTAGCAGACATCATCATCTGTGAGCAACAAATACTGTCACCTCAATGCTCAGCAAGTAGCCTTCTTTCTATTGGACAAATATCCTCTGAATAACTAATTTTAATATAGTTTTATGAGGATCTTTAGACAAAAACTTAATATCTAGACAGTCTTCTAATTAGATATTAATTCTCCAACAAGCTGACAGTTTCATCAGTTTCATTTAAGCTTTATCCCACAAACATTGATAAGTAAATTTTCAAAGACGGTTTGAGATACATGTGTGGAGGCTCAGAAAAACTTCGAATTCTTCAGCATAAAGGTTTGAGTCAAACCCAAACGAACAGAATGTCAAATGGAATTTAGGAATAATGTCTCAGTATAACTGTGTGCTTTATTTATTTTTGTCCCTGACAATACGTGTACTTTAAAAGATTGTGTCAAACTTCCAGACCAGCTACAATTCAATTTTCTCTTACCACATCCATTCTCTTATGAAAGGATATCTACTAGGCAAGCTAATTCATTTTTCACTCTCATAATGAGATGTTTCAGTCATCAGAACCTTTGGTTCATTCAATGGTATCAATTTTCTGGTTGGCACAAGTTTTGTATTCTCCATACATTCTGGCAGAGGACTATCACTTAGTCTACAGTATTGTGTGAAACATTCTAAATTCTGCCAGGTGAAAAGCCACGGATTTTTGGAATGCATATAAGACCATACCTGTGAAGTATGCATAAAAAATATTCAAAATAGGTGTGTTGACTTACTCTCATGCAGAATAATCATGGCTTATAGGCCTGTGTAAAGAGCTACTGCACACACAAGACCTCGACTGACCAGCTACTGCACACCCATGACACTGACCACAGCTCTTAAAATGTAGACGTGAGACACCAAGAATTAGCATGGACTGGCTGACACATTTTATTGTCCCCCTCAAATACTTTTTGTGTGCAAGGCCTATGGAAGCAACAGATGGACTACAAGAGAGCTGAGGGACTTGTTTGACAACAAAGCCCTTGGCTTCAAAATCTCTCCTCAAATGACTAACTCATCTGGGCAGGGAAGTGAGGCCTGGAGTGCTGGGGTTGAGTGAGGGGAAGTCAGGCCGACAGGCTGGGTTGCCTTTCTTGTCCTTGGCATTGAAGCAGTGTATGGTCTTCTGTTGTTCCTGGAACCACTCGAGCATATAATGGATGGAGTACCAGTGATTGGAAACGGTTGACCTTAGATGATATTTCCTCGAGTTATTTTCTTTCCACGACTTGGTAATGGCTTTTTCAAACTTCGACAGTATTGTTGAAGTACCTCTTGATTTTGTTTGCTGTTGCCCCCTCTGGATCCAAGCCTGTCCAGTTATCATGTCATTTGTTTTCAACACTGAAAATCAATGAGTCTCCAGAGTCTTACACGGTCTCCTTGGAGGGTTATGCGATCCTCAGCAAACAAATAAACTAAAGAACCATTCTGGCTTCTCCGAGGAAATGGAGACCTTTTGGTTTCCTTTGAATGAGTTAGGTTTTCAGATCTGCAGCTTAGGTTCAACGAGTTCCACAGAGGTCATTGGAGAGTGAAGGGTGTCTGACAGTCTTTGGCCATGAGGGGATTGGAGCTATGGCAGGCCGATCCATTCTGGTGTACTGGTATCTCGGGCACCCCCTGAAGGGACAATCAGAGAGTCCCAGCTCACATAGCAATGCCTTGTGACTCTGATGAAAGATAACCCAGGCATATTTGGCTTAAAATCACAGTTCTGCTAGTAACTGAATGGATGAAATTAAACATATTCTTTTGTAAGTTAGGTGCTTCAATCTTTACAGCCCTCTACTAACATGAGGATTTATATTTGGGTGAGTGTGTGTATGTGTTGGACACTAGTCTAAGGATATGGCCTATAACAATCCACTTAAAGTTCATTACATTCCTAAGACATTTGAAGCAAAACACCATTAAATTTTGATTTAACACAAGGACTCTGATAGAAAGGATGCTAGGTCAAAGGTGTTGAAATTAGCAAGTGGTAGAGTTACCATGTAAAGCTAAGGTAGTTTCCACCCAGTGCTCTTGTTTTTTCCCACAGTGCTGTAAGAATTTATTGTCTGACAGAGAAGGACCATTTATTAATAGATTTCAATATGTCCTTGTAATATAGACTATTTTACAAATGCGTTTAATTATGATTTGTTTCCACATTCTTGATGTGAACTCTATGGAAATAGTAAGAAGCTTTGAGAACTGGCTGGTTATAAGTGACAGCTCTGCTGGCTCACATGGAAGACCTCTTCCGTACCAAATACAGAGCACCAACCTAGAGAAGTTAGCAATGCTAGGCTTCTCGTAGATGCTAAGTATCTTCTCACTTCCCATTTGTTCGTGCAGATATAGTCGTATTCAGGTAAAGAGAAAAGGAGAGCCGTTTAGTTTTAATTTTCAGTGGCTTTCCGCACTGCAAATGGATCTGACATTATGATTTTTTTCATATGGATATTCTATCAGTGGTAGGATACCTGACACTAACCGTCAGTTTGTTCCAGTTAAGATTCTATGCTCCAGGTGCTGCTAGGACACAGTTATGTCTCCGAGATTAAACCATGTAAATGGATACTTTCCCCAATTTTCATAAACACAAGACAGTGTCAGGTCTTAGTTACCCTGTGGGAAGTTGCTGCTGTTGTCCATTCCAAAAGTAACATTGTACAGGAACAACCGGGCCTTCTATGTGGCTCCCATAAACATTGCCCATGTGAGCCTCACTCCACCAACAGGTGAAGGTTCAATCTGTAAATTTCATAACACTAATACAAAACTTAAAATACCAAAGCATTACTCTTATTTTCAGATTTAAATTCAACTTAATATTTTTTTCATTCATTTCTTGATTCTTGGCACTATCAACTATCTTTAGGTACAAGAGGAACTAACTTTCTAATCTTGACTTGTTTCCTGGCCTTCCTGACTCTGTTTTTGTTGATCACGTATTTTGGATATTAATGTTGGAGGTGGGGGTGGGGTGGGAGAATATCTGTGCATGTGTGGATGCATGTTCAAATGTGTCTGGCTACACAGGGAGGTGATGCATATTGAATATACATATGCACGCCTATGGGAGCTAAATGCTGATGCTGACTGTCTCAGAGTCTCTTCACATTAACTACTTAAAGGATCTTGTATTGAACCTGGAGCCCATTAATCCTCTCCTTTCAAACCAAGAGCAACAGGTGGGCCACTATACCTCCCTACCTTTTTCCTGAGGTCTGGTAAAAAGGTACCAGTGTTCAGTCTTGTACAGCAGACACTTTCTCCACAGACCCACCTCACAGCCCACGTCAATGGATGCTACTATCTGCCTTTCACGTTAGCATGCCCAAGTATATATTCTTTCTGAAAAACTTTACCCCGTAATGGTTCTGTAATGTCTAAGGGTAGAAGATATATTCCAAAAGTTATTGATTACAGACAGACGGACATGCTTTGAATCTCTTTAACGAATCGGTAATGAGACACACAGGAGGTAAGGTGTTAGAGGCGCACAGCGTTCTCATGTCACCCAGCCCCACTAACGTCACTGTGTTTGCACTATGGCCCCCAGGAGGATGAGAAAATGCTTTACATATCATTTCTACACATTTAGTTTTGTTTTGTTTTGTTTCTTGGTGCTACCTTGTTTTGAGGGAGGAAATTTATTTTTAATGTTTTCCTTATAACTTAATAATTCTGTTATTGATTAATTCAAATGTCTTATTTCCCCTCAAATTACCTAAATTAAAGGATCATCCAGATTAGCTCTTGCTTTTATATTTAGTTTTCTTTTTATTTGTGATATGTACACACAGTATTCAATTATTACCACTACCAACCTAATGTATCCATCCACCATCTCACATAGCAAACTTTCTAGTTCGCAGCAAGACTATGTAAAACATGTGGCTTTTCGGTTATAACAGAGTTAATATCACTATAGTCAGTATGTTACCCCTTAGACTCTCAGGATGGATTCTTCTTGCAAGACAGGAATTTGTTTTGGGGGGTTGTTGTTGTTGTTGTTGTTGTTGTATGTTGCTTTTTTATCCTACAACCTTAATGAATTAGAGTATTTATAGTTTGTTTTCATGTGCGTGCATATGTGCATGTTTTTGTATGTGTGTCCTCAGGGCTTTCTCTATATAAATCTACTCAACCAACTGCAATAATTACATCATCCTTTCCTGTCTCGATGTCTTTTATTGATTTTTCTTATACCTATGGCTCAGTTCTGTATAGATTAAAAATAGTGATTATGGAAATCGTTGTCCTTAATATAAGAAAATGTACTATTTCATCTATATACAAAACATTCAAAATTATGTATGTTACCTAATTTTAGTAAATTTTCTTCTCTGGGTGTTCAATAAACCAATCAACTGATAAACAAACAAATCAATAAATAGGAAAATTGATCAAGTGACACAGCAGACCCTTCAGGCAGGGGATTCCCGACAATATTTGGGTATTATTTATTTTAAAGAAACTTCTTTTAGATTTATTTATTTCATGTTAATGAATCTTTTCCTTACATGTATGTATGTATGTATGTATGTATGTATGTATGTATACCACATGTCTACTTGGTCCCTGTAGAGCTTGGAAGTGTCAGATCCCATGGAACTGGAGGTAGTATGGCTGTGAGTTACCACGTGGGTGCTGGGAACTGAACCCAGGTCCTATAGAAGAGCAGCCATCTCTTGAGGCTCTGTTTGGACATTCTTGAATGAACTCACATATGAAATCCAGATCCATACAATGAATAAACGGAGCTTAGTAACCAAATCCTGACATCCTGGCAATTTCAGCAGACAAGCAAAAACGGTTCTTTCTCATTGAAGAAATGAAATTTGCATTGATTACTCAAACAGACTGGCATTCCTTTGCATTGACATGGTAAATCTGCAGAGAGCATACCAGTTGAATAGCACGCTCATGGGAAAACAACTACAGTGTCAAATTAATAAGCTGTTTTCCTTTCTTCAGCATGAGCAATAAGGCACCGTTTGGTTCTGCTTAGATATTATCTATTCCAGCTTATACATTATTTACTTTCCTCAATGTAATAATAACACCAGGGCACCAGTGCATTTTTTCCATGTGAGATAATTACATAAATTAAGTGAGTCCAATACTCACACCTAGCGGAGTTCAAAACAATTTTTAATGTTTTGATTATAAGCAAGTAAATGAACATATGTCCAATTACATTTTGGGTGCAATAGTTTTAG
>NC_034593.1:24565791-24605347 GCF_900095145.1 Mus pahari
ATTGGTGAGCTTCAGGCCAGTGAGAGACCCAGTCAGAGGAGAGAGAGAGAGAGAGAGAGAGAGAGAGAGAGAGAGAGAGAGAGAGAGAGAGAGAGAGAGATGACGTGGCCAATAGTTGCTAAAAATCTGTCAAGACTGGCACTTCCATCCTCTTGGAAGAATATTAAGCCAGTTTTTGGGTCCACTCTAGCTGTTGGAGGCCTATGATTCCCAACTGTTTCACATCAGAGAATGAAAACAAGGAGGACCAGCCAAGACCACATTGGTGACTGCCAGCCCCTTTATGCCAAACATAAAAGCAAAAAGGCCAGATGCTTTGAGCCTTGCATTTTTGGACTCAGCCCAATGCTGCAGGAAAAAAAAAAAAAAAAGCACAGCTCATGTTAGGACAACACACATTATAACTAGAAATCAATCAATAGCACTGTGACCTTCAAACTCAGTAAACGTTTGGAGTTGGTTTCAGAGCATGTAATCTAAATTGGGGACTGGAACTTGGAACTGATCCTAAGCTAACAGAAAAAAAAATGTATACTTTTTTAAAATAGAGAGATTAAAGGAAGCAACATATGAAGTTTTAATTTGTATGTGTATGTATGTGCATGTATATGGACATATATATTCATAAAGAAGGAATTCTAATTTAAACTACTCAAAGAAACCCACCACAACACAGACCCCTTTCCCTGCATGTAATTAAAAGAGAAACTGGATTGTGGCAGTAAAGCCTATTGAAAGGAAATTATAAGTTTTGTACCAATTTTTAGATAATTTAAGAGGTGAGTCATTTTGTTGCTAGGACACTGTCTTGACATACAGCAGCACCCTAGGGCTGCCAACTTATGAAATGACTAGCCAGGGCTTTGGCAGTGCTGGACGTCCAACACAGGTACATTAGAGAGCTGGCAATGGCAGAGCTATGCCAAAGAGAGGACAGCCAAAGCTGATTGGGCGCAAGTAAAATTTCTGTCCCAATTCTTGTCTTAGAGTCACTGCCTCTGACCGAGGAACTTAACTAGAAAAATAACCTTCAAAGTCGAAGAAGTATCAGTTTTAAAAAACAGCTGAAGAGGCCAGAGGATCTGGCACCAAGGAGTAGTTGAAAGTAATTTTACATCATTTACTTTGTTTTGTTTTTAATTTTATAATCATGGTTTAACTGCATTGTCACTGAATTTCTGTCTAGACACCATTGTGATTAAGCCTCACCTTTTTGTATTGTAAAGTTTGAATTGTCCCTGGCACCAAGTAAGCCATTCAAGCACAAAAGCCAATTTATAGGAATGTTGATTAATGCACAAGAACCTATCATTAAGATCTCTTCTCTCCTTTCTCTAGATTTTTTTTTTAAGATACACTTTTCTCGGTCAAAAAAGTAAATTAGTAGCACAGATAATACCCAGTAATCTCTACTGACAGGCCAGAAAGGCAACATGCAGAAAATTTAACACTTTCAAATCCTCCTAGAAATGGGAGAAGTCAATTAAAGGAAACATACAGGCTCAGTCTGAAAACAAATTCATTTTTGCAGTATATACTGGCCCGAAATGTCTTACAGCTCAAACTAGGTCTGCAGAAATGATCATATTAACATTCTGCCTGTGCTACTTACGTGTTTAGATATCTCCAAGTGATGCATATGTATAAGATCTAGTCTATTAGTATAACTAATGAGTTAAATCACAACATCAGAAGTTATTCTGCTCAGTCAGTCCTCACACTCAAACATTTGGAATAACTTGATTCAGAACCTAGAATCATGGACTTAGCAACATGAATCCAACTCTTGAGATATTTGGTTCTTGCTCACTTTCCATACTGATAAGTGTCTATACCTTTGTATATGTACTCCATCATCACAGGGAGTTTTTACTCTAAAGCAAATACCATCAGGTCTATTTCTAAATAATTATTTAGTTATTAAATAGAATAAAATGCATGTGTCTTTACTCCCTCTTTTAGATTTGTGGGAGTCTTCACTGGGAGTTTAAGGAGTTTCTAAAAATGGGAACCACCTCTATAAGATGCAGTTTCTTGGTCAGCTTCCTGTTCCTCTGGATTTTATCATATTTCCACTCCTCTTCCAGCCCATCCTTGAGTCTTAGATGTGGGACAGTTCTGTAGATAGATGTATCTGTGGAGACTAGACTCCACGGTTCTGCATTTCATTTTGTTGTGTTTTTCTGTCATGGTCTTTCTTCCTATTGCAAAGGAGAGTGTCCTTGATGATGGGTCAGAACTACTCTTGCCAATGGGTATAAAGACAAATATTTAAGGAGTAGATAGATTGGTTAGTAAAGTGGCAGTTGTAGGTGTTGCTCTGTCATCTATGGTTTGATGAGCCATGAATAGATAGCTAGGTTTCCAGGGGCCCTTAAGTTCAAATAAGAGAGCTGTTGGCTGCCACCAAGGTGTATGTGCCACTACTGCACCCTTGAAGGTATTGTGCCATGCTGATTGTTGTGACTCACAGGTGTCATAGTTGGATTGGACTGTTGTTTGCTTCTCTTCTTAGAAGCTTGCATGCCCCCTTCTGGTACTATGAAAGGAAGGCCTTCAGAAGCTTTCAAGTCATTCCAGCTTGGAGAAATAAAGGCAATTAAGGAATGCTAATAGTGAGAAAAACAGCCTTCTCCTGGGAAAGGAGAACCAACTGGCTAATCAATATCAAATGGTCAGCCCCAAAACATGCACATGCATGCAGCATTGATAGACTGGGTAAGTTGTATTATAAATTTAGAGATATACACACATGGGAGACACATATTTATATGTGTGTGTGCAATGACAGATAATGAGATAAAGGGGCCATGAATTTAGATGAGAGTAAGAGGGTATATGAGAGAAGGCTTGGAGGGAGGAAATGAAAGGAGATAATTGTGTTATTATATCCTAATATCAAAAAATGAAACATTTTAAATGGGGAGAAACTAACATATGGACTGAGGAGGTTGTATTTATATATTTGAGAATCTCTCTATCTATCTATCTACTTACCTACCTACCTACCTACCTATCTACACAATTAAAAACATGCCATTAATTTGAGATAAGAGGGGGTGCATGGTATAGATTGGAGGGAAGAAAGGGAGGAAGATGAATGAGTAATCATGTACAAATATTTTTTTAAATGAGAAGTAGTAGGTTAAGTAAGCAAATCCGAGTCCTTGAAGTAAGAATGTTAACTTAATTACTTGACTTAATACTCATTTGTGATAGTTCCTAAATATCATTTTCATCATCCTTATTGTTATATCATTTTTGTTTTGTAGTGTTAGAAATCCAGCCCAGCATCTAATAAATGCTGAGGCAAACGCTCTTCTGCATCTTTTATCATTACTTTTGCATCAGAATAAGAACATTACCTCGCCTTAATATTTTATGAAACATATTGAAACAGCTAATATGCTGTGGATGTTTTAAACAAAGTATCCACATAGATTGGCCACACAGGATGTTTTACCACTCCTAAGGAGTTCCCTGGTGTTGTAGGTATAATGACTTTGCTGTTGTTCACACAGCTTAAATGTTTATGATTAATTATCATCAATAAAAATTACTCTCTTGGTAATAACTTTATAAAATGCAACAAGCAAGCCAATGCCAATCAGAGTCTCCAAGGCTTATGAGGCCACCAAAGATGGATATGATTACAATAGGCAAGAAGAAGATACATGTTACGTAATTAAAGGTTTCTGTGTAGCATATAAAGGTGGAGATGAAAAATGAATACTTGCTTAGTCATTGAGGTGTTTACACAAACACCTTTGTTTAGTTGAAGAGGAAGGTTTGGATGAAACCATTTTGGGAGAGAGTCAAAGATAAAATATAAAGTCCATTGTTTTCTAACATGCCTCACATAGTTGTATATCTGAAACAATTCAGTCCTATAAGAGAGTCCAAGAGAAAGATGTGTATCTGAAAGGTGAGAGCATTAGTGGGGTGAACAGGAACCTCTGTTCCCATTTCTTTAGGCCCTGTTTGCCAAGTAGGGAAATGACACCTAAGGCAGAATACAGTGATGTATTTTTGGAACAACTCCTGGCTTCATCCATGTCTTGGAATAACCTGAAAGAGTATTTTTGGATCGTGTATCTGGTCTACTTTGGTTGGCATCTGAGATGTTATTTCGAAGTTAGGTGGACCACTCTGTCTTGTCAGAATGAGGCAAATCTGGGTGTCAGGCAGACAGCCAGGAACACCAAGCAAAGCTTGAATAAGAGGTAGAGGTAGAGGAGGGAAGAGAGAAGGCTCTAGCTCCGTCCAGCTGGAGTCTACACAGCAGAACAGACAACCCTCGCATTATGTCTGCATCTGAGCAGCAACAAGAAATGTGAGTCAAAGTGGTGTGTTACCATCTGTGACAGGGCTGGCCATGCATCTCTTAAACATGTTTGTCGATGCACCAAGAAGTGACAGCCACAAGAGGACACAGGAGGAAGACATAATGAAAAGCAGGAAGTAGAGAGGCAGCCTCAGAATGAACATCATCTAGAAGTGCACAAAGGTGCACCCTGTGTGTAGATTCTACCTCCGCGCCTTCTCTTCTCTTCTTTCCTTCTTTCCCTTTCACTTCCTCCAGATTCTATGACAAAGGTCTTTTTTTGTTTGTTTGTTTTTCTGATTTCTTTCTTTTTCTGGCAATAAATTCTATGAACAAAATTTTAAGTACACATCTGAAGTACTTTACCTAACACCTGTAGGACTAACCTTGAAATACTGACCTAAATAGAACATATGGTGGACCATAAGGCACACCATCACCACTTCAGACCCCGAAACCACTCAGAATGCATTGTTTTTATAGCAGCAGTCCTATAAGGTTAAAAGCCAGTGGTAGAAATGATTTCAGTTCTTGAGTGTTTGAAAACTAAAAACATATTTATATAGAACCACGAGTTAAGGAAGAAATCACAATGAAAATTGAAATGATTAAGTTAATAATTATAAAAATATAAAACATGTGAAAGGAATCAACTTCAGTCATTCTTAGAGAATATATGTGTATAATATTATATGTATCAGAAAAAAAGAGTGAAATTCTTTTAAAAACAACCCTTGAAAGGCTAATTAAAACAGAACAAGAAGTGAAGCTGAAAGAAAAGAGAAAAATTATGACTATATTGGAGTCAAAATTAACAAAACAGAAAACAAATATTGAGTAGATAAATGTGACCAAAGGAAAAGCTTATTAATTTATAGCAAAGAAACACAGAGAAACAAAAGAAAATGAGTCAGGTTGTAAGCCAGCAGTGTCAGAACCGCAGCCCAGCATTGCTGATTGTACATTTAGGCAAAGAGAAAATAAAATGCTGTGTCTTATTTCATGTGGCAAACTGGGCAAATACTGAGGAAAAAAAATACACACTGTTGTCTGCTATTGTTTAGATAAGAGTTCACCAAGACCAATTTATCAATTTATTGGCAACAACCAAGGCACTATTGGAAGGTTGCTAAATCTGTAAAACTTGAGGTGTAGGCCTAGAGACAGGGCTCAGCAGTTAAAAGCACTGGACCAGAGGTGGATGCTCACAGCTAACCATTAGACTGAGCACAGGTCTCCAGTAGAGGAGATAGAGAAAGGACTGAAGGAGTTGAAGGGGTTTGCAACCCCATAGGAGGAACAAAAATATCAACCAACCAGACCCCCCACCCAGAGCTTCCAGGGACTAACTCACCAACCAAAGAGTACACATGGAGGGTCCCATGACTCCAGCTACACATGTAGCAGAGGATGGCCTTGTTGTTCATCAATGGGAAGAAAGAACCTTAGTCCTATGAAGGTTCCATGCCCCAGTGTAGGGGAATGCCAAGTTGGGGGAGGGAGGAGTATGTTGGAGGGGTAGGTAGGAAAGTACCCTCATAGAAGCAGGAATAAGGGAATAAGATATGGGGTTTCCAGAGGGGAAACTGGGAAGGGGGATAACATTTGAAATGTAAACAAAGAAAATATTCAAGAAAAAAAGCAAAGCAAAGCACTGGTCCAGAGGACCTTGGTTGGATTCCCAGCACCCTCATGGCAGATCACAGTTCTCTGCAACTCCAGGTCCAGGGAGTCTAGTCTAGCCTCCACCAGGAACTATGCATATAATGCACATAGGTATATGCAGACAAAATATACACACAAATTAATGTTTCAAAAGAATTGAGGTACAAAGTTACATATACAGCTCTGTAAGGATGAAGTGCCTGCTACAGAAACACATGGTCCTGAGTTTGAATTGTTTATTTCACTAGTTTGTTTGAGAGAAAAGTGAAACTTTCACCATGTGCTCCAGCCATGATGCCTCACTTCACTATAGGCTCAAAGATGATTGGCTCAATTGACAATGAACCCACTGTCTTTCCTCTTTCCAACCTGAATATCTTGGATGAATCTTTACAATAATGGGAGGTGACTTAAACACTGCTCCCAAATTAATTATTAACTTTATAACAAAATATACTAAGAAATCAATTTTGGATTAATATTTCTATAGCTATGATAAAATATTTTAGGATTATTCAACATGCTTTCTGACAAGCAGACACTAAGAAAATGTTTGACAGCTTTAGACAGAATTATCCCCTGTGACTGGTGATTAAAGGATGACATCCAGACATGTAAACCAAGTGAATGTCAGGTTGAATGTCTTTAGGAGAAGAAAATGAAGAGCTAATGTTATATCCTCCAGCATATGTAGATCTTACATAATCCCAACATTTAGTATATAGACCCTGGCTCTTTGTAAGAGCTACAACAGGCAGCAACATTAAAGACTCCCAAGGGCATACCTGTATACCTTCTAAGGAAAAAAATGGAAAATTTTGGTGTGGTACCACAAAGCACTCCTCAGTGTCTCCCTGAAATCTCTTTCTTACTCTTATTTCCTAGTTTCTAAGTTCTTTGCTATGTCCATGGGTAAGCTCTTCCAAAGCTCCACCTGTCACCTTAGATAGATACATAGATAGATGATAGATAGATAGATACATAGATACATAGATAGGTGTTAGATAGATACATAGATAGGTGTTAGATAGATACATAGATAGATGATAGATAGATACATAGATACATAGATAGGTGTTAGATACATAGATAGATGATAGATAGATACATAGATAGATGATAGATAGATACATAGATAGATGATAGATAGATACATAGATACATAGATAGGTGTTAGATAGATACATAGATAGATGATAGATAGATACATAGATAGATGATAGATACATAGGTAGATGATAGATAGATACATAGATAGCTTTCAAAAGCTTTCAAAATCCATTCATCTTCCCTTTGATTGCTTTGGCCTTGCAATAATTACTCCTTTGCTAGGTGAATGTTCATTCATCCCATTTGTTTTACAAATATGATATTTTAATTAATTTGCTCATGTGTGATACATATACATACATAGACACATATGTACATTAGTATGGATGCCAGAGAGGCATTGGGTATCTCTTCATGATTCTCCACCTTATGTTTTAAGATAGGGTCTCTGAAAAACCCTGAAGCTTGTGAATTTGTCAAGACTACATGGCCAACGAGTTCCAGTGATCCTCCTGATGCCAATGCCTGGGCACTCGGTTTCTAAGCATAAATACTACCACACTGACTTTTATATGTCAGATATGGGGATCTGAACTCGGGTCCTCATGCTTTCAAGCCAAGCACTTTACCAACTGAGCCATCCCAGAAGACCCAGGATAATCATCATTCTCCATTGTTTTCTCACAACTCTTGGTCCACACTTTGTTCGGTGTACTCAATTAGCCTTTGAACTTTGGCATATTTTCTCTTGCATGTATGTCACTCTTCCTAAACAATTCCTCTCACACATGAAAACCTTATTATGTTTTGGTATTCCAATTTTAGATCACTGACTCAATAAAGTTCACTCAATTAATTACCAGTATACGTTAAATTCTTGGCTCCACAAAGAATTACCCTACTATAATGGGATGTTTAACACATCCTGATACTAGGAGATATTTCTTTGGTGATGTGTGAGTTGAAATTATGTAAGCATATATGGCATTTCCTTGAAGCACTTTACAGTCTAATTTTGAATAAATGTGTACATATAATTAATTGACTATATATGGTGACTAAAATATATTAGAAAAATACCTTGGCATTAATATATGTTTTGAAGACAATTGCTTCTGCCACAAAATTACAAAGTCAAAGGGCAAATGAAACTGTTACAAGCTTGGGCCCAAGGTTGGTAGCCTATGCTTAGTGAAATGATGAATTTCCATACAGTTCAAATTTCATCTGTATGACTATTCATAAGAACAGGAGTCTAATAAGGAAATTTAGAGTGTACATGTAGAACTGTCAGGAGATAAAAACCTCACCTATTTAAACAAAGGCTGTGCTTTTTAAAACCAAAACTTCCTAATTGAAATTCTGAGCACTTTTGATTCATGAAAAAGAGACGTGCATTCAGGATTAGCAAAATCTTAGGATGATCCAGAAATTATGCCATTTATTCTATTTTAATCTTGTCTTGCCCACATATCTAGATGGAGAGTAGTTTCATTATTTATGTAAGTAAATATTTAAAAAGTACTGTTTTAATTAGACATGTTTTCATTTGTTTATTAGTTGATGTTATCTCAGTATTTCTACCTGTTTTATTGCTCTTAATAGCAGCATTCTTGGTTCTGAGGGTCATACCCAGGGCTTTGCTCCTGCTGAAGTGTATGACTTCTCCCAGAAAGCTTTGTCTCTAGCCCCTGGCACTGCATTTTACAAAACAGGCTGGGAATTTCAATTTCATCCTGCACCATCTTCTTCAAAATTGGATGAGCTACATAACAGGGAACATAATACAGAGGCACTCTTTCTTTTTGATTAGGAGAAATCACAGCTGAATTGAGGAGACGATATAAGTATGTACCAACTTGTCACAGAGAAAGGCCTAAAGCAGGGCTAACAACTTCACACTTGGTTAACATGGGAAGCAAGCAGTGATCCCTCCCTTGTGACCTGCATTCACTCTGTAGGCAGCAGCTGTGTCATGCCAAGCCAAAGACAATGAAGGACTGACACACTTTCTTGCTCCTTTCATTACTTGATGGTGCTTCTAACGTTTAGAGGTTGTGGTCAGTTCAGACAACTCATCTTCATGCTGCACATGCAAAATTGCACTTCTCTTTCTAACGCGGTGGGTTGAAGTCTACCTTGTCAATCCCATAGACAGACCTTTATAGTATAATTTTTTTAATTATCTCAGAAGTTTTAAATGCTGAATTTTTAAGGCATCATATTTCCATAGTCATAAAAGTCAATTTTAATGGGGAAATGAAACTTTATATCAGGTGGTAGAGGAGAAGTCTCAATCTGACAGAACTGAGTTATAGCCATGCATTCAAGGACAACTCGTGGGAAATGGGATATTATCATTAGAAAATATAAAAATATCATTTAAAACCTATTTATGCCAACTAAAATGGTTAAAGATATATGGATCATTTAAAATTAATCTTGAGACTGTTGCTATAAAACTGAAATAGGGAGTTATATCTTCAAAGCCAGGTGCACCCCACAACCCATCCAACATGAGTACTTTTGATGAAATAACTACCTTTAACACAATACAGTGGCCATCAAGAATCATCTGATGCCATCATTTCTTAGGTTCATACTTACTTTTTTCCAGGGTGTTCTGAAACAGTCGTTTAACACTTTCAATGACACCTTCAGTTTCACTAACTTGTAATGGAAAATGCCGCATATCACGGAGCGATTGTGAAGCAAATATTGTGTTCCAGTCTCAGCAGGTTTAGTCAAGACGAAGAAATGCACCCCTGATCTTGCACAGGCTATCTCCCATGAGAGATACTCAAACTTCTAACAGAGATGCCCTTGATTAGCCCAAATAGAACAAACTCTGGTGTTGGCTCAGCTTCTCCTGTATTGACTCTGACACTCCCATCGTGCTGCCACTGCTACATTACTTTGAATTCTAGTTCTTTGGTCTTGGGTTTTACATTTTCTAAGAGTATCTTTGTCAACAGAACTGAAAGAGCTGATCAACAGCCATCTATTGAAGGATTCTGTGGTAGAAAAGTGGATATAAACATTTTAAATAACGTGGAATAAACTATAAATGATTCATATGTCTTTGAACCAACTCATGTGATTATAGAAACCCATCAATACAGCACTCCAGATCTTGAAGTGCATAGAAAAAAGTCCCTGGAGGTCATGTTGCTGGAGAAGCTAGAATCTTAACAAAGAAGCTTTCAGTCCAGGCTCAGCAATAGGAAAGGCAGGCATGAGAGAACCACCAGGCTGAGCAGGTATAGAACGTTTTACAAAGTGGGTAGTGAATTTGATACAGGACTAATTTGCAAGCTCCATATGTATTTGCACAATGCTTTGTCCTATAAAGGGAACACTACTTAGCAGTGATTTACAAGTGAGAAAGAATTGCCAGCAAGAGGACTGCCAAACTCCAATTCCCTGGCTATGTGAAGTTGAATAACTTTTTGTAATGTCTCTCACCCTAGATTTCTTTAAACACTGCTGTATAGTAGCAGTGTTTAGCTCCTCAAATGTTGGGAAGAAGCAAGAGCATATAGAAAAGGTTTTCGCTGCTGTATTTGCCACCTACTAGTTAAAGGAATTGAAGTGTGCCATCCGGTGTTTGCTGCTTATACAGGCTTTAGGTAAAACGGACGGCAGATGGATGAGAAACAGCAAAGAAAAATGCATAGACCATATGCACACTATAGGCTACATGAACTTAGCAAGAATAACACCAAATGAAAGAAGTCCAGGAGGATCTCAATGCTCCTGAATTGCTTTAAATCATGCAAAGAGGCTATGACAATAAGGGAAACTCAAAATAAGGAGTTGGGATCAGCTGAGTTCACTCCTGTGATAATGTGGATGTCTGACAAAATGAACTGGGTACATCTTTCCTATGAGAACTGCTTACTACTCTGCATACCTATTAAACATGGACAGATGTGGGATGGGGCATGGCAAATGAAGGCCATTACCATTAAGGTTCTGTGGGTTTTCCAAGCATATGGCAGTGTTATTTATGGGAGAAAAGGTGACTAAGCAATGGTAGGGGTCTAGGTTCTTGTAGCCATCTAAATGGCAGAGCATGAGGCTGAGGCCAGCTACTCTCATCTCAGATGCTGCTGATAAGGATTATTCTCTGCCTCTGCATCCTGTATGAGAGTGGCGAACCTAAAGAATGACATGGCCAACAACTTATTCATGAGATCCTTTAGCTTCTTCAGGATATAGATGATATTAAAGAAATCTCCTAACACATCAAAGACAAATTTGGCAGAAAGGGAATCTATATTAAATACAGTTGCATTTGATTTCTCCACCCCAAACATCTATCACCCTGTGCTGAATGTAAATGGCATAAATGCACGAAACACACGCTAGCTTCCACCAGTGTGTGCCTGGGCTCTGACTCCTGGCCATGACAAATTGCAGTCAGAGAAGCTTCCTGCATAGCTTCATGGTAGACATCAGCATCTCACTCCTCCCTTCTTCCTAGGGATCAGCCTCAGCACAGGGGTCTAGGCAGTCAACCTGCAGTTTACTGGAACGGACTTTTAAGTTAGAGCCTGTTTGTCATCCATGGTTGAGAAATTTATCAGCCTCAAGGCAGGTACCTGGAACAGATGCTTTCTAAAAGTCATGCCTCCCGTCCAGTACATCTCGAGATCTCTCAGTTCCCGTAATCTAATTAGGAAAACAAGGCCGTGGTTGTGTCAGAAGGAGACTGGTGTATCAAAGCCTTCAGTAAATCAAGATTAAGGCAATTTATGTGTATGGCTGCATGTATAATTCTACCTTTATCTTGTTATCCTTTCTCTCTCTTAAGCTGTGCGTGTGTTTATAGAACGTCTCCATAGCTAACTTACCAATGTCCATATTTTAATCCCATCATTTTGAACTGTATTTGCTTAAGTTCATAATCACTTCCTCAGAGTTGTTGTTCTGATTGCTGAGTGTTTCTGAACTGACTCATAATTTAATTTGGAGTCTCCTAATCACTTCTCTTGGCAACACTAATCAGTCTGAAATACGATGACACTGAATCCACTGGAATCCCCTGGCTTATTGAACAATGATGCTCCAGCTGAACAGACCTGGCCATGCTCTGCTCAGCAAGCTGACTTGCCTCCAATAATTCAAGAAGGACAAATATTTATACACCAAGTAGGTGAGATTTTTTTTTACATAGTTTATGATCTCTCTGTATCTTCTTTCTATATGTAAAGAAAACTATTTTTGTTTATTTCCTCTCTTTATCTCTTTAGGATGTCTGGACCTCCAGGTTGTAAGGAGACCACATCCTACCATGCCTTTGCTGGTTGCTTTCACCTTCTCTTCATTCTCAAACTGTCACACATTAGGTAATTTCTATTTTATTGCCTGTTTTGTGCAGTACCTTTTCCAAAAGTCAAGTTTAAACAAAGAGTGAACGAAGAAGCTCCACACCTGGCAATCACATGATTCTGTAGAAGACCCATACAGGGCCTCAAGATACTATCAGTCCCTGTACTGAAGGGGCATCAGTTAGCCTCATCTAAGTCACACTGCAAAATAAGAATTTGTTTCAAACCATTCTGTGACTCTTTTGGTACATTTGTGGACAGTCATTACAGAGGGTGCACATCAATACTCAGAGGTGGAGGATGAGTGTCTTATGCTTTTTTTTATTTTGAGGTTCATAGACAGGGTAAAATGGCAGGGGAAAGTGCTGAAGCATTTAAGCAACCCAATCAAAGTCTAAAATCAATCACTAAAGGGCATTCCCAATTTCAAACACTTGCGACACCCCTCACTGTTGCCTAGGTGTCTCTACAATAGTTTAATTGGCATTAGGGTGGGGGAAACTTACTAAGCTCCCTCCAATTGGTCTTCAAATTAAACCCTCCAGAAACCATTCCTTAGCAAGTCCTGAGGGTCATTCCCAACACCTCTGTCCTGGAGATTGATACTCTTTGATTCTGAGCCAAAAGCATGGCTTTCAGATGTTACAATTACCTGTTCGGCTCCTCGGGGGCAATTATTTGAAAGGAGTAAATATTCTGGCTACAGTGGCCTCTGTGGGAGTCACCATAATTGCCATTCATCAGGGCAGCAGCCTGCTGAGGGCATCAATTCAGAAACTCTGAGCCATCAATAAGCTGGAACCTGGTCCCCTGATGCCAACATTCTATACACAATGAAATATTATTTCTGGCAATTAGGTAAACAATGAGCCAACCAGGAAAGGTACGAGGGTTGCCAATGACTACATTAGTACTTCATCCACATGTCTTAATTCATTTCCTGTAAGGGCAACACCTTGAGAACAGTATACACCACCGGCACCAACTTGTGTAAAACACTGCACAGATGGGAGACACAGTTAACAAATGGCTTTGGGGCTTAATGAGGAGTTGGGAGGAGGGAACCCGGTTGTCTTACAATGTGCATCTACAGACCTCATAGAACTCTCTTACTGGACAATCATCTTCCTTTGCCTGGCAGCAGGGTTGCAGCCTTTCTCTACCCCCAGCATGAAATTCTTGGGAGAAACTCCAGTTCCTTCTGGTTCATTACATCCACAGCCTGAAATTCAAGGTGAGGAGTAATGTCTCCCTTGAGAATATCTTTGCGCCTGTCCAGAACAGGTACAAGACCATCTTGAGGCACATGTCCAGGTTACCTAAAACCTTCCATGAAAGGATACTCCTCGGCAGGGCTCATTTGATAGATTTCTGACTCTTGGGAATAGAAAAAATATGGAGAGAACGTGAAGTAAAATGCCTGGCTCTGGAAGTCTTAGCTAAAGACTGGGGGTGAAAGCTAAGGCATGAGATCCAGATGAACCAGAAACAGGGTTGTAAATGTCACTTCACTGGATACCCACAAAGCCAGGCTGGGGTGTAACCAGAGCGTACAGGTCTAATGAGTGTGGGGAAGTCTGACTGCAGAAACTGGAAAGCACTCCAGACCAGAGAAATTCAGTATTTTTCTAAAAATCTAACTTGAAATTGACAAGTCTTCCCCCCCTCACCAATCTTACTGTTTATAATGTCAACCCAGGCTGTTTGATGTTCTCATGTGCTGCTGGAACAGGTTTAAAAAAAAAAAAAAGACAGCAAACACGGTGAGAGGTGGCGGGGTTTCTAAAGGAGCCCACCAGGGAAAGGGTGTGGCTCAGATATGCTCCTTAGGTCCTGGATCACACTCCTGGCCAAGGTATCCTTCTAACTGGGGAGGAGAAACACTTTATATAACCTCTGTGTTTATTGAACCCAATTTAAATGTCATACCAGTTCAGGATCCATTAAAAAAGTTCTGAAAATGAAGCAGAAGTGACTTCCTAGTTTTCAGGGTACAACTGTTGATGCAAGGGTTCGCTGATGCTGAGTTTTTTTTTTAAACACTTTATTATAGTGAATTGACAAATAAAAACATAACTAGATTAAGGCGGCCACTCAATCACACACGTGCCCTATCCGCCAACTTTGTATATCTCAGGCAACTTCTGTACAGTTAGGCTAGCTCTTCTGGAGCTGTGGAGCCTTGCTTGAAGACTTATTCATATGTGTGTGAGTGTTTTGATTGCATGCATGGACGTGTACTATCATGTGTGAACATGTATGCACACATACAAATGGCTACATGTTACTTTGCCCAAGATAGGAACATGGGCTTTTATATGAGGAACTGAGGCCCTACGAGTCAGGAGATCCCAAATGATTCTAAAGAATTGTCTCTGATTTCTCACCAGAACCTAGTCTAAGCCTGTTCGCCATCTCTGAGTGGGGTAAATAATTCTTTAACTTGAGACAAAAAATAAAGATCAGAAAATAACTATGATATAAAATACTTTCAGAAAAAGAAGCACCCGAAATCTTGCTCTAGAACTGGTACTATAATTAAGCGAGTAAAACAAATTAGAGTAAGCATTGCTTTGGAATTGAAAGCCCACATTAGTATTAGTAAAACTTTGCTTAAGAAAATGTGGTTTACCCTTAGCTCCTTTTCTGGTTTTCTGTGAGCTTAAACTCCTAGTATGTTCTTCTTTACATTAGAAAACTTTTGATAGCAAGGACTATATGTGTTTTTCTTCTTTTCTGTTGGATATTTGAAGTCTTTGAGACCATTAACTGAAGGGCTTCCCTTCTGGAAGTAGGGAATTTACCTTCTTTTTCTAAAAACAAAAACAATAACAACTAAAATCGAACAAGCAAAATAAAATCACAGAACAAGTATAGGACTATAAATAATTTCAAATGTTAAAATTCTAATTTACATTTATATCTTTTAGACTTTATCACATTTATCTTGTGAAAGTTGTAAGTTCTTATGTTCTGTATATCTGCAGCATAAATTGATGGATTCCATGTAGTTAATTTTAATCTAATGGTTGATATTTTTATAGTGACTCTTGTTTGTAGTACATAACATATAATTTAAAAGCACCCTCGTTCATTTGCAAAGTTTAATGCTAATATAAAACACAACATGGTTCGTGATTTTTGTTTGGAGCCTTTATAGCAAACGAGTAGCAGAGGTTCTAAAACAATGAGAGAGGCCACACTGATGTTTAAGTGCTTCATTCCAGTGACTCTAAAACACAGTCTCCAGCACAGGATTTGGACCCTTCTACTCACTGTTGCTTCACATTATTGCCTGTCATTCACGAAGGACATTGTTTACAGAGCATGCGGTAAAATTACTTCATGTAGCAATCATAACATACGATACACAGCATTTCACACAAGCTGAGAGCAACTCCATTCAGCCACTGAGTTTACAGAACAAGTATAGCTGATCAAAAAATTGAACAAGGTTATGACATTATACTAATAAAATTGCGGGTTTGTGTTTGTATATATGTATATATGAGTATATGGGCACCTAGTGGGTGTATATGTGTGTGTGGTATGTGTGTGTGCTTGTGTAGGAGATTATATATATATATATATATATATATATATATATATATANACATTATATATATATATATATATATATATATATATATATATATATATATATACTACTGTGGTCATTTGAACATTCCTCACATGAAGACAAAAGTTGTTAACTGTATTTCTCAGTTCATGGTAAATCACCCACCTCTTACATATGACTTATCATTCAGAGCAGTGAGGTTGTGCCCCAAGGCTGGTAAGCAGAGTTGACCTCTAAGAAAGAGCGTACAATATTGAGAGAGTATGGAGAGTTATCTACAGCAGAATGAAGGACAATCCGACAAATGCCTACATGATCCAGGTCAGTAGTAGCTGGAAGATAAAAATTTAAAGTAAAGCTTTGACTGTCCCAGGAATAATTGATGTTGTAGGTTTTCTTTTTAACTCAAAAGAAACTGAAACACGTATAACCATTTGCAGATTAGCTGTTGCTATAAGTTGAATTTTACTGCAATAAGTACATAGAATTGAATTTTATTTTTATTTTTTGATTGTGAGCTTAGTCTTTAACAGCTGAGCCATCTCTCTAGCCCCAGAAACTTATTTTTTGATTGCTGGCAAGATCTCATCATATAGCCTAGGCTGGCTGGAAATCCTCCTGTCTCAGCCTCCAGAGTGCTCTCTCTTTCTCACAGGAAGACTAATGGCTCATTCAATGCCCTGTGTTTCTGGGGGGTCAGTGTCAGTGACTCCTTCACAAAGAATTTTAATTAGGTGGTTTTATAATTTATGTTCTACAGATTTAATCATATTTTATTACTTATTGTATTGAGCACTTTGTAGATTATAGTCACTTATTTTTATGACATATTATGTCAATTTCTCAATGTAATCATGGTTGCCTGACACTCGGTCCTTCTCCATGAATACAGATGTAAACAACAAGCCACCTAGGGCCTTCTCACAATGTACCTATGTGAGCAAAGAATTTAGAACAGTCCAGCTTTGTAATACCATTGTGAGCATATTCGGTACCTTCACAGCACCCTGCTTCTGAACATCTAACATAACAAAAGCAACTTTATCTTCGTTATTATTTAAGCTAGCTTAAGCATGTTTCAGGTTACTGGAAGAGAAAACAATAGTCAAATGGAAGGAGAATAAGAAACAACAGAGATGTCTGTCATGTTGTCATTTTTTTCCTGGAACCAGCCATTCTTATTGGTAATGTCAACTTAAGTAATTTACATGCAGGCATTAAAATAAACATCAGTGATATCAAACCAAAGCTATTAATCAGGGACAATGGCCTCCTCACGCAATGGTAAACAGAGGTTCCAAGTTGCTTCACTCCCCCCCCCCCCCACCTGAACCTGGTTTTCTGTTCTGCTACAGTAGTAGAGGTTTGCAAAGCTTTATTGTATGAGTCAACTAATTTGCTGCCTTGAAAACAGAATGTGGTTTCTTTATATCACCAGCCACTGATGCTGTCACTTGATCTTGTTCCTTTCTACATGGCCACCTCAGGACAAAGAGACCAGCATTACAGCTTTATAACAATGTCCTGTCACTCAGGGGATTGTTGGAGCCCAACAGGGATGACTTTCTTCTGAGCACCTTCGTTTGACTCACCGGTTAATAAATAATCCACTCACACCTTACAGCTACTAAGGAAATCTCACCCTTCTTATTTCCTTCACCGGTGACCTCTTGCTGTGGACTATTGACATGCACAGTATCCAGCTTTGTCTCCCCTTGTTATCCAGAAATAGTACTTCACGAATTTGTGCTTTCAAAAAGTGAATCTTAGAGTATTGCAGCATCAGGTGACCTGGGTTTGAATCTGGCCCTTATTTATGAATTGTAGACCAGTGAGATGTCTTTGCTTACAAACTTATACCTTTGCAAAATGAGGGGAAAATAGACTGTATCTCACAGGCTTGTGAGACTATAGATGGCCCCACAAAATACTACTGTAGATCACTATGCTATTCATTCGACACTTACTTGAGAATCTCATCTGGGTAAGATGGTCTCCTGGGCTTGAGAGGAGGACAAAGTCCAAAAGGCACATTTTTTTTTTTTTTTTCTGTCTTCAAGAGGTAACTGGTTAATCTTCAAGAAGGTAACTGGAAATTTTATGAGCAAGATTATCTGCATTGTCAATGTTTGGAACTTTTTTGCTTAAGTGTATTACACATAAAAGAAGGAAGTTAGAAATGAATCAGTATTGTTTTTCCCTATGACCTCATAATGTACAGGGGTCCCGCATTTTTTTCTGTTACTCTAAAAGGTTATTTTGTATTAGTTCGCTTGCCTGTTGTAGTGAGCCACTTGGCCAAACAGCACATTTTACTCTTGTGGAATGGCAGGGTGCTAGGGAAAGTGCCTGTTCGTAATATGCGATTAAGTCCCTCCGGATCACTTACTGAAAGAAACTGGCTACACCTTTCTCTGTGACTCACTGTGCAGCACAGAACGAATTTACCAACCTGGAGAGACCAGGTATCAAGTACGATCTGTGCTTTGAACCCCACTGTACCTGATCCAGTTTCCGGATTTCAGAGACCAGGCTGATCAGAAAATAACTCTTTTCTGCTCTCAGCTACTAGTTCAAGAATCACACACCCAAACACACACACACACACATACACACACACACACACACACTTCACAATTGTGAACGCACATACATAAAGGTATACATAGACACACACACAAACACACACATACACATTTCATAAACGCAAGGAACCACACATAGATGTCTACACATGCACAAATACAAATAGAGATGTGAGCACACACACACACATAGACAAGCACACACACACACACACATAACTCAAATGTGAATGAGTGCCAAGGTTTCTTCTGTCTATTCATTTTTTCCCAAGTGTTTGGAAGCTGGTATGGAGAGGTCTACAACCATACTGCTGCCACCTGGAGAAATTTTGGAAGGAAAGAGAATAACTAGAGCTTGAAGGAGTAAGGAAAATACTGGAAACACTGCACCTTAGCTCTGCAGCTGTGTCCTGACAGTTGGCTTTCTCAGGTCATGTACCAGTGTGTTGTCCTATGTATGAGGACATGGTTTCTTCACGAACAGGAACTTATTAGCATGCTCAGGGAGGCAACCATGGACAGTGGCAATAGCCTATGTGTTTGGGAGTCACTTGGACAACCTTGACCAACACCTGGAAATGAGGTTTGTCATGTTTGGTACTGGGGTTTTATTATATGGTCAATGACTCTTGGGAGATTGACATACATACATTGTCAGCTCAAGTGGCTTAACTTTAAACTATCTATGCATGCATATACATTTATATTGTATGAAATGAGTTTATATTGTATGAATGAAAACTAGTGTTATTCCTTATGGAATTTTTGCCATTCTCAGTGTTATTTTCCCTCTTCTATCCCTCTCCTCCTGCATCGACTGCTCTTCCTCCTCCTCCTCAGTTCCAGTTTAGCCTTTCAAGTCACCTGCATTCTTCCTCCTGTCTCTAGCATTCCCTGCCTCCAAAACATCTTTGCTTTTCCTGGTTTCTATGGTTACTTCAGGTTATATACTCACATCTGAAAGTTTAGATTGACAGATACCAAAGAACATGAGGTGTTTGCCTTTCTCGGTCCAGATTACCTCACTTTCTATATCAGTTTCTAGTACCATACACTTACTTGCAAAGTTCATGATTTCATTTTTCTTTATAGTTGAATAGTATTCTACAGTGTATATGCACCACATTTTTTGCTAACTATTTGTCAATTAAAGGATATTCAAGTTGTTTCAATTTTAAAACAACTGTAGACAGAACAGCAATAAACATGGTTGAGCAAGTATATGTGGAATATTATTTGGGCATATGTCAGCCAAGTAGTGGTATATAATGGATTCAGTTTGGCTTTTGTTTGTGAGCATGGAGGACCCATGCTACTGTGGGTGATGCCATCTCTGGATGTGTGGTCCTGAAATAGCAATTCTTAACTTCCTATGGGAAAAAAAAAACCCACCAAGATAGCTAAAGCAATTCTGTACAATAAAAGGAATTCTGGAGCTATCATTCTCCATGTCTTCAAGTTGTACTATAGAGTAATATTAATAAAAAAACACATGGTGTTGTCATAAAAAGAGACAAGGTGATCAATGGAATAGAAACATTGGGAAGATCCAAAAACAAACCCAAAAACCTAGGGACACTTGCATTTTTACAAAGAAGCCAAAACCATAGAGTGGGAAAAAGAAAGCATCTTCAAAAATGGTGTTGGGCTAACTGAATGTATACACGTAAAAGAATGCAAATAGATACATATTTGTCACCCTGGACAAACTCAAGTTCAAGTGTATCAAAGACCTCAACATAAAATCAGACACACTGAATCTAATTGATGAAAAAGTGGGCAATAGCCTTGAACACATAGGTACAGGAGACAACTTCCTGAACAGAACACCAATAGCTAAGGCAGATCAACAGTTAACTATTGTTAGTTTCACTGTGTCTATGTTCAGTTTCTGTTTCAATGACCTGTCCATTGGTGAGAGTGGGGCGTTGAACTCTCACACTATTATTACGTGAGCTACAATGAGCTTAAGTAAAGTTTCTTTTATGAATGTGGTTTCCTTTGCATTTGAGGGATAGAATTGAGATTTCATCTTGGTGAATTTTTCCTTTGATCCATATGAAGTGTCCTTCCCCATCTTTTTTGATAACCTTGGGATAAAATTTTTTTTATTGGATATTAGAATGGCTACTCCAGCTTGTTTCTTGGGACCATTTGCTTAGAAAACTTTTTTTCAGCCTTTTACTCTGAGATAGTATCTGTCTTTGTCACTGAGATATGTTTCCTGTATGTAGCAAAATGCTGGGTCTTGTTTACATATTCAGTCTGCTAGCCTGTGTCTTTTTATTGGGTAATTGAGTCCATTGATGTTGAGAGATATTAAAGAACAATGATGGTTATTTCCTTTATTTGGGGGTTCAGAGGTAGTATTGTGTTTGTGTGATTCTTTTCTTTTGGATTTGATGTGAGATGATTAATTTCTTGTGTTTTCTTAGGTGTAGTTACCCTCTTTATGTTGGTGGTTTCCTTCTAGTATCCTCTGTATGATTGGATCTTTGTCAAAGAAGCCAAAAACATACGGTAGAAAAAAGAAAGCATCTTCAACAAATGGTGCTGGTTTAACTGGCGGTCTGCATGTAGAAGAATGCAAATTGGTCCATAGATATCACCTAATATAAAACTCAAGTCCAGGTGAATCAAGGACTTCCACATAAATCCAGATACATTGAATCTAACAGAAGAGATAGTGGAAAATGGCTTCAAATGCATTGTCACAGTGCAAGATTTCTTGAAAAAAAAATTACCAATATTTCAGGCTCTAGAATCAACAATTGACAAATGGGACCTCATGAAATGGAAAAGCTCCTGTAAGGCCAAGAACACTGGCAATAAGACAAAATGGCAACCTACAGATTGGGAAAAAGATCTTCACTAACCTCACATCCAATAGAGGACTAATATTCAAAATATACAAAGAACTCAAGAAGGTGGACTCCAGAAAACCAAATAACTCAATTTAAAAATGGAGTACATAACTGAACAGAAATTTCTCAACTAAGGAATCTCGAATGGAGCCAGGCATGGTGGCACAGGCCTTTAATCCCAGCACTTGGGAAACAGAGGCACGCAAATTTCTGAGTTTGAGACCAGCCTGGTCTAAAGAGTGAGTTCCAGGACAGCCAAGGCTACACAGAGAAACCCTGTCACGAATAACAACAACAACAAAAAAGGAATCTCAAATGGCCGAGAAGCACCTAAAACAATATTCAACATCGTTAGTCATCAGGGAAATGCAAAACATAACAACCCTGAGATTCTATCTTACCTCAATCACAATGGCTAAGTTCAGAAACTCAATCAACAGCATATGCTGGGAAGGATGTGGAAAATGAGGAACACTCCTCTACTGCTGGTAGGATTGAAAACTGATGAAACCACTCTGGAAATTAATCTGGAGGTTCCTCAGAAAATTGGAAATCATTCTACCTGAAAACACAGCTGTACCACTCCTGCGCATATACCCGAAATATATTCCACAATATCACAAGGAAAGGTACTCCACTATGCTCATAGCAGCCTGATTTGGAATAGCCAGAAAAATGGGGGGAAAACATATGTCCCTCAACCAAACAATGGGTACAGAAAATGTGGTTCATTTACACAATGAAATACACTCAGCTATTAAAAACAAGGACATCATGAATTTTGCAGACAAGTGGATGGAACTAGGAAATGTCTTCTTGAGTGAGGAAACTCAGACTCTAAAAAACATACTTAGTACATACTCACTGATAAATGGATATTAGCCAAAAAAATTCAAAATATACATGGTACAACTCACAGACCATAAGAAGGAAGACATAACAAGAAGGAAGGTCTGTGTTGCGACTTTGATCCTACTTAGAAGAGGAAACAAAGCAATCACAAGAGGCAGAGGGAGGGAGGGATTTGGGTGGGAGAACGGAGGAGGAGGGGGAAAGGGGTGTAGAATCACATATGGGAGACAAGAGAGAAACCCAGAGGGCCAAGAGAATGAATCAAAATGTGCAGCAGTATGGGGTGGGGGCAGGGGAACCTCTAGAAAGTCCCAGACTGCCACATTCAAGAGAGTAAACAAAATAATCCCCGTCTTATTTATCCCTCAATTACTTCTGATCATGGTCGTTAGCATGACAACAGAAAGCAAACTCAGGTGGCAGCCTAACATGCAACAACCAAAACCTGGAAAGAACTTGAGTACACACCTGCTGGCTAAACAGATTATGACATACATCTATAAGAATGAGTAAGACTAGAACCAGAGCCATGGGTCAGTGGTTAAGAGCTCTTGCCGCTCTTGTAGAGGACCTGGGTCCTGCTCCCAACTTAAAACCTTCTGTCAATAAACTTCCCACATGGCAGCTTATAACCCCCGGAATTCCAGTTCCATGGGATCTGACACCCTCTTTTTGGCTTCTTCAGGCACCAGCCACACATGAAGTACCCTCACATACACGTGAGCAAACCACTCATAGACATAAAATAAAAAGAAGTATTTTTAAAGGAACACTTCAATAAGTAAAATAAATTAATTTCTGACATGACCATATGGGAAACTTCCAAAATCTTAACTGAAAGGCCAGGGATGATTTAGCTGATAAAAGTGTCTGCTTTCCAGCCTGTCTACCTGAATGTGATCCTCAGGGCACACATGGTGGAAGGCAAAACTAACTCTGGAAAATTGCCCAGAGAACTGTGTTCTACGTGAGTGTTCTGGCATGCACACACATAACACTCACACAATGAGGAAATTAATGTAATGTATTTTTTAGTTGTAAGAAAAATAGAAATGCTTTTCTCTTTGTGAAAGTTTATAAAGAGCAGATATATAGTTAACCAAAAGATCAGAGGCAGCCAGGGCCTAGGAGTAAGGCAGACATAGCAGCCAAGGGTCTTAGAGCCACTTTGACAGAGATAGAAATGTCCAACATCATGATGGAGGCCAGGTAACAAAACTGCAGTACCCAAACACAAATCATTAAAGTACACACCCAAACTTAGCATATTTTGTCGCATATAGATCATGTGCCTTATGAATACATTTTTTAAAAGGAGGATGCAAAGTTTTTTAATTTATGCATTCCACAATTTTATTTTCTTCATTCTAAAATTTCATTCTCACCTTTGTTCTTAAAATGCCTCATACAGATGTACCTGTTTAATGTGTAATGTATGCATACACACACACACACACACACACACACATATATATATATATATATATATATATATATATATATATATATATATTTACATGTGTACAAATATCCCAGGTAGGAAAGGATGGGTCAGATGATTAATCAGACCCTTAGTTTCCTCACAAAGCTCTGAGACAATTCCGTCATGCTTTACTAACTTATACTCCCACCAATGGAGCACAGCCCTCCTGTCCCCAGCTCCTCGCCAGCATTTGAAGTGTAGTGGCACTCTTACACCGAGGTCTACCAGCTTTGTCTTGGCTCATACAGGCACTGTCAGTCTGCCCGGTAGTCAGACGGATGGCCTTCAGTTCTCAGAACATAGCAAGCATCTTCCCCTTTCTGGAATGAGGAATGGAGTTATGGAATCTGGAATGGAGTTATGTTCTATACAGAAGAGAGATCCATGTAAGTCTTAAGCAATTATATACCTACCCCTTTCTTGCTCCTCTATCAAAATTCATAGGCTAGTCATAACATAATTTTTTAAATCAAATTTTGAGGGGGCTAGGAGAATGACTTTGTAGGTAAGAGTTCTGTTCTAGCTTTTTGACCCGTGTTCAAATCCCCAGCACACACATAAAAGTCTGAAGTGTGGCAATTCAGCACTGTGGAGAGCAGAGGATCACTGTAGATGGCCATTTGCCAACTAGTTTCAAGATCAGTAAGAGACCCTGTTACAGGAAGTAAGATAGAACTCAGGTTTTCCCCTGGTCTGTACCAGAGGACTTCTGGTTTTTCTTATGTCTATATAACCATGTGCGCATACACCAATCACATACAGATACATAAGTATCAAAATGTTGAAGGATTTGAGCATATATTTCAAATATTTCATACAGTCAGTCCCTTAAAAGATATACATTTCAAAGTTCCATTGGTCTTCCTTTCACTATAGCAGTATTTACTTTTCTTACGTATTTTTTAAATCTATAAAACCTGTGGCCCTGGGATGCTGCTAAGTGACTGCTCTATCATACATAGTTCAACAAATGCATCATCAAGACACACCTCTGCCTGCTGATTGTTCCTCCTTACAAGGTCAAACTCAAGTTTCAATCTTCACTCAAAATTTTCTTTGATGAATTACAAATTAATTATTTATGCAAAAATGCTGGTGTCCCAAACACGATTTCAACGACTGGAGACAGATTATTTTCCTGATCGCTGCAGTTTCTTGGCTGGGAATACCACACTCTGACTCTGCTTGAAGAAGTTATCAAGTTCTGAGTATGCTCAGGGACAAGCAAGTTGTGTATTATAAGTAAGAAGAAGATGGTCAAAGTAACGTAATGGTTTATCGGAGCACAGCATATCCTGGGATACTTTACGTATCACTGAATAGTCACTGTACTCAAGATAATTATTATTCTCTGGGGATGTAGTTCATTCAGTTCTGAAGTGCTTGCCTAGCTTACAGGATGCCCATAGATGTCCATTACTTCATAAACTTGGCACAATGACATATATCTGCAATTCCAACACTCAGGAAATGAAGGCAAGATGATCAGAAATACAAGGTCTTTCTTAGATAAACAGCAAATCCAAGACCAACCAAGCATACGTGAGATCATGACTCAAAAGAAAAAGTAATTCTATCACTATGACTGCCTTTAATACTTAAATATAAGAGTTTTTCAGAATGTTATTTTCCAGGCTCGAAACATATTAAGCAAATATCGGTATCTCATTTTAAATATATAACAATGTATATTTACTGTTGAAATATATACATACACACAGATACATAGATAATATATATACCCATTTCTTGAAAAGTCAGAGGGTTCATTGAGGTGAGAGTAAACATGCATGCAAAAATATTCACTAAAGCAGTATCTACTGTGACTAGAAAAGTAATAAAAAAGGAAATTTAAAATGTGGAAAATGGTTTACTGATAAAGCTCAGCTGGTAAAATCTTTTCTTGCAACCGTGAGGACCTCCTGAGTCTGAACCTCAGAACTCAAGTATAAAAAGCCGGGAGCAATGGTGAGTACTTGCCATCCCAGGATGGAGAGACAGACACAGCCAGATCCCACGAGCAGAGTCGGGGGGAGGGGTTCTGACCAATCAGCCTGGTCTCTGAGCCTCTCTCCAAAGGAGAGGAGAGGGCTTCCATGGAAAAGCACTTGAGGTTGTTCTCTGGCCTCTGTGCACGCACACACTCTCTCTCTCTCTCTCTCTCTCTCTCTCTCTCTCTCTCTCTCACACACACACACACACACACACACACACACACACACACACACACACACCTGCGTACATACAATTATACAAATACAGCATAAAGTCATACACATGTACACCAAAACATACTAAAACATTAAATACAAATTCTACTCATTACTATGACTGTTTTGCCTATTTAATTCCAGCCTCTTCTACCTTTACAAATGTAGAACTATACATGTTTTGCAAAAGCGTAGTACACTAACGTTCTTTAACTCAATCGCTTGTGGTTATGTCGAGTTTGTCCATTCAACAATGCACTTCACCACACCTCCCTTACTGAATGTTTCTGTGGCAGCATAAATAATGCGGCAGAGAACCAAAATGAACATAAATCTCTGTGAACAGATCTAAGTGGTTTCCTAGAATGTGCTCCTACAGTTGAGGTTGCTGTCTCAGATCTGTGGCTATTTTAAAGCTTTCTTCCATCTGCTCCATGTTGCCTCTTAGGAAATCTCTGAGTGCAGAGTCTTAACCCAGGGTATGCCCGCCTCCTCTCCCACCACTCCTGTTAGCGCAGAATACCATTGTTTCTATTCATTGCCAACATTATCTGTACAGAACCTTCACTAGCTTATCTTAGTTGAGTCTGTGTTATATAAACATTCTATTATAATGTGAACAGTTTGTATGTTACCTTTATTTTATCTAATAAACGTTTGCTAATTATCTTTCTTAGTATTTTATTACATTGACTGATTGATGAGTATGTATGTATGTGGGTATATGTTTGCATGTGTGTGTATACATATGTGTGTATATCACACAATCACAATCATGCCTTAACCCATGTGTAAGTTCAGAGGACAACCTTCAGGAACCTTTCCTCTCCTTTGGCCCCTTAATTCCCCAGGTTGGGACCTATGTTGCCAGATCCACCTAGCAGAAGGTTTCTATGCACTAGCCCACCTTGCTGCCTGTAGATCTTCATTTACCACTCTCTAAGCAACAGCTGTGTGTTATTTTTAATTATTTTACTAACTTATTCCTAATTATTTTCCATAATTAAGTTATTTATAATAATAAATAATTTCAAGAATAGTTTTCCAATTATTTATTTATTTACTATTTGTTAAAGTGGTATACACACAAATATATATATATATATATATATATATATATATATAGAGAGAGAGAGAGAGAGAGAGAGAGAGAGAGAGAGAGAGCTATAATATTCTGACCTCACCATCGAAAGTGCTGATACTAAGTTATAAGCTTACCAAGCCCAACTAAGTTTTTCATTTTTGTGTATTTAAATTTATAAGCATTTTTATTTTTGATTACTTTCTTCTATTTTCTACCAAGAAATGATACATTTTTATCTATGATTTCTTCACTTTTAATTTTTTTCTTAACTTCATCCTTTCACTAGCCCTGCATCAGTCTTTATTGACACTTTAATGGCATGATATATAAATTTAAAATGATTTTTTCTTTGAGAAGAGTGTTGTTTACTTTTTTGTTTATTCAATTCTAGATCTTTGAAATTTATTTTATTTACTACTATTACTATTAAATTTATTACTACTGTTTAATGTGTTTAACTAACTTTTTACTTGACTATGTATGTGGGAAAGTACCATCTTTCTAACTGTTAGAACCCTAATGTTTTTCTCTATTGCTCGATCTCTTGAACTGTGGTTTTGATCCCTTCTGTGGTGAAGTAACTGGACACAGGGGTCATAAAATTTTTCAGCAGTAAGTGTTCTGATTTCATAGTAAAATGTAACTTGAAATAAATGATTTTGTCAGCAGTGTTTCTAGGCATGCTTGTCCATTTTTCCTCGGATGGCTTCGCTACAGCTTAGCTCTGTGCACAGATGCACTTTGCACTGAGCACGCTGTCACATCAAAAGAAACATGCGTCCACTGTCCAAAACACTGAAGCCCCAAAGTAGACTGCTATATATTGTGAGATGTGGTGTATTTATGTGAGCAGTATTCTTAGTGCTCACAATGTTAAGATCCAAATCCAAATAGTAGTCAACTCTGAAAACCCATTGAAGATGCTTTCTTTCAGTATCATATATTTAGTCAATATTTTAAAAGTAAATAAATATAACCATCTCATTGCTATGCAAATTTGTTTTTCTCTTTAGTAAAGAGTAAAATTACATGTATACCAAAACATGGTTTTAAATAAATCTCTTTATGATTTTTTATCAGTAAATATTTGAGCTGTGTTATATAATTTATATATACACAAAGATATGTAAAAAAAATATTAAACAAAGGGGTCACGTGTGGTAAAAGTTAAGAAATCTAACTTTATGTTCTAGGATACTGTTTCACAGACATACAGCTCTTTTCACTACATCAGTAAGTACATCATGAGGTATTATTGTATATTATTTTTAAATCTTTATTTTATTTTCTTATTTAGTTACTCTGAAATAAAGATATTCATTATTATAAATAATATCATGGATTTCTTTGAAGTGCTAAAATGGAGCATTTCTATCAGGAGTCAGTAACCACCGGGTTAGAGCAATTGGCAGAATATGGGATGTGTACAACAGGCTGAACGGTAGCAGAAGTGAACCCAGGCAAGGTGCCCTGTCCGTACCACACAGGTGCTTGCTCGCTCCAGCTCTTCTCATTAAGATCTGCCTTTGGGCTTCCGATTTTGTAAGAGAATGGAGAATCTGGTTCTAGAGCTTGGAGCTTCTAATACAAGAGAGATACTCGAGCTAACCCCTAAATCCCACTGAACAAAGGGTTCATACGCCCTGCCGAATGTGGGGTGAGAGCACAGCTGAGCACTTGAAGCAGTGAAAGCCGGGTCAGGACAAAGTTTTGTGCGAACCCTCATATTCACAGAGCCTCTATGTGTGCCACATTCTGGGGTGAAAAATCGTGCGTGTCACATTTCAGAATGAAGTAACAGAGCATCGCACAGTGGGTGGCTTAAACAAGTATTTGTACTTCTGTGAGTTCTGGGAGCTGGTAGTCAAAATCAACACATGAGAAGACTGTTTCTGGTGAGGGCTCATTTGCTTTGCAGACAGCTGGCTTCTGGTGGCCCCAGTGGCTGTGAGAAAACTCCCTGGGTTTACTTCTTAGAAGGACACTAGCACTGTGCATCGAGGTCTTCAGCCTTATTATGCAATCACCACCCGTAGGCTCTACCTCCAACACCGTCAGACAAAAATTACAATTTTACATGAGAGCTTGGGACCACACAAACACTCTTCACACACTATTAAACAAAACATCTTTCTCCTTTAAGAAGCTAGAAATAAAATAGATGAACTCACTGTCCTGAGATCGAGAGAAGAAATAAACATTAGTCAAAAACGTCTTTGACCTGTGCCTTCAACTGCCCAGTTGTGATCGCTGGGCTTTGTGGAATGCTGTGGCTGACAGAAGAAACTGTTTATCTTGGAGTTGTAGCCACCAGACGGTCTAATGATGCGGTTCTTGATAATGGCATTGGATCTCGCTGTAGCAGCTCTGCCTTTATAGAAGAGCCAACAGTGCAGAGAATGGCCTGACCTGGAAAGAGAATGGAAACCTTCAGAATGCCACTGAATTTCAGCACAAGTCCTAAACACACAAGCCAGGGTGACTGTCCCTGGCTGCTAATACTCCTTACACACTGTCAACCGTCAATAGCAAGGCAGACCGCACAGAAAACTCTACAGGAAGAGGACAGCAGCCGTGCCTGATTCTCAGCCACACACTGTTAGCCCCTTCTTGAATTTTAACTTGTTTCATATGCAAGAAACTGTCATAGCTTTTGTTAAGTTATGGGAGACTTCTCCTGAACTGTCAAACTTGAGAATGGCCTTTTGTGGAGACTAGTTCCTTAAACATTTTGCAGTTAGCTTAACCTCCCATATTAGGAATTTGCGTTCAAAGTCTTAAATCATTGGACAACTAAAGGAGAGAAATGAGCAGATATAAAGCTTTTCAGTTTCTAGAGGTAACGAGGATAAAAACTATCAAAATTGGGCCATTTCTACTCAAAACAATGTTTACAAATAGCACAGACAAAAATCATATAAAGGCAGATTTTCTTTCTAAAAGAAAATCATATATTTAAAGCATGCTGAATAAGTCCTTCTGCTCCTATTTATATATTTCTAATTTTTACACTTAGAGTTGTCATAACAAAACCATGTGATAAATTCAGAAAATCACAAGATGATGGAAATATCCCCTCCATCAAACCCTTCCTGTTCCAGCATTTCCTCTCTCCCTTCTTATGTCACTGTGTTCTAATGTACTTTACTTGAAATCCCACCATCCTTGGCCCGTTCCTAAGTTCTTGATCTCTATGTGTATTCCAAATGAAACACATATCTCCAACAAGGCCGTGCTAACATCCACAGATGAGACAACACATGAGCTATTTCTCTTTCGGGGTCTGGGTTATCTCACTCAGCATGATTGCTTCCAGCTCTATCCATTGGCCTTCACACTTTGCTTTTCTTTACAGCTGAATAATACGCCGTCGTTTCCTTAGGCATTCATCTAATGTGGAGATCAAGGCTGTTCCCACTTCCTAGTCACTGTGAGGAGAGCAGCAATGGACATGGAGGAGTATATGCCTCTGTGGTAGGACATAGACTCTTTCGGATATATGCTCAAGACTGGCACAGTTGGATCATGTGCTAGAACAATGTCCAGCTTTGTGAGGAACCTCTACACTGATTGTCATAGTAGTTGCCCCAGTTTGCACTGTCAACAGCACAGATAGGTGGTCCCCTTTAAATCTAAGGGAGCATCCCTTGGTTTAGCCATACTTGAAAACAAGTATCCAAAAGGCACAAAGTGAGTTGTCTAACCATGAATAAGCTGAGAATGCCTACTCTGAGTGCAAATGGTCACTTAGGACCTACAGGGATGTTAGAGCCATCCCTAGGCAAAGATGTTGCAAGTCACAAAGCACCACAGTAAACTCCATCTGCATTCCAGTTGACTTAGACCAAAATGCTACAGGTTGTCGAGAAAAATTCTACCAAAATATGAACAAGCTTAAGTGCAGAATGTCTTTTGGGGGGGGGGGGGAATATGTTGCAGTGAGTAAAATGGGTTCTGCCCAGGCATGTGAACCTGATATCAGATCCTCCACACATGCATACAAGCTGAGTGTGCCTACGCTGTTGTAATGGGGAGGTAGAGATGTGCTATCCAGCCAGTTTAGCTGACTCTGCAAACTCCAGGTTCAGCGAGAGAATATGTCTCAAAAATGAGAGTAACACAATTAAGGAAGACATCCATGGCCTCTTCATATATGCACATAAATGTGCAGGGGAACTCATTAAAACAACAAAGACCCGTAAATTGAGTGCTTAATGAAACTAATCTGAATTATCTAGTTGTATTTGTTTAGGGCAGACCATTGTCTAATAATTTATATTAAACATACATTCGATTCAGTGCCTTTATTACCTCAGCATAAGTAGGGAATTAAATCACCCAGCAGTAGTTAAGGGGCATGGGAAAGCAATGTACTTTCATTATAGCTGATTCCGTGATAAAGCGATTTTCTTCAAGACATTTTCAGAAAACATTCTAAGAGTTGTTTCATCATCTAACTCAATTATTTTGAAGTGTTGAAGTGAGAATGTGTACAATTATCCCCTTTCACTGAGGCAGAAGCCAACAGTATGTGTGAGCAATGCATGGAAATGTATGTTAATCATTAAAGAAGACTTAAAAATGTACATTCCAATGACATGGCTCTTTCAGAGGGACTCTCAGACAGTGAACTTAATTTTTTTGTGAAAACCCAAATATTTGCCACTACAATAGACTTTAAACTGAAGGCAAATTGTCAAATATGAAATGCAAAGTCTTGTAGACAAGGTGGGTGTCGGACGGCTTAAAGAGCACCCCGAGAAGTAGACTGTGCTGTTGCTGACTGTAGTGACGTCTCAGAAACTGACTGTTCATCTCTGATATGGACAGCCAAATCTGCTTCTACCAGAAACAGCAAGGCTTTCTGCAAAGACAAAAAAAGAATCTACACAGATGAAGCTCTGACTGCAGAAACTGATCCACATGGTTATATTTTAAAACCTGTCAAAGACTGACTTGCATGCGTGTTTTATTAGAAACAGTTTAATGCAAAATTAGGCGGAGTGTCGTATTCTGTATTTCACAGAGCTGGGCTGTATGTTGTTATAAGCAATATTTCTAGAAAGGGGTCACATTCCCGTTATTCATTACAAATTTCCCCTTCCAACTACACGATGCTAAGCCTCCTCTCCTGAAACCATTGTAGAATCTGTTTCTTGGAAATTGTGGTAGAAATATATGGGGGTAGTGGAATCAGCTACTTTGTTATTATCTCAATATCTGATAGGTAAGGAGGTAATGGATAGGCAGGAAGGCTCTCCCCATTGTAATCCAAATAGAAAGCTTTAAAAATTATTTTTCATCAATGTGTAGGATCAACTTGAATGTGGAGAAAATGGTGACCTCTCCATGCTTATAACAGATACAATCTGTCTGTTCTCATGGGCCTATCCTTATTATGTCATAGATAACTAAGTGTATATGTGACAATATATGCATACATGTGTGTGGTTGAGTGGCTGGTCAGTAAAGCTTCGACCTAAAGAGGTTGCTCTATTTTAAAGTACAGTCTCCCTAAACTTCCTATCTGTCATCCATTTGACACTCATATTGCTGTGTGACATTCAAATGTCAGCAAGAACAATTACGTCATTGCTTGTCAAATGCACTGAAATATGACGAGGTCTAGTTGTGATCAGATAAGGAGCCTCATGCCGTTGTTTCCAATCCACCCCCGGGGACTGCTTTCCAAGCTGGGGGAAGTGGTAAAAATATTATTGATGGTGGTGCCAAAAGCTCACAGTTTTCCCATGCCCATCAAGTTGGGCAAGAATCCAACAGTGACACAGTTCAGAGCCATTTGTTCTAGTGTCTCAGAATAATCAGGTTTTTTTTAAAAAAGGTAAAATTTTTGTAAAGTTTAAATATGAGCTAAAACTCTTCTCAGTCCTGTGTCAGTTGTCTGGTTCATTGTACTGACTGAAATCAATTGGGGTTAAGGGGTAGGGGATCCCGTGTTTGTATGGGTTTATCTCATTACAAGATGCAGACATTAGACTCATGTCTGGGCTCTGTGCAGTTCTTGCTGCCTGTCTTCCTCTCTATGCATACCAAGATCTACATCCTTATGATGGTGGTGAAGTTGAATGAAATCAGTTATTCAAAAACCCCAAAAGTCCTGTAGCAGTCGCCTTCTCCTTAATTTCATAAAATGTGCTAAGTCCACTTTATAATCCACCTAGGTCAGGACACTGGTAGAAACATGGCTTGTGCCCAAGGTCACATGACCAACAAGTGTGAAGGGGAAAGGAACACCAGTCTCCTGATTTAGGATATGGGATTCTTAAAGTGTCAGTGAAGGAAAAGAAAGCCTGTAAATTAGGCGACAATTAGACTCTCCTGTGCTTTCAGGCAAAGTGAAAGAGTGAGTTGGTCCAATTACCTCAATAATTCAAGCCCCACAAATATCAAAACACTTTCATGTAGTATGTCTGAATATTTCTAGCCAAATATCTGAATAATTGCACCAATTACTCATATCATTTTGAATATATGTATAAATCTGGCCTTTTTGTGGGATGGGGATGAGGGCAGGCCCTGAATTATGCCTCCAATTTTCCAACATAAATAGAGAGTATCATTTTTCATTTTCCCCTTCTAATTTGTTTCAAAATCGAGTGGCTTTTTTTTATTAAATTGAAGTTTATGGATAAATGGGAAAATCTTTACTGAAATATGGGACTTCCCACTGTAATTTTGGTTTGAAATTGGCTGCTCACAAGCACAACTTCATATAAGCCCAACTTCATGTGACAAGACGTTGCTTTCTTTTGGGGGGCAGTGTTGGGAATGGGGAACACTTAAAAACATGTTTCTTCAAATCCTTTCAGCTTTTATTCTACTTAGAGAATTGAATTCTGATCCTGGATTAAATGTTTCACCTCTGCTAAAGGGGGTTATATTCAAATCAACTCAAGACAAGCCTCCTATCAGGAGAGAGTTAAAATTACAGTAACTCAAAACTAAAAGAAACCCACCTCCATTTTTTTTCCTGATCTTTACAAACCATTGACTTATTTCAAGGAAGAATTAAATTCTTCTGATTTTATTCTCCTTAGCTATAGACCAAACTGCACATGATATCAGCATTAAAATAGACATTGGTCACATTTAGAAAACAATCCACTGAACTTTTTGAAACTATAGAAATATACCTCAATTAAAACAGATTAAGTGTAGTTTAAAACCTAGTGTCTATGCTAACAAAGTCTGTCAGCCCACTGTCACTTATGCTTTATAATAAATACAGTGCTGGGCAGAAGGTGGGAATAACATTACCATGGATTGACAAGCCTATTGTGTTTAAGCAGGTACTACACAGAAAGCAGGAAAGAAGGTGTCTTTGTTCACTGTGGAGTCTGTGTGCACAATGGTCTATACAGACAAGGAAGGAAGAGATGCAGACACAATTATGGCTTCTTTGAAAGACTGTGCTCAGTCTAGGACCATGGCTGCATGTTCCCAAGCCTCAGCGTGCATATCTTCTCTCCTGGGTGATAGCAAGGTCCTGGCCCTTCTAGTCAACTACCTGCCTCTTGATTGCAAGACTGTTTTTTGGTTTGTTTGTTTTTTTTCTGAAAAGAATCAGAGGTCCTCTCAACCCACACAATAAGGGCATGCACACACACGCACACACACACACACACACACACACACACACACACATGCAAAGTGACATCACTTGGCCTTGGCTGTTACAGGTCCCATCGTTGGGATTATCAGCATATGTTCTGTGGAGTTTCTATACTCTCCTACTGCATGGATCTCTTCGGTGTGCAACGAAGGACAGCCTTTCTACAGCAGAGACTCATGGGGGAAGTAGTCCATATATAAGTTGAGAAGCATTTTGTTGACTAGACATAAAAAGTATAAAAGAGAAAGCTTGTAAGAGGGCTAGCAAGTAAAATCTCTTGTCATACATACCTGATGAGTTGAACTAGATCTCTGGAACCCATGGGCTGACAGAAGGAGAGAAGCAACTACACAGTGTTGGCCTCTGACCACTGCATATCAGCCTGGGTAACTGTTCCTTTATGGTAGGGCAATGCATGTATGTATGTATGTATGTATGTATGTATGTATGTATATATGTATGTATGATCTATCTATCTATCTATCATCTATCTATCATCTATCTATCATCTATCTATTATCTATCTATCTATGTGTATATGTGTGTGTGTGTGTGTTTCTTTATGTAAGCAATAAATGGCATTTTAAAGAAACATAGACAATGAATGATAGAACAAGATTCAGGTATAGCTTAATTTCTTAATTTTTTTTACTGTCACACCCCTTTATTCAGAGTATAAAAGATGAAGAGTATAAAAGCTAGAAATCCAAAGCTAGCAAGATGCATCATAATTTTTTATTTGTTTTTTTTTCTTTTATTGGATATTTTCGTAACAGAGAAAATTCTGCTTGTTCTAAGGAGCAATCTGAGGCAACTCACAATATATTACTTCAACCTAAACAGGTCATTTTGGAATCATGTTAGAAGGAAATGAAAATCCATTTGCCAAACTGCAATTACTAAAAATCAGACAGAACAGTTGAACGGTTATATTTAAAGAGCTAGCCTTTCTATAATATCAGCTCCAAAATTCTGCTAACAGGAATTTTTCCCAAGAAAATGCTCAATACAGAATAGACTATGCATAAATGTGTGTGTGTGTGTGTGTGTGTGTGTGTGTGTGTGTGTGTGTGTAAAGAGAGATTAATAGATAATGGATAGATGACAGACATGATAGATAGATAGATAGATAGATAGATAGATAGATAGATAGATAGATAGATAGATAGTCTGAGGTTACATAATGTGTGTGAACAAGATAAAATAAAGGATTGATTTGATATATTATTGTATGTGATTATATATATGTATATATTTAATAACTGCATGTATTCCATCATATATAATGGAATGTATGTTATTTATATAATTAGTTATAACATAATATATATAAGTCATGTATATGAAGAAATAAGATGCAACTATCAAATGATGTCTCAGGATATTTAACTTAGTCTATACATAATTTTAATATTCTAACAGTATACAAGGTTCACCTCTGGTAATATCATATAATTATATCTATGTTCACTAACCTCACAGTCTAGCAGGAAGAGAAAAAAATTATAAATATTTATTTGAACTATGACACATGGTTATATGTTAGCTGGAACAACAAACAAGATGAAAATATCATGCTTCCAAAACATTCCATGTATTTACTACTTCTTGCCATGTAACAAATCAACCCCTAACAACAATCACTTATTACTACTCATATATCACTGTATGACTATGGTTAGCTTGAGTAGCTCTGCTCTGCATGCTCCCAGTCTTGCTCATTCTCCTTAAAGCAGCAAGTGGAGTATGTACAATTTATGGCGATGTTCAAGATACATGATGCAGCAAACACAGGGAAGACTGAGACAAAAGACACCCAGGAAGCAGTAAGACTGAATACATGAGAGGCAGTGGACACTGGTGAGAGTGAGACACTGGGCACAGGAGGCCCTGAGACAATGACACAGGAGGCCCTCAGATAGTGGACACAAGAGACTCTGAGACAGAGGACACTGGAGACTCTGAGACAGTGAACACAGAGGAGACTGAGACAGTGGACACAGGGAACACTGAGATAGTGAACACAGGAGACCCTGAGACAGTGGACACAGGAGACTCTGAGACAGTGGAAACAGGAGACTGAGAGAGTGGACACAGGGAACACTGAGACAGTGGACACAGGAGACCCTGAGACAGTGGACACTGGAGACCCTGAGACAGTGGACACAGGAGACTCTGAGACAGTGGACACAGGAGACNCTGAGACAGTGGACACAGGAGACTCTGAGACAGTGGACACAGGAGACTGAGAGAGTGGACACAAGAGACTCTGAGACAGTGGACACAGAGGAGACTGAGACAACGGACACAGGGAACACTGAGGCAGTGGACACAGGAGACCCTGAGACAGTGGACACTGGAGACTCTGAGACAGTGGACATAGGAGACTCTGAGACAGTGGACACAGGAGACCCTGAGACAGTGGACACTGGAGACTCTGAGACAGTGGATATAGAAGACAATGAGACAGTGGACACAGGAGACTCTGAGACAGTGGACATAGGAGACTCTGAGACAGTGGACACAGGAGACCCTGAGACAGTGGACACTGGAGACTCTGAGACAGTGGACACAGGAGACTCTGAGACAGTGGACACAGGAGACCCTGAGACAGTGGATGCAGAGGACAGTGAGACAGTGGACACAGGAGACTCTGAGATAGTAGATACAGAGGACAGTGAGATAGTGGGCACAGGGAACACTGATTCAGTAGACACAGGGGACAGTGAGACAGTGGACACAGGGGACACTGAGAGTGGGCACAGCAGACATTGAGACAGTGGACACAGAAGAGACTGAGTTGGTTGAATACAGGGGAGTTTCTTCATGTCATTTTTTGTGATTATTGAAAACCCAAAATGCCCTACGATGTATGTATAGGTGTCAACACCAGTTGTCTCAATGGTAATATTTACTGAAGATTGATCATTTTCACCCTTCATTTTTCCTCAGCATTTTATCAATGAAGCCATAATTCTTTTATGATCGATCATATGACAATAAAAAGTTAATTTAATATTTCAAAAAACTAAAAACTAAATGTTCACAAATCTCCTGTCTAGTGTCTTCTTTTTTGGGGAGAGGGAGGGAGAGAGACAGAGACAGAGACAGAGACAGAGACAGAGACAGAGAATAAAGAAAAGGGAAAGGTACAAAGGTACCATGCTACATCATCTGTAAATCAAAGACACAGTCCCTCCTTCCAAATCTCCATCTCCCTTTCAACAGAAACTCCCTCTTGTTGATCTACTCAACGTGGTAGACATTATGGGGCGTCTACCAACCCATGTCTTTCACTTACGTTTCTTCATTCAAAAAATACTACACATCAAAACAATGCCAGTTTATTTGTAGCAACAGACCTCCTGAGTTTTACTTTCATATGTATATGCCCAACAAAGCACTAAGGGGTTGAAAAATCTCAGTAGTTCACACTGTGAGATGTGTTTGCTCTTTTCTGATGTGAGCTCTGCCTGTGGCACATGACAGGAATTTGTCATCCCTCCCTACTTTTCTACTTTTCTCACAGGTAAGTCTTTCTCTCATTTCCTAAAAGAAGGCATAGGGCTCCCTGTGCCCTCCAATTTTGGAATGTCATGAATAGCCTGAGTGGAACATGTTTCTCGTGAATCACTTTCTCAATTAGGCTAAAATAGGAAAGACAAGTAACTTGAGAAGGAAACCCGCATCTCGCTAGCACTTCGCAGCAGATGTATTCTATTGACTTTTTATTTTATTGCTTAATGACTGGATCTGAAGTAATTGCACCATTTGACAGATATTTATTTGTAAAATGTGATTCATTCAGGCAGACACTTGGAGAATGATTTTCATGCCAACAGTTAAAATTGTGTAGGCTGGGGACCTGCTTCAAAAGATGCAAACATGCATGTAAATTCCATGCATCAAGCACACATCCACTTTCGGCTCTTTTAATTTTAGAAATATCTCCGTTGACAATGAGTGCTAGTGAGCCAACTGGGGACTTCTGGACCTTAATCAACCACAGTCACTGGCACAGTTCAGAATTAATTTCCCAACCATGAATCACCTGCAGACAATGAATCACGTTTTAGAGGATTTTGCCAAACAAAATAATCCATCATGTCTTGTACAACTTGTGAGGACAGAGCCATGGAAATTCATTTGACTAGCATAGTTGAAATAGTGTGAGGGAAAATAATAGTGTGGAATAGTGGCACAAATGACCACTGCCTGTGAGATGTTCTACAGAGCAGGCATAGACACTATCACTCGCTGTTTACCTAGGACTTCAGAACTTTACCCTTCAGGGCCTAATTCAGACAAAACTGTTAGAAAGGATTTTTTAAAGTATTCAGAGTCTTCAAGTGGAGAAGCATTTTTAAAGTAAAACAACCATGTTGCACACACTCAGAAACACACTCACACACACACACACACACACACACACACACGCACATGTACATACATGCACACAGAGACACACGTACACATATGCGTACAAATGCACATGCTCACACACACACACTCACACATATATGCATAAAAATGCACATGCTCACACACACATTAATTATTTATATGATTATTTTAATGAGTACTTCTCTAGATTTAAAACAATGGCACAAACTACTTCTATTGGTTTTTAAACACGAAAAAAAACCGTTCTAAACTTTGTTCTCAAGAAATAAAGTATTCAACATTATACATATGTAGTGGTGAATGAGAATGTGCATGTTTGAATACTTGGTCCCCAGTTGTTGGAACTCTTTGGAAAGTGTGACTGGTTGTAATCTTATGGTAATTTGGGTCACCAAAATTGTTTTCACAGGAATAACTCTAAGTACATAGCTTCTGGGAACCTGCCCCTATTGGTTCTTTTTTTTTTTTTTTTTTTTTTTTTTTTTTTTT
>NC_034593.1:24605507-24610454 GCF_900095145.1 Mus pahari
AACTCACTTTGTAGACCAGGCTGGCCTCGAACTCAGAAATCCGCCTGCCTCTGCCTCCCGAGTGCTGGGATTAAAGGCATGCGCCACCACGCCCGGCCCCTATTGGTTCTGATTGGTAACTAAAGGCACCCGCAGCCAATGGCTGAGCAGGACAGACAGAGGGACTTTTCGAATTCTGGCTCTTGGGACTTCAGGATGAAGGAAGAGGGAGAAGATTCACCATGCAAGCTGGGCAGGCATGGCAGGTACCTGCTATTACAGCTCTTTGGAAAGCACAAACTAAATTCATGAGTTAAGCTAGCTGGTTCACATAGCTGGATTCAGCAAGCTCCACGTTCTGCAAGAGACCACTCATCCATGAGTAAAATGGAAATTGATAGAGGAAAATGCTAGACATCAACTTCCAGCTTCACATGCATATACAAACCAATGTTCATGTCCACACATGCGCACACATATATGTATGCCCTCAGACATGTGAAGATGTTCACCCTAAAACATATACACAACACATACATAGGGAACAATAGTTTTTTATTGCTCTCAGTTTTAAACTAAAACATTCAAAAATTATAGGCCTTGTCAGTGCAAGTGCTAGTATACCATGCTCACTTAATTCTAAAAATTGTATATGATAGGCACTCCATTTTAGAGATAAAAAATAATCAACTTACCCCCAAATCACCTACCTAGTCTCACAGAGAATAAAGAGTAAGCAAGAATGATCATCAAGAAAGAACCATAAATAATAAGAATTTGTGGGTTCATTATTAGAGAAATGTCTGAAACTCAAACTACCTCAAATATCCTTTCTAGTTATTGAACATTACCATATGATAAATTGTCATTATAAATTCACTCAATGTTTGCACCCACAGAAGAGAGAAGTAAGATTCATGTATATGCCACATTTTATGTATATAATATATATAATATATAATAAGTATATAATAATTTTCTAGACAGGAAGTCTCATGCCATTTTATATATGAAAACTCGTACACCAGCCTCTAGAGCTCCCATGGTCACCCACAGGCAGATGAATCAACCACACTAAACATGAAGGTCATGGAATGATGTCAGTAATAACAATTTCTGTGACCCTCATGTCGTTTGGTTAGGACATCCTCTGCCTTCACTCTGCACTTCCACTCCTGATGCCTGTCTGTCATTCCAGAGTGTCTAACTGCCTGACTTACATTTCTCTTTCAGAGTTGCATTATTATGAGTGCTTTGAATGGTCTGTGCTCAGCTGAAACCAACCAAGGTTCTCAGCATATCTGACACTGGCCCAGGACCTTTCAGCTCCCTGTCAGATGTCCTCACAGAGATCTACAAGCAAGTTATAAATTGGGCACTTTGGACATTAACTGAAATTGTTCCAGTTTCAAAGATGCAAACTCAGACTCTATAATTATTTGATCCCAACTCTTATTCTCTGCCTATCGCTTTAATGTCACTCAGCTACTTGAAGACATATGATACAGAGCCCTATAGGGTTTTCTGTTGAGCAGGTGGTAAAGACACCACCCTAACCAAACTTATCCTTACGTTCTTGGACTTCCTGGCCAACAGCTTCAGTTCCCTCACTCATTCTTTTTCCTGTCCTTGCTTTAATATTCTGATACCCCATATACCCCATACTGGCAGAAACAAGTGCCCCAAAGAACCACAGTCACAAAACTCAGGCACTATTGTGAACGTCAAGAAGTTCATGCTGACTGGAGCCTGATAGAGCTGTCTCCTGAGGGGCTCTGCTGAATCATGTTTGGTGACATTGCTGATCTGGACTGCTGAGATCCTGACACCAAAGACTGGAATTGCCCCGTAAAACTACTTCTAAACAGGTCCACATTCCCTCATTCTATTTACCATCTTCTCTCCCATACCTTTGGACAAAAGGCTGGGGGGGGGGGGTCAAAGCATTTAATAACCCTTATTAAAGTGGGTTTTGAAAAATCTAAGCCTACACTCTCCCTGGTACATTTAAACTTGGGTGTTCTGAGCAGAATACGTGTCCTCCATTGGTGTTCATTTCTTTACACATTGTACTTGGTTTCACTTTCTTCCAAGTGTATGATGTCAGTATCCAAGTTTCTCACAGTGCTCCCTCTCCTGTTGCACCCCATCACCTCCCTAGAAAGTTTTGCTCCTATTTTTATGTCATACTGTTTTATGTATTTATATAAAATCAAGGATCCATAAGTCAGAGAAAATATGCAATATTTGTCATTCTGAATTTGACTTGACTTCTTTAATATGATCCTTGGTTTCATTCATTTTCCTGCAAATGGTATCATTTAGTTCATCTTACTAGCTATGTAGAGTTTCACAGTAGGCACATATTATGTTTTCTTTCTCCACTCCTCCACTGAGGGATATCTAAGCTGGCAATATGAATTAAGTGATTAAGAACAGTGTTTCAATAAGCATCCATGTGCAGATTTCTGTGATGTGCACACTTGGGTCATATGGTAGATTACTTATGTGAAGCCTTCCCCACATACTGATGTCCATAGTCTATGTTAACTTACATTCCCACTAACAAAATACTTTTCCCTTTTCTTTGCAACCTCTTATACATTTGTTGTTACTTCATATACTATGATCCACATATACTATTTCTTTCCAAATAGCTCCTATCCCATAGTTTATTATAACAATGTTATAAGTCACAGTATATTACACTTGGTGCAATTCTTTCACCCATCTTCACTCATGCATGTATGAGATGCTATGGTGGTTTCCTTCTGCTGGCTTCTTGAACACTCTCAAATCTTCAGGACTATGATGTTTGATGGCTTTCATTATATCTTTGGACTATAATTATCTCAAGTAAACTTACAAACATTCCTTAGTCTATGAATCTTCCTCCTTAGTTTTGATGACCAAGACGGTTATACAAATCTACTTGGTATCACAAATAAATGAAATTAGACAAGTATCTAAATGTTTAATCAAGCCACTTCACCCCTGAGGTCTCTGTTGCCATAGACCTCTCTTACATGAAGTGAACATAAGAACTCTGGCCTGCAGTTTCCCTCATGCTAGCCCTTGTGGTAGGAGTTATGTGAGAATGGTGACCACAACACATTAATCTATCAACTGGTCCTATTTTTTATCCTATGTCAAACCTGTCTCAGGGGGAGGGAAGTATATGCCATAAGTAGTGTTCCCATAATAGTGATCCATTTGAACAATGTCACTGGTCACTACTTCTCATTTCTTATTTCTCCTACTGTAGACCCAATGCCATCTGTGTACTAGCACCATTCACACTGAGATGAAGATAGACATGGGAGTCCATGCCTATAGCAACAGCTACATGGGAAGTTGCAGAAGAACCATCACTTAAGGTCACGTGTTCAAAGACCAATCTGTGAAACATAATAAGATCCTGTATTGAGAAATGTACTAAAATGTTAAATATGTTTGTCTTAGGTTGTCCATTGCTATAAAAAGACACCATGACCCCAGCAAGGCTTATAAAGGAAAACATTTCATTCAGTCTGGCTTCCAGGTTCAGAGGTTTAGTCCATTATCATCATGGCAGGAAGCATGGTGGCATGCAGGCAGACATAGTGCTGAGGGTTCTACATCTTGATCTGAAGGTGGCAGAAGGGAACTGTGAGCCCCAATGGGCATAGCTTAAACATATAGAAGACCTCAAAGCCTACCTCTACAGTGACACACTTTCTGCAACAGAGCCACAACTACTCCAGTAAGACCACACCTCCTAATAATGCCACTCCCTATGGGCCGGGCCTTCAAACACATGAGTCTATGGGGGTCATACCTATTCAAACCACTACAATATTTTAAAATAAGAAATGAAGTGATGTAATCTAGAGCTTATACTGACCACATATGGACACAAACAAAACAAAATGATTCAAACATCATAATAGAGGCTGTCTACATTAACTGCATAGAAAACACATATTCAACCATGATCCTTGCAGTCATCCCTCTGATGGTGTATTTTTACACATCAGGAAGAATGCTGGAGCTATCTGCTGAGCCTCATAGATGTAAAAATGTGCAAATTAATGACATATTCTCCTAGGGATCTGATGGAGAGAACTCTGGTTGCTGGTTTCACATGAACAGGGTCTGGTTGTAGACCCAAACACAAATGTTCTTCTTCTCTTTTTTGGCTCACTAACTGCATTATTATTCTTTTTTTTACTTTTGTAATATTTGTTAACAAAGGCAATTGACCTACAAGCTATCTTAATACATTGTTTTTACATCCAAAGAAATGTTTCAACAATATAATGTAATATCTGAAAGACCCACAAATCCCACTGCTCATGAAAATTTGAAAAGTTCTGCCTTGTTCTGTTATTCTTCTGAAGGAAGAATGTCTAGTCTACATCAGCACCACAGAGATATCTCATATCTTCCACCAATTCTCTCTCAAAATGTGTGTGAAACCATAACATTGCAGAGTTCTTACTCCCCAGAGAACTTGTCCTGACAGCCATCTTGCTCATCACCCTGAAGGTTTAATGACCACTACCTTTACTTGACACTGTTGGGCAAATCTTTACACAGTATGACTGCTCAGAAGACGTCTGCCTGCTGTAGTGCTGGTGGGTTTCCTCCTTGAAAGTCTCACAAGATCGCTTGTGGAAATGTTTTAGTTTAGTGTTGATGGTGTGTCTGGTTCAATCAATCAATCAATCAATCAATCAATAATCAAATGTTTATGCAAGGTTTGAACTATCAGTACCAATAGATTGACAATCCCTTTTGCATTGGTCAATGTATTGTTTAGGAAAAAGCCAGGAAGCCCCTTTGCTACAACATACTGCTTCTGGCCCTTTCTAAACAGATACCAGTTAAACTATCCTTAAGCACCTATAATGTACATATGCATATGTCTCTTCTTATCTACTGAATCAATGTATCAACATTCATTCTCTCCTCTCTCTCTGTCTCTCT
>NC_034593.1:24610519-24614718 GCF_900095145.1 Mus pahari
TCTCTCTCTCTCTCTCTCTCTCTCTCTCTCTCTCTCTCTCTCTCTCTCTCTCTCTCTCTCTCTCTCTCTCTCTCTCTCTCTCTTCTTTGGCTTTTGAAAACAGGATCTACCTTGCAACTCAGTCCAGCCTGGAACTCATGACCAGCCTTCCTTGACTGGTTATAGAGTCAGATGCCACCATGCTCAGTGTTCTTCATCATCTTACACACTCTTCTGCTTTTCAATACCATATTGTTATATTAACACCTAGCATCTGCATAAAATTATGTGGCTAATAAGATATTTTTATTCTTAATCTTACTAAAGACACTAATAGTTTTCCCCCTTTTATAGCCAAAGTCCTTTCTCCAGACTCACTTTAATTCTTTGCCCTATTTATAGATTGCCTGATTACACAGTGCCCTAGGCTTGTTCTTACCATTGTATAAAACTAGGCATGATGGTATATGCCTACAATTGCAACTCTTGGAAGGTAGAAGGAGAAGTATTAGAAGTTCAAGATCATCCTAATCCATCTAACAAGTTCAAGGACAGACTGACCAACATGAGAATGTACTTCAAAAAACAAAGAGAAAGAATGAAAGGAAGTAAGGAAGGGGAAAGGAAGGAATGAGAGAGGGAGGGAGGGAGGGAGGGAGGGAGGAAGACTGCAAGGCAGGCAGATTATGTTTAGAAATAGGATTGATAGTAAGGAAAATAGTTTTTCACTTCAAAATTTAATGTTTTATACTTTTATCTCATTCTAAACCAGAATTTGGGGCCTGGTGCCTTTCTGGGCCTTTTGCATATATTTCTGGATTGATAACTTTAGAGCTTTCAGTTCTCCTTAGGTCCCAGGAGTCCTCCTGGTAGTGTGTGTAGGCCTGATTCAGGCAATGGTTTTCAGAGCATGTGTGCTCTGCTATATTTGAGAACAATGTCCACCCTTTGACTCTTTTTTTCTTCACTGCAGGATGTCTATGACCCTGCCATTCCATCCAGTTCATCCTTGACCTCCATGTCACTGAATTTAAAGATATGTTCCCCTCTCCTGAAGGCCCAGGGACCATTGCAGAAGAGGGGTTACTGAGAGTGTTAAGGGTCTGAGGCTACAGATGGCTACAAGAAAACATTATTTTCTGGACCTAGCAGGGCAACTTTACATACCAACTCATGGTGGTTGCTACAGCACACACAGATCTATTCAAGTCCAAGACAGAACAGATCTCACTGGGAGCACACAATCCTATCCCCTCCCCACCCATGGCTATTGGCAGTTGTTAGCTGCTGGCAGAGGCAGACAGAGTTCTCTCGGAGAGTATAGCCTCTTGTCTGTCAACCACACTCTAGTGTATGACCACAAATCCAAAAAACATTTGTGCATCACAAATTAGTCTTAAAGAAATAAAACCACAAAGTTGGATGGAGTAGGGAAGGGAGTGGATCTAGGAAGAAATGGTGCTGGGGTGAATACGATCAAAGTACATTGTATGAAACTGTTGAACAACTAAGAAAACATTTATTTGTTTTACAAGTGTCTCAGGAAAGCACTCTATGACTAAGCTGTACCCTGTACCTGCTGGAAGTTTCGAAAAACACTACTTAAATAAACCTTTAAAAAAAAAAAAAAAAAAACGTTCTCTTTGTCTTTGAGTTCTCAGGAAGCAGAACAATATAGTGGTGAAACAAAGCATGGAAGTGTGGTTGGGTTATGAGATGCTAGGGTTTGGAGCCTGAGTATCCTCTATGACTTGGGTGTCAGAGCCATGATTCCAGGGAGCCAGTATTAGCAGGTGGGGTCTCTTGGGTTGTTTTAAGTCTTGGGGTATGCCATAGGAAGGGATCACATGATCCTGGTCTCTTCCTCTCGACATCACTTTCAGTATAACAGCCATGAGGTAGGCAGCTCTGCCTCATCAGGCATACCTGCCTAACTGTAGGCCCAAGAGCAACAGACCTCATTGATCATGGGCTAAGGCCTCCCTACATATGAGCCAAAACAAACAGTTCCTCTTCTTAAGTTCCTTATCTCAGGTATCCAGAACAGCAATGGAAAACTCACTCTCCTGGATCGCTACATCTGAGACCCCAAGCAAAATGCAACATCTTGCTTCATCCATAAGATAAGGATGATAGTAGTGGGAGACAGGGCATGGCACAGCAATTAAAGTACTTGTGCTATAAGCAGCAGGCCTGATGGCCAGAGTTTACATTCCCAAAACACACATCAGTGCCAGTGGGTGTACTGGCCTGTCTGTGCTTCCAGCACTCAGGAGACAGAGACGGGATGTTCCATAAGCAAGCTATGTAGCTAAACTAGCTGTGTCATCAAGCCCTGGGGTTAATTGAGGAACCCTGCCTGGACACATATGAGAGAGGGTGCTTGAAGAAGATTCCTGACAGCTTCCATATGCACATACATGTGTGTACGCATCCTCCCACACCTGTATATACACACACACACACACACACACACACACACACACACACACACACGCAAATAGTCACAGAAAGAAGGGATAACAGTAGTATCTCCATCATAGACTAATCAGGACTATTGGATGGGTTAATAGAAGCAAAGACATGAGGAAATATCTATCATGTTAGAGCTACAATTGTTGGAGGTTATTAGTTTGCGTCCTAGTTATCTAGCATACTAGTAATTATTTTCCCGTTCAGTCAAATCTTTTCATTAATATTTGTGGTTCCTCCTGTACTTAAATATCAACTCCATTCATATCTCTCCATCACAGGTCCTTCCTTTGAAATCTTGGTCATCATGTACAACTTCCTTCATTGTTACGTCCACTTTGACGAGTCACGTACCTGTTAAACTCAACTTTCTCCTCCCAACTGGTGACCTTTCCGTCCTTGCCGAGGAAGCACACCCACTGTTGAAGCTACAATGCTGATAATAACCTTCTGTGATGTTAGTGCTGTTGTTCAAGCCCTGAGCCATCAACATCTTGTCTCCCTTTTTACCCATATTCCTCAGACCTTGTGAATGTCTGTTACCTGCAGTGTGGACTATTGGACATTTCAACTGACTTGCTTCTCGGCACTCTGACCTCTTTAATTCCATTGTCTGTATACCTGGGAGAACAACCTTTTCAAACATGAGGACGTCTCATACTTAGAGAATGCCGATGCCTTCTTTACTCTCGTATAGACGAGATGAACGAACTCTGGCTGAGCTCACAAGATATTTGTATCTCAATTTTAAGTTACTTTGTGCTCTCTGCTGCTTTCTGACTGAAGGTACTGGCCATTGTTTTATCTTATGAAAACTGTCCACCCTTCTCAGTGCAGAACCTGTGTGCATGCTGGTCCTCCTAATCACCCCATCATTTCTATTCTTTGTGGCTTCTAGACTCTTGCATCACATTCTCAGGAAACCATCCTCTGATCTTCATGGCCAGACATGTCCTTATATCCCTCTTGTTTGTGATGCTTAACATGAGTCTGTTTTTATATTTCTTTATGGCATGCTTAGGTTTTATTTGTCTTATAATAAACTACAAATTCTGTGAGCCAGTATCTTCAGGAGACAATCTTGCAACTGAGTGGCCAGAATTTCACATATTACCCCCCCCCCAATCATCTGAAACCAGCTTTGTGGCTATAGAATGATGCCAGGAACAGCATGAGCCTCATCCCGTAGAAGAGTTATCTATATGATGTGCACAAGCTAATTGCAACACAGTTGCTCATAATTGTGATTAAACCATGGTATTCTTGACTAGATAAGGCCACAGAAATTAAGTCAAATGAATTAGAGAGTTGTTACTTGACTGATGTAACTGCAGGAAAAGAGCATTTCAGCACATTCTCTCCCCCTTAGAATTCCTTAGACTGCAGGGCCTGAGTCTGCTCTACTCACAAACAACATCATAAGACACAAACATGACAGGGCGACTTTTATTAACTGTGCAATATTTGCATTCAAGTATACAGTCTGCATTTGAAGGCTTTCTTCCTTAAAGAAATGACTGTTTCAAATTACGATGACTAAACACAGACTACAGATACTCCCAAAACCACAGCAAGGGAACAAGCTGGGAACTGCATTATTTTATCTTCAGAATGGCCAGAAATATTTCAATCTTCACTCTTTTGATGACTTCATAGAGAAATAACTGTGTGGTTGACTTTACAAAAGAGAGGGGAAATTAGAAAGGGAGAGAGAGAGAGAGAGAGAGAGAGAGAGAGAGAGAGAGAGA
>NC_034593.1:24614814-24635930 GCF_900095145.1 Mus pahari
AGAAGAAGAAGAAGAAGAAGAAGAAGAAGAAGAAGAAGAAGAAGAAGAAGAAGAAGAAGAAGAAGAAGAAGAAGAAGAAGAAGAAGAAGTAAAGAGGAGGAGGAGGCCTTTACTTTTGAAATTTGGGACTACATCACAATACCTAAAGAAGAAAAGAAATTGTTTTCTGGCTTTGATGTTCAAATGTCAAAACAATAAATTTTTTTCTATTACAAAATGATGACTGTCTGGAAAATATTTTTCTATTAATATTACAGGATTATTTTTTAGGTCTTTGGACAGTTCATTTGAATGGCCACAAGAGAGCAGTAAGAAATTAAAGCTCAGTCAGTGACTCAGAGTACCACTGATGTGGGCCCTTTGCTATTAGGAAAGTCTGAAAGTCCGATGAACTTCATGTTCATGGACTTGGAGAGGCAGTCCGGGAGTCTGTTCTCCCCCTTAAAAGCTGCTTAGTCAAGAAGGCCAATGCTGACACCATCAATAAATTGCCAGGAAAGAACCTTGAATTAGACCTACAGGAAACCCATGTTCATGTGTGAAATGGAAAATGTTTCTCGCCTAGAGCTCAGGGGTGTCTTGAGAAGTTACTGCCCCATCCCTGTGGAATATACAAGACACAAAGGTATGTGGTACACGACAGAGTCCCACAGGGCAAGCCTGGGCATCCTTGAGAGCATGACCAGTATTTTAAGATGTTTGCAACCAGAAATGTTTTATAGTTCTAATTCTACCTTTTCCTCTTATAGTTTAACTATCATAAAGTGGTATTTGGAAGATATCGTGATAGTTCTTAAACCTCTTCCCTAACTTTCTATATTCTCTACACTCTTTGCTCACAGTAACTTTGCCATATATGGCTTAATATGTTGAATACCATGAATTTTAAAAGTGAATTAAAAAATGAATTCAAAAACAACTAGGAACAGAATTAGTATATGAGATGTTACTATAAATCTGTTCAAGAAAAAGTTTAACAACCAGTAAAATAAAATAAAATTACTCCAAGCTCACAAAATTAGAGTCACAGTCAATATGAATGTGAAAATTGTTTGTGCTTAGTAAATGGCAGCATGTCAATTAAGGCGGTGAGTTTTGTGTTAGTAGAGTATGTGCTGAAAACAGCACGGTGCTGTGTACTAACAAAAAGATGACACAGAGCATGTGGGGCAGATGTGGAAGCAGCTAGAAAGTAAGGTAGATCAACAAGCTTTAAAATGTGCATTTCTTTTAACGGAGTCCTCGCTGGGAATTAACACTGTGAAAATAACCCAATGATCACGATGTAGAGGCTTCAATAGTAAAAGAGAACTGGAAAAAAATGAAAACTATGTTACAAAGAAAACAAATTTGTAAAAATAAAGGTATAGGGTTCAGCAAGACTTTGACAAAAGACACTGAAAATAACATACACCTACACGTGCTGGCCCTGAAAACACAGGAGGAATTTTAATTCATAGTGAGTATGAAACGCCATAAGTGAAATAACACAGGAAGAAGCTATGCTTGGCTACATAGGAAAATATTTGTATGTTATTTTCAAAGTAGCAATTACTCCTGGGGATGAGTCTGAAAAAATGATTTGTTTCTGTTTTCTTCCACTGTCTTGTTTCCCCAAATGCTTGGGTTTTAAAACAATTAGTGTGTTACTTTCAAATTCAGTAAAAACACACACATACAAAATCTAACCTCTAGAAAATACTCAGAGAATCTTAAAAGTTAGTTTGATACATCTAAATAAAAAGATTAAAATATGAGGTCCACTTACCAAGTTACAGACAGTAAAAATCTATTAATTAAAGTCAGCATATGTACTTTACAATTTCTTAATAGTAAGAAAGAAAACTGTGTATTCAAAAATTTCCAAAGTAGTTATAGATGATATTCAATCAACTTAAACATTTAGGTTATGTTTTAAATCAGTTCAAACAGATTGTCATATTTTAAGTATTAAGACTTTTGCTTCTCAAAAGAAATAAGCTCTTCCTTAGTATTATATTTATGAACAAGCCAGCGATCTGGCATTTAAGCAACTTCATTTTTTTTCTAGATGTTTTAACTGACTGTCTGTTCATTGATTTTCAGTCATATATTGAACCTGTAAGTACTATAATGAACTACATTTCAAAAGGACATTTATTTAATGTGACCTCTGTCTTGCTGAAAATAGCTTCCTTAATGATGAGTCAGAATTTAGAGAAGGTATAATTGTGTCATATTTGGAAAATAATATGCTTCTCAACATAACCCGTGAGCAATTATTATTTTGGACCATTTGAATTACTTCTATATTTTAAAATCATGAATTATCACATATTTTCTCTGAAGCCACTAATATATCAGATTTAAACCATCACTGCAAAATACATATTATTACCTCTAATTTATGTTAGTGTAATCATAGTAAGTACAACCCGTTGTCTATCATGACTTACGTGAAGCTGGAAAGAATCCAATGAGTGAGCTCTCAAGTTCCTAGAGGACTTTCTTGTTTCCTTGGAAGAGACACTTTTCCCCAATTAATCATATGTGGTGGTCCATTTCCTTCTATTAGGGAAACCTCCTAGGCAGGAAAAAAAAATCTATGACTTTCTTCCTGGTTATAATTTAGAAGAATGAGAAGCAGACTATGGTAGAGTGTACAAGGCAGGCTGGACCAAATGCCAGTTCCCAGGCTTCTCCTTGGCTTCCACAGATGAAGTGAAAAAGCTGAAGTTCTTGCACATATCTCTGAGTTCTCTGGTTTCTAGTCTATGGATGAGAACTGATGTTCTCACTGGCTTTTTTAGTTACCCTCTTTTCCAATGAATTTTATCTTCCTCAAGAGAAAGAAACAGTGTCATGGAAGATGTGTGATCAGGCAAGGAAACACACAGCACTGTTGTATCCATGGTAACTGATAATGTGCTCTTTAGCTGTCAATTGAATCTTATTTGGTAGGCATGGCATTCAGATGCTCTCATTGTGGAGCTCTTAGAATGCCTTGGAGACAGGACAGAGAGTGGCAGCATTCTCAGCTCAGGCAAGTACACTTGCCACCTTCAAAACCCCTTCTAGCTGATAACATAGCATTGCTCCCTACAATGGCCGTTGTTTCCTTTGGCAGAACGTCTGTGGAATTTCTGTGGTCCTCTTGATTCTCACCATGCTCTCTGCCCATTTCTTCTTTCCTGCAGTTCACTGCTTCTGTCCCTCATACATCTTCATACTTTCACACAGTATGGCGCAAAACTGGAGATAAATTTGACCTCCCAGAAGCTCTAAAAGGAAGGGCTAGAAAGGACTCAGTGGGTAACGATCTTAGTTTGCAAGCATGAGAACCTGAATTTGAGCTCCAGAACCTACCCCAGAAGAAAAAACCAAAGACAGTTTAAGTATAACCTCTATCCCACCTTAGGGAAGAAGGGATGGATAGATGGGGCATCCAATCTCTCCTCCTAGTCAAGCTCCAGTCAGGTAATTGACCCTACTTTCCTAAAAGTGTATCTGATATATTCCTGAGGAAAGATATAGGGGTCTTCCCTGTTGTCTCTATGTGAACCTGTGCTCAGCATATATATCCATGCATACAGACACATACACACACCCAGGGGAGCTATTGGGAGCAGAGAACTGGGGAAGGAGAGGAAGCCTTTGTCTTTGGTCATGTACTGACTAGGGAGGGACACACGAGAGTCTACACTGGCAGCCCTAGTCAAACCCACTGCATCAAGAAGCAAAATGAAGAGATGTGAACCCAGGATGGAGACTTAATGGGAAGAGAGGAGTGGGAGGAGAATGAGAGGCGGAGGATGAGTGGAACCAACGTTATTACACACATATATGAACTCGCCAACAAATAAGTTAACTAGAAGAAATGAGAGAAGGGGACAGAGAAGGCAGGGAAGGAGGGATGGAAGAAGACAAAGGAGGGAGAGAGGGAGAGAGGGGAAGGAGAGAGGAAGGATGTGGCCGAAACCAAAAAGGGCAGGCACACACAAACAGCCAATAAGCAGGAAGGGAAAGATGCAAAGAGGAGGAGGGAAGGGTGTCGTGGGATGAGAGAAATGTGAAGTCCTGTACACTAGTCACCTAGCACCAACTCTGCCTTGCAAATAAAGTTTATTAACATGTCCTTAAAGCTATTCTCTGGGAGCAGCTATGGAAGAGATTTCTGGGAAAATAACCAGGATTGTTTCCGTTTCTTTGTCTGAACACTCTCATATTCAAGAAGTAATGGAAACCCAGCTTGCTGATGGTGAAGCAAGGGTAGTTTCATTACTAACACTTCTCTTCTTCATGTGAAGAAACCTGGCCTTTTTATTTAATGGAGTTGCTAACTATGCAAGGATGTGACTTGCAGTATATTGAAAATAAAATGTCAAATGACTATCTTTTTCAGCATTGGTTAGACACCTAACATGTGTAAATTCTCCTTCTGGGATATATGATACAATAAATAAATTCATGACTCCAGCAGTAATGAAGTCACTTATGGAAATAAGTGATTGAAGATGACCAAACCCTGAGTTAGGTGGAATCGATGGAGACTCTGGAAACATTCACAGACCTTTTATGGACACTAAAAAAAAAAAAAAAAAAAAAAAAAAAAAAAAAAAAAGTAGATGAACTCAGTGGTTTGCTGTCTAATCTGCCTACTGGGTGGCTATGCTGTGAAAGCAATAGCTCACACATTTCTTTTCATGGGAGACACCTTGCATAGAAATACAAAAATCTATATAAAAAATAAACTGCTGAAGGAACCAGGCAAGGTCCGGAATCATGAACACTGTGAAGAAGAAAAATGAAGTGAGGTGGTAGAAAATTCTAAAGGATTTCTTTAAGTATAGTGATCTGGGAAGGGTTTTCTTAGGAGATGACACAAAGAACCAGCTAGGACTCAAAAGCAGAGTAAGAAGTAATTCATGGTATGTGGCAAGAACAACTGTTTCAGAAAGAGGTAACATTCAGCTCAGAAGCTTCCAAACTGGACTCCCATTCTACATAGAATGCTGTATGAACCAGGAATCATAGTGGTCAAAATGGTGCAGCCAAACAGTGTCTGGCTTTTGACATCACAGATAGGAGCTGATTGGGGAATAAGGGAAAGCATTTGATAACGAATCAGAGGGGATGCCTGCCAGGCTGAGAGAGGAGGCTGGAAGCTGCTTCCTGAGTCTGCTGATGAAGGATGGCTTAGGGGTCACATTTATCCCATGGTACTAGGCAGGATGGAGATTTCCTGTGGTGTGTTGACTTCTGTTGTGTGCATCATATTGTCTTTCAAAGTAAACTTGAGGTAATGGTTCCATTTCTTCACCTCAACTCACAGGACTGTGGATCTCCCCAGGCAGTGCAGGTAAAGGGGCGGTGGGTTACACTGTGCACACGGGAAAAGAGAAGTAGATTTGATTATAGAGCACAGGTATTATGCCTGGATTTCAGTAATACTGTAATCAGAACCACATTGCTTTGTAACAGGAAATCTGGGCTTCTAAGAGCTATGAGGTGGAGATTTACCAACTGACCTAATCGTACAAAGAAAATGTCAAACTTCAGTAACAGATTTTTGTGCTCTTGTCTGCCTGAAGAGTAGAAGTTGCGGCTCCTGCCCAGCACAGATCACAAAGCACACAATTACCATGGCTCCGTGTTTTAGCAAAGCATTTTCCTTCAACGTGCCAGATATTGTTAAAAACACAAAGATCCCTGTTCATAAACACCAAGCTTTATTCAGATCCAAAGGCACATGTTTATTTGTGTGGTCAACGGTCTGCATACTTTAAGAATCATGTAAATAATAAAGTTAAACTACTTTATTTAGTATGAGTGAAATTGATGGGCCAATAATCAGACACATTTGTGGGCCAATGCATTGGAACATGTGTTATTGATGAGAAACGGGGAACTGTGTGCATGTGAAAGGATTCGTGAAGCCTGCTCCACATTTCTCCTTAGCTGCATGAATATAATTAGATAACATTCTAAAGGGGGACACATAGCCTTCCCTTAAATGTTCGAGAACCTTCGCCTGACCAACAGGATGCCCCTTTCACTTCAACGTAGAGATTTACTTCTAATTCAGTATCTCCTTGTAACTTAAGACCCCAAATCAGAACACTGATCATGGCAGAGAGCTTAGCTTACAATGTTGCCAGTAATCAAGGCGTGTTTTCAAACTGCGGCACAAACAACATATAATTTTATATATTTATTTTTTTTCTAGAGTTAAGCCAAAGATGGGTTAAAAGTGGCATACAAATAACTCAAAACCTTTTTTCTGATCTTGGCAAATCAGAGGGGGCCATTTAATTAATGGACTTTACTCCCACCTAGAAGCGCAAAGTTTCTGTCTTTGTGCCCAGTTGATCACAGCCCACCTGTCTTAGATCCTTGAATGAGACCTCAGCGATAGGGTGTGACAATGGCAATGAGTGGAAGGGAAAGAAACTTGAAAGTACATCTTCATGCACAGTTTCTCAGTAACTGAAGAGAGTGGCCAAAACATGTCATCAGAAGCATGTGAGAGAGCTACAGGTCAGAGATCTCTACTGTTGTGAAGAACCTCAATTCAGTTCCCAGCATGCACTAGGGCACCTCAGTCTAGAATTCCAACTTCAGGCGATGTGATGCCAACTTTAGGAGCTATGATTCCAACTTTGGGCGATGTGATGGCTCCTTCTGACCTCTCAGGCATCTACGCTCACAGGCATCTACTGTTTCTGCCTTCATGCTTGAATAAACAGGTTAATTTACAAATTTGGAAAACTTCACTGAGCTTTGTGGAACAGGAAGCTAATTTTTCTTAAAGTTTAAAAATGAACAGTAATTTTTCTAATTAACTACAGGATTATATTTTGTGTGATTCAAAATAAGTTAGTTAAATAGCCTTAAAAGTTTAGTATAAAGTTATTTTTAACAATATATTCCTTAGTCTAAGATATTGTTAATTTTTTTTAAATTTAGTCTAGTGTTATTTTTTTTTTTAAAAAAAGAAAGGGAATTTAAATTTTTTAAATGCCTAAATCCAGTGTTACTGTAAGTAGTATCTTCATGTATTCTATTTTGGCCTTGGTTGGGGGTCATTCTTGCCACAAAAGCTGCTAGTAAGAAAGTCAAATGAAATGCATACACTCATCAGTTATTTTCTTTCCAAGTGACTTGAGGACAACTTCTTCCATACCAGTGTTTTTCTTGTAGGCTTTCATTGCTTCCTTTTTCAATTCCACACTTCAAGTGTAGACAGTTTGAGCAACAGGCAATTCACATCTGTTCATTGTTCAAACGAGGATGCTGGACAGCCTGCCTGGATGCTAATGAAATTCATATTTATTCCCCCAAATATTTAAGAACCATTTTTTTTTCTGATTCTACATCTAGATAAATGCATTTGTGAAATTAAGACTGGGGAAGGGTGATAGCCTGTTTTTTTGTTGTACTTTCTTCATGGATTAGGGAATCTCTGCCAAAAATTCCTTATTTATTTTTAAAGTCACAAAACAACCACCTCAACTATTTGTTCTTTCTTTTGGATATTTTGAAGCCCATACTTTTGTGCAACAAATATGTGTCAATTAACAAAAACTTTAAAAGCACATGGGATGCTCTCTTCAATTCTACCACTGGGGTAATTTGTCTTACTAACCAGCGACATGCACTGTCTGCAAGAGTGGAACGTGTCTTTAATCTTTGTGGTGGTATATGCTCTAAGTCTTCTCATTTTTCTTTCCCACACTAATATACATGTACAAATATGGCATTGTTATTGTATACAATGTTCAGAACTGGCCTGTAACAATAAAATTGTTGTTATAGAGACTCTCTTTTGAAAGGCCATTTTTCTCTGCAGCTGCTTCTGACTTCAGTGTGGAAATGCTATTTCCAAGCACATCCATGAATTATGTAGAACTCCCTAGTTGAGGTCCTGTTTGCCCTTGCTGTTTGAAACACTGAATTTAAACCATTGTCCTTAGGGGGGCAAAAAGGTACCTTATGTCCCAAGTGTCTACATAAATAGAGTAATGGAGCTCTCTATAAATGCCTTAACACTGAAGAATTATTCATTAAAGTTGGAGTTGTGCAATGAAGCCTTGTAGTTGATTGGGGTTTTGTTGTTGTTTTGAGGTGTGTGTGTGTGTGTGTGTGTGTGTGTGTGTGTGTGTGTGTGTGTGTGAGAGAGAGAGAGAGAGAGAGAGAGAGAGAGAGAGAGAGAGAGAGAGAGAGAGGTATAGAAAATTAGATAAGGAACCAGAACTTTACATAAATAAGGAAAACACTCTACCACAGAGCAACAGCATTAGGGATTTATTAAAATAAATCACTGTAAAATGGAAACACTAAAAAATAATGTTTGTCTTATGGGGAGTATATCTAGAACCAAAACAAAATCTTCAGATTGTGTCTAAGCGAGAATCATGAAGACGTAAGTCGGCTCTCTCTCTACAGTACACTTCTAATCATTGCTCTCAAAACTAATCCTTACTGAATTATAAAAAAGATATTCTCTGTTTATTCAGAGGAGACAGGGGTGTTAAAACATCAGTGACCATTCAAAGCAAGATAAGTCATTTAATCAACTGTCAACTATTTCCAATAAGACTGCTTCCACAGAGCCCCCCCATAGACATTGTCTTTCAGGACCAGGGAAGGCTGCATCACTGGATGGAATGGCACACAGGAAGTGTGATAGGCTATAGCTTGCTCTATTCTCTCTCTTTACAATTGTCTTTCCTGCCCTTTCCTGCTTTTACTCCTCACGACGTGCTTTATGTGTGCATTTCCACAGACAAAGCTTCCAGGGACAGTCAGGGTTGGTTTTTCTGTTTGTTTGTTTGTTTGTTTTTGCTGGTCGTAAATTTACATCCTGATAGGTTTGCACCCTATAGACAAAGCCCACTTCTCAAAATAAAATCTGGCAGTTTTAAGTTCTGAATTTCAATTACACGTTTCCCAAACTGCAAGGTGCTAGGATGGAGTTTTATGGTGTCTACGGGAAAACCTTGTAAGATAATCTCTTTTACTATTAGCCTTCTTATATTGAAAAGGTGAATTTTGAAAAGTAAACTTAGGTGGATGAAAGTCATCAAACACAAAACCATGGCTCCTAGGAACAAACTGTTTCAAGTAAGTCACATTTTTATAATTTGTTTCTATTCCAAATATTATATTTGATCATTTTACTATACTTGAAAAAGTTAAACCTCTCTTCTGATTGGTCTTTCATTCTCTAGTGACAATTGTTCGTTATACTGGGAACAGACCAGAGAGAATACAAAGTCATCATCGCGGAGTGTCCCTTCAGTAACCGTCTTGAGCATCAAGATGACATCAGATGGAAGCTGATGTCTTTGCACAGTTTTAGGAGGAAACCTGATTAGAAATGTATCCTTTATGATTCAGATACAATAGTTGCTTTGGAATAAATTTGAAGACGCCCACACCAGTTTTCTTAGTGGTCAAAAATTAACAAGGAATACCATAAAGACATTTTTGGCCTTGTAAAAAATAGATTGCATATAAACTATATTTCAAAATGACACTATCAACATTTTAGTTTGTTTCAATTTTTGTATCCAAAAAGTTTTAAGGAATTCAGTGTAATATCTTGAAAATGAATTTTATCTGAGCACAATTTTAAAAAAAAAAAAAAAACATCGACTTTCCACAAATAGTTTAAAAATAACACTAACAGAATTATTTTATAATTTTCTATGTGTATTGTGTCTGTCTGCATGTGTATGAAATGGATGTATAGATGCTCTAGAAGCCCTGAGGGGCAGAAGGTCCCCTGAAGGGCTGAAGATCCTCTGAAGGTGGAGCTCTAGGCAGCCATGAGCTGGGACCTGAACCCAGGACCTCAAGAGAAGCAGCAAGCTCCTTTAGTTGCCAAGCCTTCTCTCCAGCCCCTTTAACAAAATCCTTTCTTATCCAGTCTCATCATTAACATTCAGGTCATTTACAATTATGACTATTAAACTGCATGTAATGGTTAGGTATTCCGGCAACACAGTATTAAGCAAAATATTACTAATTTGTCAATCCTTTTCATTGTAGGATGATATCGTGCTGTACAGTGTTAGGGGAACAATATAGAAAGTTTTCTTTTTTTCATAATATCGATTGGTTCTTATTCCCATGTGAGTAAAACAGGAAGAAGACATTTTTCCTAGGCTAGTTTGAAATTTTTTTCAATGCTGGTCCATATTTTGTGTGTTGGAGTTTTATCTGTTTGTTCATTGGGCATAGTCAACAGAGGGCGATGACATGGTAGTGACTCTCTCCCGCTTAAGTTGATTTTTAAATGTACTTATTCAAATTAAAAAGATCACAGACAAATACATAACAGAACATTTTAGAACCGTATATGATTTTTGCAAGCAAATTCTATTTCTCCTCAAATGCCTTTACAATTGAGACAACACATACTGAGCCATACATATGTTCCATAAAGATCACCTATCACACAGGCAGTAGTGTGTGTGATCATCCAAGGGTAATATCCACATCGCTTCCCCAGTTAACTGCAAATATTTTCTAAAGCCAAATAATAGTTTATTTTATTAGATTTAATCTTTTAAACATGCATATGTACGTTTCGCAAAGTAATCACTTAAGGGATATTATATGACTCATAGCTAACACTGTGTGCTTTTGTTTTTTAAAGGAAAAAATACATTTGTGTGCACTGCTGGTCTGTATTTATAGAGCATTTTTATTGTGAAGTTTGCATTGAGAGCTTTAGGCATGCTTGAGAACAATAGTGCCTAGTGTGGGGCAGTATTGTTAGTGGAGCCCTCTCTATTGAATTTTTAAGATGCTGTAAAATGAGATATGTGAGCAGCAGCTTTGGACACTTTTTCCCATCATTGTGTTAATATCAATCGCTGACTTCCACCATTTCTCTTGGTATGAAATAGAAATCCTGTTCCCACTGCCTTGGCTGGAGGGCTCATAATACATAATGGGGTTGATAGCCCTAATGAGATTAAGCATTGTGGTCTTATGAAGGCTAACAACCTGCAGCCTTTGAAATGATGTCTAAGACAAGCCTGTGAAGGTACAAGCGGATGCCTGAGTTCTCTTCTTCCTTTGGCATAGAGCCTCTCTGTCCTGAGGGCTGCTCCAGCGACACGGTGAGAAAATGAGAGATGCTTCCGTGTTGGTACAGCCAGGCAGACTCTTGTCCTGGAAGAGCTAACTCTTCTCAGATGCCAAGGCTAATGCTTCTCTGTACAAAGCATGGCCCATGATCACTCACCACGTGCAGACACATTGCCAGGACAGGCCAGATCCGTTGGGAACTGGCAGGGCTCAGCACGGCTGAGACTGCAATTCTGTATAAAGAGGTGTGTATGTAAGAACTGCTGCTGGAGTCAGCCAGAACCGTTTTTTTTGTTTTTTGTTCTTGTTTTTAAAAAGCAAACAAATTTCTCAATTTTACTTCTCCATTTCCCATACAAAGAAAGAAGAAAATGAGGTGTCATAATAAATCATCCACGCTTCTGTTTAAGAGGCATGGGAATCAGACATTAAACTCTCCCCTCATCTGATATATGACGGTGCTAGATCAGTTCTTGGCCAGAAGAGCTATGAGTCATTATGGGGAGTTTGAATATTTTTCTGCATTCTTTTCCTCATTGCGCATGGACAGCCACACATCTTCAGATGGGCAGAGAGGCCTTGCTCAGTTCTTTGTACTCCCTGATCTTAGACAAACGGCGGTGTCAAGGCGCCCCTGGTGGATGTCCACTCAGCACAGAGAAGCACCTACAAATGGATCATTTCCCAGAGCTGTTCTTCTTACATTTACTGTCTTTATTTTCATTAATCTTCCTGCAATCTAGAGAAGCCGCCTTGTTGTCTCACTGACTCAGAAACTCCCCTCCACCTCCATGGGTAACCAGTTGAACATTCCAGCTCTGCCATTCTATGCTTCTCTCAAAATTCCAAGAATTCACATTTCATTCTGATTTGGGTCTAATACCTTCTAGCTAACCTATCGCACATTTCATAAAACTAAGCTATAAGTAGATGGAGATAATAGATGTATTATCACTAGTATTTCTGTGTGTTTTCACTTTGTGACAGTGATTTATCTCAAAGAAACGTTTGCATGTTATTTTTTTCTAAGAAACAGTTTATTCCAGAATATAAAAATATACTTTCAGGAACTTTCTAGAAAGAGCTTTAGCTATTACAAAGTTACCATGTATAGCAGGCAGCCTTATGGAGCTTAGAGCTTGTCAAATCATACTTGAACTGTGGCATTTAATGCACAGATATTCCTTATAGGAGAACAACCAACTCTTAAAATAGTCAGATGAGAGTGACAGAATTTATGAGTCATCTGAAATGCAAATAATGCTAATGTTTTAAAATGCCTGACACTATTACTGAGGCTATGGAGCGCTCACAAAAAGGGATCTATCATATCTGCCCTCCAAAAGACGCAAGAAGCAGTGGGAAGAGTCAGATGCAGATATTTGCACCCAACCAACGGACAGAAGCTGCTGACCACTGTGGTTGAATTAGGGAAAATCTAAGAGAAGCTGAAGAGGAAGGTGACTCTGTAGGAGGACCAGCAGTTTCAATTAAACTGGATTCCCCCCTCCCCTCCAAGACCCCTCAGACACTGGGTCACCAACCAGGCCACCAACTGATATGAGGCCCCCAACACATATATAGCAGAGGATTGCCATGTCTGAGTTCAGTCAGAGAAGATGCACCTAACCTCAAGAGACTAGAGGCCCCATGGAATTTAGAGGTCTGGTATAGGGGTGAGGCATACTCCTAGAGACAGGAGGTGGGACAGAGGTATGGGATGTGGAACAGTTGGAGAATGGACAAGAGGGGAATAAAAAGAAGAGGAAGAGGAAGAAGAAGAAGAAGAAGAAGAAGAAGAAGAAGAAGAAGAAGAAGAAGAAGAAGAAGAAGAAGAAGAAGAAGAAGAAGAAGAAGAAGAAGAGAAGTAGAAGAAGGAGAGAGGAATGAATGAATGAATGAATGAATGTTAGTTTTGTATGGACAAGATTTGGAAAGCTACACTTTGTTCTGCTTATGGTGAGATACAGCAGAAGAATTAGGATTGTTACCATGGCTCTGACCAATGACACATTGTTTATAGAAAGTTCTGGTTCAGTATATATTAGAAAACTATATCCACGAGATCACTGAAATGAACCTGGTTTTCTGTAAGATTCTCTGAGACAGATTTTCAATCGGTCCAGTGAACACAACCTCACTCAGATCTAACTTGGTAGCTGATAGGAACAGACAGAGAAGTTTTATTCTGTGATGAAAGAATGCAGTAGAGTCAGCTTTGCTCTTAGCCGAAGAACAAAGAGAGTCTAGGTGCTAAGATAATCTGTATCAAAGAGATACAAAAGAAACATGTGCTGGATTCCACCTTATTTAGCATGGTGGACACAACGCAAAGCAAAGTGCTGCCCTGTATCTCTTCTCCTCTCTCGCTTACTTCCTAGAAAAGGGAGTTCTTTTCTCCCCCCTATCATTACAGCTGCTGCCTTCATATTTTTAAAGAAGGCTTTACCCTTTGGGATTTTAGGGGTCTGTGCCTCATAGTTTGAACTTGCATGCAGCATTGGTTCTACTGCTGTCCAACTTTACATTTCCTTGGCACCCCAAGACCTAACAGCATCTCTTGGCTATTTCTCAATCTTGCACTGCGAATTCCCCAGAAGAATTTCCTCATATGATACTTTTGCTCTTATTTTCTGAGTTCAGTGTTAGTTTTAAAGAAATACCAACAGTCTTAGAACTTTCAGTCATTACTAGGATCCAGAAGCAGAGTATTTGGGAAGTACCGAGAGATATCCATGAGATTCTCCACAAAGTAAGAGCTAGCCCCTTCTTTCTAGAAATAGACAGAGACAGAAGAACTATGCTTCTGCAGATTCTCTGAAGACATGCCTTGGGAAGATGGTCCATAAACCCCTTTAGATTCAGATCCTGAAGATGTCAATAAACAGATGGGAAGGCTCGTAAGTTCTGTGATCACACTTAGCAAGTGGCTGCCTGGATGACAACTCACCTAGCTGAGTGCATTCTGCCTTGCTGTATGACCCCTCTATTACACTCAACTGCATTAACTCAGATACAGAAGTGATCCATGACTCTACCTTTCCTTTTATTTTCCAAAATCAAGTCTTCAGTAAGTTCTGGAATGCTGTTTCTTAAACCTCTGCTGCTCAGTGCATACCACAGTAGCCCCAGATCACCATGTCAATTTATACGAAGAAGTTCGATAGACTCCTAAAACCCTATGCCTAGTCCTTCTCATTGAAGCTAGCAAGCTATTGAAACATACACAGTCAGTTCTGGCCCTTCCTTCTCCCTTATGAAGGAACATTTAGTTCTTTCCAACTTTAAACTATGATCTATATACTCATGTCTTACAGGTCTCTCTAGCTTTGCCATGTACTCTGTTGCTTGTTATCAAAGTCATTGTCTTGCAGTTGATTTTCAAAATGAGTCTATACTAAGTTTTTCATGTACTTGGGACCTTCTAACTTGGTCCTTTCTTTACCAAGGACACTTTACTCTGCTGTTCTCCAGTTGGAGAACTCCAATTCACCCTTCACTCCTCAGTTCAGTATAACATCTTTTGGCAGCCTCTGAAATAAAGAATATATTATTTTATGATTTTTCTGTAAAAAGATAAACCAACCACATTCTTACTATATAGTGGTAATGGAAGCCAAATGTGCATAAGCAAAAGACAAACATTTTTTATTCTTTTAAGAAATGTAATGGCTCACACTTGTACTTCTAGAATTTAGGAAGTAGAAGATATCCTGCCTCATATAAAGAAAAAAATGTATCAAGTGTCCAACATATCTAGAGAAAGCTATAGGTATTTCCGAAAAATATGAATAATAGAAATGAATTAATCTTTGAATGAAGACTACACTCTAATAAATAACCAACATAAATGGCCAACTACACACATAAAAAAGCTGAATATACTGAGTTCTGAGAACTCCTAACTATTTCTGAACTTCACCTAGCTAATATTAGTATGCTTTCTATTCATAGATTCCCTGAGGTATCATCTAGATGTTAAAAAATGATGAAAGTATGTGACTTTAGATGAAAGCTGAGGCAGATATTGATGTCACCACTGTGAATTTGCCACTATATATATTTAGGCAACATCTCTCAAGAAACAATGTAAACATTTCCAAATAGCAGAACAGGCCATGTTTCATATGCCAAATAATTATAAAGAAAATATTGATAATGAATAGAACATTTTTGGTAACTCTGTCTCCCCTCATTTCCTCTGGCATCCAATGCTTAGAGTGAACAGCAATGAGAATTCTGATTGGCAGAGAGGACATGAAGGGAACAACCCGGGGGCAAGAAAACAGTTCATGGTACAGTGACACAGTATCTGTCAGGCAATGTATACACGTCCTGGGTTCAGTGTGGCACGGAGAGGGGACAGCTATAGGAGTCTCTGGATCAGATAAATCGTGGGAATCATGTTGCCTAGTGCTGAGAAGAGGTGGACTTATCCATACCCCTTTTAGTCCTTTTGTTTTAACTGTAAGGGGTTCTATGTTGGTATAATGCCAAACAATGGGTTCCACAAGAGCAAAGTTCACAGCACAATAGGTACTACAAAGTGGATGTCAATGCAGAAGGAAATAGGGCCAGTTAGGAAGCAGAATATGTGCCTTTTGTCTTAAGATTAAAGCTAAAATTAACTCAGGGAAGATACAAAGCGCTTGTGGCTTCTTGCTTGTGCTCAATCAGAACCCACAGACACCTCCAGCAAAGAATACCAGTGCAGTATGTAGTAACACTATGACTGTGTAGGCAATTTTATTTATTTATTTATTTATTTAATTCACAAGTATTTAGAGACCATTCTGTATCTCAGATGTTACTCTAGATAGTAGGGATAGAAATTAGTAGGAATAGGATTAGAAAAATCTAATGTTACATGAAGTAATGTATACAAGATAAAAATATAACACTGCAGAAGATAAAATAGAGCAATTGAATAAGTCTATGTCTATTGTAATGTCCTGATAAGGAGTGTTAGGAATGATTACACAGCAGTACAAGAAAACAAAAGGTTTTAATATAGTGTGGGAAGATGTGGCTTATCTCCTGAGGTGTCATCTGTGTGGGTAGAAGAAACATCTGGAGATATATCTGCATTTCGGTTCACAAAGATGCTAGGACCAGATTAAGTATAGCTTGGAAAAGAATAAAAGGAGGTGCTGAAAATCCAAAAATCCTGGAAATTGACTAATAGATCCATATATAAATCAATCCAGCATCTTCTTCAATTTCTTTCTTTAGGGATTTGAAGTTCTTAACATACAGATCTTTCACTTCCTTAGTTAGAGTCACACCAAGGGATTTTATATTATTTGTGACTAATCCATCAATGAGAGGTAAGTTAGTTGGCAGATATTTGATAAATGATAGAAAATGAATATGGTTAATTATAGTGCATGGTACATTTAAAGTTTGCTAGGAATAGATTTATTGAAAATGTTCTGAAGACTATACACACAAAAGGCATGCTATCAATTGATACATGTGTCAGTAATTTAGATTATAAACATTGTTTTATAATACTCCATAATATTATAATGCTCTAATATATATATATATATATATATATATATATATATATATATATATATATATATATTGATGTTTTGCTTCAAATTAAGCTTAAATAAAAGAAATGAAAATAGCAGACTCTGCTCATTGGTAGCCCTAGTTCTTAAACAAAAGACTCATGAATGGAGTCACCAGACAAGAGGAATGGTATATCTACATGGAACAAAAACATGAAATCTTGCTCAATGAAGGCTATCTAGTTACTGCCACTGCCAACTCTTCAACTTGTTATCAGTAGAGATCAAAACTGTATTCTGTATGTGGCACCAAATATCAAGAAGAGTAATTTGACTCCACGCTGACAACTGGGCCCCTCTTACCTTTAAAGAGCTATCAAATCACCTTCAGTGTGATCAGTATGAAATCTCAGTAATGATACACTTTTCTCACAGGTTCTTTAATGGTACCTTTAGCCAAGAATATACTGAGCTTGTTCCAAACATGGAACCTCACATAGCATCATATTGGACCAATGGAACCTGTGCAGTAAAAGCAATATGCCGTGGATTATAGAGAGAATTAGATATGCCGCTTTACAATCCACTGGTCAACATCACAAGCCACCACACTCAGTGGTCCTGGAAAGATGATGGAAGGGTTCTACTAAAAAGACATCCAGGAGATGCAGCTTAAGGAAGATAGCTCTTATGTTTCATAGTACGGATGTATCACCTAGATTTACCCTCATGGTATAGCTGTCTCTTCTGAATACACAGTCCAATATGTAATTAGTAGAAGCAAAGGTGGTCTTATATCTGTCACTCCCACTAACCTGTGGAACATGTGCTGCAGATGCTTGCAGGTTTAGAAGCTTTGATACTTAAACAGGTATGCTGGCACATGCATTATGGTAAATATCAAACTGCAGTCACTGCCCATCACATTGGATTCTGCACAACAAGACCAACTGCTTCGACAAAAATAATTAACCTTGATCCCTGAAATCAGAAAAGGTATTACCATATACGAGGTAAAGGTTTTAATTTTTGACATTCTCTTGCCAAGTTGTATGGCAGAGGAACAAATGATCCAGGCATGAACAGAAAAGGCATGAAGACTCTGGGAACAGGTGTCTCAGAGAGAAGAATCTGAGCCATCATTACAGGATAAGTCACTCAGCCATCATATACCCCAACCAAGGGGTTTAAGAGTAGATGATAGCAGTGAGACCTGAAAGGTTTCTGCTGTAGTCTGAGGAATAGTCGCAACAGTGGTGGCTGCAGCTCACTCCACAAATATTCTTTTGAGTTTCCCTAGCAAAAGATGGCCACCAGAGAGTCCTGAAGACTCAGGTTGTTAAAAGGGAAACCAAACAAGACCAATGGAAATATCTGCAGAATTCTAACCACTGTGTCCTTTGGTGGCTGGTTATTGTTGCCAGGTAAATGTGGCCTCTGTACCCAAGAGAATGCCTGCTGCCCAAGACCAGCCTTCACTGAGTGACTGGAAGATACTGAGCTACGGTGGACTTCCCTCGACATTCTACGGAATCACTCTAAAGGATATTAGGATATATCTCGCAGGATGTGCTGGGATATTCTTTGTGATTGTATTATATTTCTTTCATGCTCAGGTTTTGATTTCCAGGGTAATCCCAATAAACTTTATATGCACAATCATCATTTCAAAATGCCAGTCTCTGGATCCCAATCTGCAGCACAGTATTAGGCATTATTGTTGGACATTGGGCATATGTTAACTCCAATCTAATAAGCTCTCCTCGAGTAAATTCTGACATTACCATTAAAATATCCTCAGCATATTCAGAGAAACTGAAGCTTAGAGAAATTTGACTCTTTATTGTTAGAATTAGGATGTAGTTGACTTCCAGGCTTGTGATATATATGAAGTTAATCATTTTGTTGGGTGAAATCATACAAGCAGATATCTAGGTGTGTAGGATAGTAGAGAAATGTCTGATATAAGATAGATACATAGATAAATGATAGATAGATAGGTAGGTAGATAGATAGATAGATAGATAATAGAAAATGATAGCTAGATAATAGATAGAAGATAAATATAAATAGATAGATGATAATAGATAATAAGTAGAATGGAGAAATGATAGATTTTCAACAGACCATATATAGATAATAGAAACGTTATAGATAGAAAAAGGATAGATGAGTTATATACAATAGATAGGAGAAAAGGAGAGGCAACAATTATAGGTAGGCTTAGCACAGAACTTTCCAAAAATAGCTGTAAAGGAATGAAGATTATACACTGAAGACATGATAACAGGGCTTGGGGGCACCGAAGAAGGTAGCACAGCTCAGGTTGGGATTAAACATGAGGGCCACAGCACACGTGGATTTACAGGCTTACACACAGTTTAACTGAAGCATTGTCAAAAAGTTCTCTACTGTTCTTTACACACAAACACACACACACACACACATGGAGAGAGAGAGAGAGAGAGAGAGAGAGAGAGAGAGAGAGAGAGAGAGAGAGAGAGTCTTTACCCCTTAATTCTGTAATGCCTTCACCACATATGAAAGATGGCTGGGACAGAGCAAAGGGTGGGTGGCAATGGCACATAAAACAACGAGACATTCCCAGAGCCATGAAGGTGATGGAGCCAAGATAGGAGTGCTGTGCCCCTGTCCTCTGTGCTTGTCCAACCCCAGAGCCTTTATACGGGGTTTGGTTAATGACAAAATATTCAGCTGCATACCTCACCCCAATTAGACAAGGGCCGCTTGGACTGTGATTGACCTTGACACAAGCCTGCTTAAAGAGATTCCTCAGAATTCTGAAACTGATTTCAGAGTTTGGCTTGGCTGGGAAAAGGGAATGTAACACACTTTTGGCGTTTTCTATACCAAGCCACAGGTATCAAACACATTTTTTTTTTTTTTGCTATAATCACGTTACAGAATTGAACATTTCCACATGTGCCATTTGGCAAGTCTAAAATGAATGATTATGAAGATTTATAATTGCATAGGTCAGGTAAACATGGAATTGCATATTTTAACTCACAAAGTGTATTTTCTTGGGTCCCACAACCTCTATGTACAGAGTGTTTATAGGATGTAAAACCATCACTTCACATATAAACCAAAAGCGTATGACTTCGAACACTTAATGCCAGATCAGGTGATAAGTCAATATTTGGAAGGTGTAAATCCAGGAATGGATAGCTATTCCTAAGCTAACCCTGAGGAAATGACTAATAATAACAGGTTGAAATCAAGAAGAATATGATTTGGACTAACTCTATCAAGAGGAGAAAAAAAAATAAACGTCCTGGCTTCAATAACTGTTAGGCTCTGAAATAATTCCCACAGGAGGCAGAGCCCTCTTCCTTACACAGAACTCTGGAAATGAGGCATGATTGCTTGGAGCCCCCTTGTAAGGGGCAATTTTGCTTCAAGGGTGGAAGGAGAGTTTTGTTTCGTTTTGATTTCTATGACTTAATATTTAAGACTCAGAAATAATCCTGTAATTACCTACTAACTATTCCCCAAACTGCTGTTGAGTGAGTTCTTGCCTTTACCTCATTATAGCTAGTACTATACGCCATGTTCCTTCACAGCCAAGACAAACTCCATGATGTCACAGGCATCCCCCAACCAAAGGTTATTTTTCACTCAAACCCAATATGATGCTGGTCACTTGGTCTCACCTGTCTCTGAGAATGTCTCCTTACCACTCGGCAGTTTCTATAAGTGATGTAACTCTCTCCCTGAGCCAGAATCATTCTTTCCACTCGCTTCAAACCTAACTGATACCTCGCTCTCCACAAAGATGCTGGCTTAGTTTACAGGTGAAGCGAAAATCTCAAGTACAAGTCTGTCACGCTCCCTCATATTCACAAATCCATCTGTGACCTCTCTGGTCTGCTTCATGCCTCCTACTGTTAGAAAGAAGGATCAAAAAGATGCCCCCCACCTCTGCTCTTCTGTGGGTACCTCCTAGCAGTCTGCTGTGCCAAGATATAGCCGAATATTTGGTTTCCTGATGTCAGGAAACTCATTAAGGTGGATGATGACCGCAAGCTACACACATTTTATGAGAAATGCACAGCCCCAGAAGCAGCAGTTGATGCTCTGGATGAACAGTGGAAGGGTTATATGGTTCAAATCAGTGGTGTGAATAACCAACCAGGGTTTCCCATGAACCAGGATGTCTGGCCATACGGCAGAGTGCACCTGCTATTGATTGACTAAGGAGTACTCTTCTTAAAATCATAGAGTGTTGGAGAAAGAAAGTGCTAGTCTATTCTGGGTGTGTTTGGATACCAATCTAAGTGTTCTGAACTTGGGTATCATTTTTTGGAAAAAAGGAGAGGACGTCTCTACATGGATACATAAGACAGTGTCTCAGTGGTTGGGATCCAAAAGAGCTAGCAGATTCTTTTTTGTTTTCCATTTTTATTAGATATTTTCTTTATTTACATTTCAAATGTTATCCCCTTTCCTGCTTTCCCCTCCAGAAAACACCCTTCCCCTCTCCCCTCTCCCCTC
>NC_034593.1:24636300-24650699 GCF_900095145.1 Mus pahari
TCATATTGTTGTTCCTCCTATGGGGCTGCAAACCCCTTCAACTCCTTAGGTCCTTTCTCTAGCTCTTTCATTGAGGACCCTATGCTCAGTCAAATGGAAGACTATGAGCATTCACTTATGTATTTGTCAGGCACTGGCAGAGCCTCTCAGAAGAAAGCTATATTAGGATCCTGTCAGCAAGCACTTGTTGGCATCCACAGTCATGTCTAGGTTTGGTGCTTGTATATGGAATGCATCCCCAGGTAAGTCAGTCTCTGGAGGGTCATTTCTTCAGTCTCTACTCTACACTTGGTCTCTGTAACTCCTTCCATGGGTGTTTTGCTCCCCCCTTCTAAGATGGATCGAAGTATCCACACTATGGTCTTCCTGAGATTCCACCTCACATCAGTCAGAATGGCTAAGATAAAAAAACTCAGGTGTCAGCAGATGCTGGTAAGGATGTGGAGGAAGAAGAACACTCCTTCATTGCTGGTGAGATTGCAAGCTTGTACAACCACTCTGGAAATCAGTGTGGTGGTTCCTCAGAAAATTGGACATAGTACTACCTGAGGACTCAGCAATACCACTCCTGGGCATATACCCAGAAGATGCTACAACATGTAATAAGGACACATGCTCCACTATGTTCATAGCAGCCTTATTTACAGTAGCCAGAAGCTGGAAAGAAGCCAGATGTTTTACAACAGAGGAATGGATATAGAAAATGTGGTTCACTTACACAATGGAGTACTACTCAGCTATTAAAAACAATGAATTTATGAAATTGGTAGGCAAATTGATGGATCTGGAGGATATCATCCTGAGTGAGGTAACCCAATCACAAAAGAACACACATGATATGCACTCACTGGTAAGTGGTCATTAGCCCAGAAGCCCTTCAGAATCTTGGAATACCCAAGATACAATTCACAAACCACATGAAACTCAAGCAGACAGAAGAGCTAACAGATTCTGGAAGCCTTCAGTCTCTGAAGAAGATAATGTCTGACAAAATGCTCTCAGCATTTTCTTAAACAAAGAAGGCAGAAGCCCGGGGCCAAAGCACCCAAGCAAGAATTAAAACACGGTGTTGTTCTGTGTGTCCTGCAGCACCAATGCCATAGGGCTCTGAAGAGCCAGTGGTTGACTTATGACCAAGAGAATGAAGGAAACCAAAGTACAATGCCGGGAACAGGTCACCAAGTATCAACTGTCCTCGCAGAGAGCATCTGAGGCTAAATCTGACCCCCAGGGAAAAGTAAGTTTTTAAGAGTAACAAATGAGCAGACATCATCTAAAAAATAAATAAAATAAAATAAAATAAAATAAAAAAGTAAAACATGCATGCCCACCTGTTTTAGAAAGCACTTCTCCAATCTGCTCTGGAGAAAACAAAGCTTCCTGCCTAGAGGCATGTCCCAGAGGCAGCGACATATAACTAAGACACATCTAGACTGGATATTGTCAGAAAAACAAATGTGGACTGTAGTGTTGGTGACTACATATATTGTGCATGCATAGACATCACACAGCACAGAGGTTTGGAGGTGGGAAAAATAAAGGGAGAGCTTTTGTGGGATTTGGGAACTAGATATGACCGCTCTAAGCTGCAATGCACTGGAGTGGAACTTTGGGTTTAAAGTCAAGTTCAGGCTTCTGGGTGTTGGTAAAGATGTTTTGTACCAAACTGGTTGTGACTGTCTTGAAAGTGTGTCCTATTCAGAGGCATCTGGAATATAACCTCTTATCCAAAGCCATTGGGAGACAGGGCCTTCTGATATCCTCCATGGAGTTCTTCCATGTTGAGAAGTGGGTTCCTGCGGTCTCCTCTGGACCTGGTCATGCTTCTTCCAGAGTGTTTTTGTATTGTGTCTCCTCTTCTCTTTCCCTCTTTTACCTTCCCATATACAATGATGCATCAAGAAAGCTCATCACATGCTCATCCCCTATCTTGAATTTATTCCATTTTACTACAACCATGAGGAACAAATTTCCTCATTTGGGTTTGTTCTCATTTACACAATGGGAAAAGTATATTACAGTAGCTCGGGCTAAGACAGCAAACAGAAGATCAACCTTCACCTGTACTCTCCTTTACAGCTGGTTTTGAGAGTGTGTTAAGTGTTGTCACCTGTACAGGCATCTGTGTGTGCTCCTTGGGAGATCAGGGAAGAGCCCCAGGAGGCCAGCTCCATTGCTCTCCACTTTCCTAACTGATTCTTAGAAAAGATTCTGTTTAAATTCTTATTTATCAGTTACCTGGAGGATTCTTGCCAAGTGTCAATCACACTTTAGGCTAGTTAAAAAGTCAGGATGGGAAGTCGGAGTAGATACTCACAAAAAAAGTGAATAGGAACAGAAGGCTCCAAAATGAGGGTAGGAGTCCCACAGAAATGCTGTGCGTCAAGACATTAAAAAAGTCTTCCAGAACAATATGAACTAACCAGTACCCCCTGAGTTTGTGTCTCTAGCTGCATATGAAGCAGAAGATGGCCTAATCAGCCATCATTGGGTAGAGAGGCCCCTTGGTCTTGCAAACTTTATATGACCCAGCACAAGGCAAGGCCTGGGCCAAGTAGTGGGAGTGGGTGGGTAGGGGAGCAGAGGTGGGGGGAGGGTATAGGAAACTTTCGAGATAGCATTTGAAATGTAAATAAAGAAAATAATAATAATAATAATAATAATAATAATAATAATAATAAAAGGAAGAACATAAAAAAAAAAGTCTTCCAATCTTCTCTCATGCATTGAGGTTTCCCCCTCCCTCCACTCTTCACAGTAATCTACACCATCTCACCACCTCCCCTCTCCCCTTTCCACTCCTCTGTTTTCCCCCATTTCCCTGTGGGTAGGGGGAAGGAAGAGAGAGAGAGAGACAGAGACAGAGACAGAGACAGAGACAGAGAGAGACAGAGACAGAGAGAGACAGAGAGAGAGAGAGAGACAGACAGAGAGAGACAGAGAGAGAGAGAGAGAGAGAGAGAGAGAGAGAGAGAGAGAGAGAGAGAGAGAAGGCCTCCCAGGGTTGTGGTTATCTACTGAACATGGCATAACAAATTTCAATAAGGCACAACTGTCATATCAAGGCTGGGCAAGGCAACCCAGTAGGAAAAAAGGGGCCCCACAAGCAGGCAAGAGTGTCAGAGACACCCCTCTACCTCTTTTAGAAGCCTCATGATAACACCCAACAACACAACCATGCAGAGGACCTAGCTCAGACCCATACAGGGTCTGTGACAGTCATTTCAATCTCCATGACCCTGTGGGTCTTCCTTAGTTGGTTATGTGGTCTGTGTTGCCATGGTGTCCTGTTTCCCTCTGGCTCCTGCACACCACACCTTCTGTAGAGCTCTCTGCTCCACCTAATGTTTGGGTGTGGGTCTCTGCGTCTGATCCCATCACTTGATGGGTAGTGCCTCTCTGATGACAACTGAGCTAGGCACCAATCTAAGAGTATAGCAGACTATCAATAATGATCATTTTATTGATTTTTTTCCCCAACCAATGTTTGTTTCTATCCTGGGTCTTTGGGTTGTCCAGTCTCTGGTTCCTGACCATACAGGCAGTGTCAGGCATGGTCTCCCTCTCATGGTGTGGGCCTCAAGTTGGACCAGTCATTGGATGGCCACTCCCACTAGTTCTGCTCCACTATTACCTCAGCAAATTTTGGAAGCAGGACTGATAGTAGGTAGAAGGTTTGTGGCCAGGTTGATGTCCCGGTCATACTGCTGGAAGCCTTACCTGGTTATAGAAGATGGTTGGTTCAGGCTCCATATTACTATTACTCATTACTAGGAGTCTTTGTTAGGGTCACTCTCTAGGTTTCTACTTGACCACCAAATGCTCCCTAATTTCAGTACTCTGCCCCTCCATTCCTTCCCTCTCCCTCTTGATCCCTCCTATTCCCATCCCCATCCAGCCCACTCCATTCACAAAATCTATTTCCCCTTCTCTCATGAATTCCCCCTTAAGCCCTCCTTGTTCCTTGATCTATGGATTGTATACTGACTACCTTTAAATTAACTAATGCCCGCTCATAAGTGAGTACTTTTGACCTGCTTATACTTGCAAACATGAGTACTCTCATGTGCAGGCATAGCTTTGCAGTGTACGTTTTGGTGGTTATTTAAAAACTGTTATTATTTATTATTACTATTCTACTACAAGTGGGAGCTGCATGAACTACTGAGCTAACCACTCATTTTCTAAATGTGGCTACTTCAAATCCTATTTTCCTAGATTCTAAACCTTATACTAAATATTCCTACACTATGATATCTCTCTGTTGCCCCCTCTGCCACCTGAAGGATAAATTCTTGCCCCCCCCAACACACACATAATACAACTTTAGAATATGTAGTCACCTGGCATCTCCAGCTGTCATCTGATGTTCCCTTCCCGAATGCCTCTGGTTTTCTCTCTAAACCACAGCTCCGGCACCTAGAGTTTCTTCTCATGTTCTGAGCTTTCCTCCGGATATTCCTGTGGTCCAGAATATACCTTCTTCTATTGGCTCACTAGACCACAGCATCCTTTATTGTCCGTCTTACTGATATCTGCTAAGCCTCTGAGACTTATGCATATGATTTTGTGTTCCTCTCTGCAATTTCATGATGGTCAATAAAGGGTTCATACTTTTCCCCTTTGTGGGAAAAAATACCAAGTCCACAAGCCCCCCCAAACCAGACTCTACATATAATGAATGCTTTATGTATTTCTGTTCAATGTCTATGCTAACTTTTATAAAACTTGAATGATGGTTTATAGGTGGTTCTGTTTTTGAGATTTTGCTTTTACATAGTATGATGAGGATTTTTCATGTATTCCGTTGTTTTTATAGTATAACATTACAAATGCCTGTAAAATATACTACTGAAATATTTTTACTAGGAACATGACATGATCAGGCTGGGGATTTGGAAATTAAATCGGCTAATGGTGTAAAGGCTTGATGGAAATGTAAATAGACTCAACCGGAGAAACCTGACTGAATATTACTTGGTGAGACAGGCAAGCAATGACTCCTAGGACCATGTATGGCACTGAAGAAAAGAAGAAGAAGAAGAAGAAAAAGCAAGGGAATAGACATAAGGGAATTCTGTGAGGGGAACTGTCAGATGTCTGTGAAAGATCCCATGCTGCTGAGGAGGCAAGGACTTCATTAGAAGAAACAGATGCATGGATGTCACAAAGGGTAGCTGAACACAAAACAGATTCTCCAGTCTGTACACCAGTGCAACTAAAGGGGATTGAGAGTTGTTCAACATGCAAACAGTAGCCAACTGACTCAGGTTCATGCCTATGGAAAGCAAGTGAGAGGAAATTTAAATCGAGGGACAATTTAGCATGTTTTTTTCAGACAACAGTTAATACAAAATGAAATATGGGCTGGCCAGATGGTTTAGCAGGTAAAAATTTCTGGGTTCCAAGTTCTGTGACTTGAGCTTTCTCCCCAGAACCCATATAGTGACAGAAGAGAACCAATGTCCCAAAGTTGTCTCCTGGCCTCCATATGCACAACCCATATGTTTGTCTTAGGTTGCTATCGCTTAGAGAAACATAACTTGAGGAGGAAAGGGTTAATTCGGCTTCTGCTTCTGCATCATAGTTCATTATCCAAGGAAGTCAGGACAGAAACTCGAGCAGGACAGGAACCTGCAGAAAGTTGCTGATGCAGGAGCCATGGAGGAGGGCTGCCTGTAGAACCCAAAAGTCCCACTCACAATGGGATCCCGGAAGGATTCATAAGAGTGGGGCTGGGAGAAGAGGAGGGAAGTGGGCGCTGTGATCAGGATGTAAAGTGAATAAATAAATTAATGAAAGAAAGTGTCTGACACATTTGCCTACAGCTCAATCTTATGGAGGAATTTCCTCACTTGGACTCCTTCCTCTCTGATGTCTCTAGTTTATAACAAGTTGACATAAAACTAGCTAGTATGATAATATATAAATAAATATGAACAAATTTTAAAAGTAAATTGTAATGAGGCAATGAGCTGTGAATATTTACATACCCATATATGATGTAATCATTATCAATATTTTTATTTTAACTATCTAATTGTTCAGTAGCTTGTTTTGGAATTTAAAAAAATATATGAAGCATTGTTAGATGGTGGGGAGGAGTAATGTGGTGGGCCATGAGGGAAATGCAAATTCTTATTTTTTATGATGTGATTTAGATAACACCTAAAACCAAAAATAATGAATTAGTGCAATGATAGGGATGTTATTTATAAAATAGAAAATACCTCAAAGGCTTGGAATTATGTGTCAATTAAGGTGTAGTTGGGAAAGAGAAATAACATTTGAGAATAATAGGCTAAAAGGTACACGGTTTAAATAGATGTATAAAACTTGGTAACAATTTAGTAATAAGAAGATAAGAGTTGAGGTAATGGCTCACTGGTAAGAGAGCTTGGGCTACAAAAATGTGAAGCTGAATTTGATCCTGCAGCAGCCACATTCACACTCACATTAAAAAAACCAAGCACATACCTAGTGATGAGATTACAGAATGGCAACAAATAGAGTCTCAATATTCTGAATTAAGAATACAGATTATGTTTAATGATGCCATCTTAGAGCCATGCCATACAAGAGCTTCTGTGTTTCATTTTGTAGAGTTTGAAAATCTAAAGTATGTACATGTGGTAATACATCATACAATTGATTCATATTCAAAATTTCAAGGGACTTCTATCTTAAATTGTGAAAAGGATGATTCTGACACTGTACATTTATTAGAAGTAATAACTATTTTGAAGGTACCATTGGTAAGTTGAAGCTAATACTCCAACATGTGAATCCAGTGGAATAAAACAAAATTTTAAACATTGTGGCATAAAAAAAAAAATGTTACAGCTATATTTTACAACCCTACAGGCCAAATAATTGTAAAACGATCTAACTATATTTTAAAGGAAATGCTCATAGAACAGAAGGGGATATGAGATCTCCCAGAGATAGATTAAATAATGCTCTATTGACTTTAAACTTTTTTAATGTCAATGAGACAGGTAGCACAATTGCTGGAGAAAAAACCTGGGTTTAGAAAGTACTGCTGAATTAAATCAGCCTATACATGGATAACCTCAGAATGGAGGTCAGGAAATGTGCTGCATTGCAGCAGAGGTTAGGTCTGTGTTTCAACAGGAAATGAAATGCTGTGGATTACTTCAAAGTTAATAAAGACTAAATGTGACCAGGGAAGACCTCCTGAAAGTCTTGGCTGCAGACATGAAGAACAAAACTAGAAAAAAAAAAAAAAAAAAAAAAAAAAAAAAAAAAAAAGAACAACAAAACAGGTAACATACATGCTGATACCTCTGCATGGGGACAGCTCTGAGACAGGCTGAGATATGAAGGTCTCTTTGTAGCCAATAACTCTTGTTGGTTACTATGTTTTTTAAAAAGGCATGGCTTCATGCCTCTTTGGTAGTTTGTATTACCTGACAACTTGACAGACTCTAGACATACTTGGGGAATGGTCTCTGGATAGCCCTGTGAGGGATTATCTTAACTAACTTAATTAATGTGAGAAGGCACATTTAAATTGTGGCCAGGGTCATGCCCTCTTTAGGGTAACCTAACTGTATAAGCAGAGAGGAACTGAGAGGTAACATCATCCACCCCTTTGAATCTTGTCTAAGTATACAGTGTCTCCAGCTCCTGTCACTGTAGAGACACTGTCTATAGTTCTTAGAACTTTATCCCTTACATTGGTTTTTTTTTAGAGCATTTTGTTATTACTATAGAAAAGAAACCTAGATAAGAGCAGAGGCAGATGGATCTAAGAGCTCCCCAAACTGTCAGTCTAGCCACAAACAGCAAGTCCTCAGCATCAGATCAGTGAGAGATGCTGTCTCAGGGAGACACTGACAGTGATAGAAAGATACCTAATCGGCCATCATTGGGAAGAGAGGCCCCTTGGTCTTTCAAACTCTATATGACCCAGCACAGGGGAATACCAGGGCCAAGAAGTGGGAGTGGGTGGGTAGGGGAGCAGGGGCGGGGGGAGGGTATAGGGAACTTTTGGGATAGTATTTGAAATGTAAATAAAGAAAATATCTAATAAAAAAAAAAGATAGCCTATGTGCTTTTCTGGGGTTTGCATAGTATATATGGGTACAAGTACCTATGCACTTGTATGCATGTACTACATACACACATATCACACACACACACACACACACACACAAAACCACCACCACCACCACCCCCATGAACAAGGAAGAGTAGGAAAATGAGGAAGGTAAAATTCTATTTCAGCATATGTTAATATCTTTAAAAGTATAGTTAGAAAGGGGCACATGCCCTAAATGCCAGCTTGGAGACTATTGTGAAATCAACACATTCATATAACCATCACCCAGAATAATAAATACAGTGAAATTCATGATCAAAAATTTATTCTAATATTTCTGAATTATTACTTTCCCCTTTATGCAAAATAAACAGTACTTTTGCTATTATTAAACACTAAGCCTATTGTTTTCTTTGTATGAATAAATTTAATAACATGGTAAGTATTCTTCACATCTAAGTTCTTGAACATAAAATATTCTTGCACAACCTATTCTGTTGCATTTTTGTCATGAAATTTTAATGCTAAATAATATTTCCTGCATACACTTTTATGTTGATTTATTCTATTGTTGCAGAAGACTTTGATTATTCACAGTTCAGAGCTATTAGGCATATACTGCTGTGACCATTTCTGCACATGAATTATAAGCTGCGTCTGCATGGGACCTATGGATAATACATTGCATTTCAATAGATACAGTTTCAAGCATTTTCTGAGGTGGACACACCCATTTTTGCTCCCAGTGGCACTGCCTGAGAGCTCTCAGTGCCTCACCCACAGCTTACTAGCACTTTCTGCTCTGGGTCTTTAATCTTACTGCATGGTGTGTATGTGAAATAGATAACTTACCCTGGAACCTGGTAATCACTGATGAAGCTGAATACCCAGACACCCCCTGTTGTGAATTGTTTGTTTGCCTTTCTACTGGAGTTGCCTATCTTAGCTCTATTGATTAGGAACATAACTTCTGAACCCAAAGGCCCAACAAAGGATCCTTTTGGCAGATGTATTTGTAACCCATTTTTAAAAGTTCTATGATAAATTTTTGAAGATAACTCTGCATTATTTCAAATATTCATTCTTTAGCTTTTCCTTTACTTAAAAAGCTCTTGGGAAATCGATTTTATGTTTTGACATGGTGTGAGATAGGAATCAATTCTCTCTAATTTGTAAGTTTAAGATCTCTCAGTTGAAAACAAAAATCCAACAGTTCCTCTTTAAGCCTTGTAGTCCTAAGACTCCATTTGAAAAATGAGCAGGTGATAATGGCAGGGAAATTCTGAATGAGTTTAATAACTGAAGAGAGTTGTACAATGCAGGGAGGCAGAGAATGGGACATCACCCTTTAATGGTCCTGGAAAATGAACTACATATATGGTTGTGTAGAACAACTTCACCTTGATTGTGAGACTAACTCTAAACAGGTGCACTGCTAATATTAGAAGTCAGTATTAGAAGAAAGAATGAAGCCACACACACAGAGGCATACACACATACACATGCATGCACACATGCACACATGCACATGTACACACATATGCACACACAAGCACACACAGAATATGTAAAACTGACACTTCAAAGTAGTGATAAAATGTTAATTGCAATCAAATTATTTGGGGAAAACTGAACAGAACAGTTTATCTCTTTCAATGAAACTACAATAAAAATATTAGTAGTCAGAACTTCCAAATGTTTATAAGAAAAACTAAAAAAAAAAAATGATCGGTGGATTTCAGCACAAAGGTAAATTATTATTAGACTAGAAAAGAAGTCAACAAAGGATAAGGTAAAAGCATTAAGCAACAGGACAAGAGCCTGTGGGCTTTGGAAAGCAAGGCTGCTTGGAAAGCAAGGCTGAAAGTCATGCAGGCTAGAAAGCAAATCTAAGCACATTCATCATCGGTAAAGAAATAATACAAAGACATGTGAGGACTTTAAATATATGAAGATATCCACACAGCCTCACAATGAAAGAATGCTCTGTTCCATGTCATATCATCCAAGACTGCAAAGTTTTAGAAGGGAATCACTGATTGGCATAGGAATTAAGTATTGGCGCCAACTGTCACATGCTGGTGTCTTCCTTAAGCATGGTGCTTGTCACCATGAAGTTCTTGGATGCCTTACTCATCAAGCTGTTCATATACCAAAATCTTGAAAACTTCCCCAAATGTCCACATGACAGTGAACTATTAGTTACATGAAAAAAAATAAAATAAACAGGAGAAGCAGGAAAGAGTGAGGGGGTGGGATGGGGGTAGGGGCACACTTCATCTGAAATCTTAGACAATGATTGCCAAAGCAGATTATATAGGGAAAAAATCCAGAAATTTACATTACAATAGCAATAAATAGAAGGCAAAGTACATAGCTTTTCTAGAAAAATGTCCAAGAATCTTAAGAATCCACGTTTAAAGGGAAAACCATCTTTTTCTAGGAACTTGAAAAGAGAAACAGTGTTGCTTCAGCAAGGTTCCTTTTATTCTTCTCTGCCTTGTAATTCCCTTGCAAAGACCTACTTAAGACAAATGAAATAACAATAAGAATTAATGTCGGTGGAGATTAAAACAGAACACATGCTGATTGTTTGATGTGATTTAGTGATCTTGATCGTAGACCACATGCATCAATGTCTTATCTTCTCCACGCCTGCATGCTAGCTCCCCTCATTTCAGTTAAAGAAATGGGGTGAAGAAAGGATGAATGGCTTGCCTAGCATCACAAGCCAGTTAATAACAAAGCTACAGTCTTGACCTGGATGCATTTGACTTATGCCTTGTGCTTTCTGCACTACTATCCCTCTTGATGTGCTATGTATTACAGAAACTCTCCCAAGGCCAGCCTGATGATGTCAGAGCCCACTGGGCAACTTCTAACTATCATTTCCAATGCCCCTTCATGTCCCACCTCCACCACCACATCTCACCTCACACAGACACAGACTCTCACACAAACAGAAATGACTGTTTGGAAAGCAACTACCTACTCTGTAGTGACCCAAAACTTTGCCCAGCTCCATGGATAATTGGAGGAAACTAACAAATGATTTTTCATGTTCGAGACATATGTGAATAATTGGTCAAAGTTCAGTGGCATCCACCCTACTCTGCAGAACTGAGCTGCTTCTGCAACCCTTGGCCAGTGAACCCCTCCTCAAAGTGTTTTGTTTATGCAGGCAAATTCTCAACACATGGCTGGATGGAAGGCTATCTTCAGGACCAAATTCCAAACGGTCAAGAAGCAAGGAGCAGGACCCAGCTGATGCAGAAAATGTGGCTGTGGTTACTCTGTGGAAAAGAGAGCAGTATTGTTCATGCTTAGCACCAAGATCAAGGCAAGATGTGGGGAGCAGTCTCTGGAAACCCACACAGCTGAGAGTGACTCCAGTATCTTTGTTTCTACTGTTTGTTTATTGTGAGATGCTGGGACTGGACATGCTAGCCAAGTACTGGACCACTGACCTATATAGCCCAAGTCCATTTTTTTTTCTATTTTGTAATAAGTTTTCACTAAGTTGACAGTGTGGCCTGGAATTCTCTTTACAACCCAGGAAAGCCTTGGGCATGCAAGGCTCCTGCATTAGCCTCCTTCATAGCTGGGATTATTGACGTGGACTGCCAGCCCAGCCCAGTCTCTGTTAAACTTCTGTGTAACATGCGGTGAGGCTCCTCAGCTCTTCCTTTCAGCCTCCCAGAATGCATTGTTTTTCTCCCCCAACAGGATTGAGAGGAAGTTTACCAACAAAGAAAATCGAATCCGGTATGCTGGTACAAGATGTAATCCCAACATTTGTTGGAGGCCGAGCTCCAAGAGTTCAGTTTCAACCATGGCTATGTTGAGACACTTTGTATCAGAAACCTCAGCCTGGGGTAGCAATGAAGTGGTGAGGCCTTGTCTTGATCAAACCAAAAGCTTTGGAGTCAGCCTCCAGGGCAGAGGGAAAAAGTCCTCCATATAGGACTTTTTAATGGCAGTAATCAAATAAATAACTCTCATTTCCAACAGGATGGATGGTTGCTCTGTCTGTCTATGTCTGTCTGTCTGTCTGTCTGTCTGACTGACTGACTGACTGTCTGTCCATCTGACTGACTGACTGTCTGACTGTCTCTCTCTCTCTCTCTCTCTTTCTCTCTCTCTCTCTCTCTCTCTCTCTCTCTCTCTCTCTCACACACACACACACACACACACACACACACACACACATGCACACGCACACGCGCACGTACACATACACATACATGTACACTTACACAGAAGCACACACATCTTATCAGACACTTCTCTCTACTCTCTCTAATTCTCCATTTTCATGACCTGGGCTTTGTGTCTGGGGAACTTTATACACTTTTGTCCCTGGGGACATCTTTTACACAGAACTTTCCTGGAAGACGTTTTCCCAGCATTCAGGCCTCTACTTGGTTGCTACCAGCACACAGAGGATTGACTCAACCAAGACATCTCCTGTGCTTCTTGTAAGTCTAGAGTCTAGACTATGCTGGATACACCCTGGCCTTTCAAAAATGTGTGTGAGCTATGCTGGAGATGTGCAGACAGGGCAAACTTCACATACATAACTCAATACAGAGTCTAAACATATGTTACAGCTAGCTCACAACAAGAATATGAGTTCAGCTTCCTTGACCATGACTGCTCTTCTGTCGTTTTCTGTAGCCTGTACAACAGTGATAAGTGACTTCTGAATGCTTACATGAATGAAATAAATTGGCTGTTTTCACTTATTCTAATTTGCCTTTATTTTTTAATACTTTTGGATTGTAATTTATGAAAAAACTAAAAGAATTGCAGAACCACTTTGTAATTAACCATATAAAGCTTATTTGGCTCATAACAGAGACATGGTAGGCCCCCTGTGTGTATGTAGCAGAGGAAAATGGGCAAAGGGACAGAAACCAATAGATTTAAGTAAATGGGATAATAGTCAAAGAAATTACTAATTCCCTTAATCAAGTAACAGTGACTACTAGATTTGAGAGATGAATGGATCATCTTTCTATCCATTCCATGTCTCTTTCTCTGTAAAGGAAACTAAAGGCTTACATTCAGAAATATTTTTAAGGCACTGTCTTTCAATGTTGACCAGGCTGGCCTTGAATTCATCGTTTGAAGTCATCCTAACTCAGGCTCCTGAGTGAGACTAGAGCTACACTACCCCAAACTGCAATCGTTATTTTCCATTCAAGTTGATCTATGCTTTGTTGTTGCTGGTTTTGTATGTACGCGCGTGCGTGCGTGTGTGTGTGTGTGTGTGTGTGTGTGTGTGTGTGTGTGTGTGTGTGCATGTGTGCATATCTTCATGTGACGTGTATGCATGTGTTTGCACACGTGTGTGAAGGTAGTCAAAACATTGACATCAGGCATCATCCTTTATTGCTCTCCACTCTCTTCATTGTGGCAGGGTTTCTTGATGAAGCCAGAACTCCTGGAATCTGACTGGCTGGTAAGGTGCAGAGCTTCTCCTAGAGAATCTACTAACCCTAACTTGTTTTTTTTTTTTAACTTTTTAATTTGATATTTTATGTATTTACATTTCCCCTCTCCCAGTTTACCCTCTGCAAACCCTCCTATGTAACCCCCCCTCCCTGCTTCTATGAGGATGCTCCCCCTCCCACCCACTCATTTCTACCTCACTACCCTGGCATTCCCCTACACTGGGGCTTTGAGCCTTCACAGAACCAAAGGCCTCTCTTCCCAGATGAGGCCATCCTCTGCAACATATGCAGCTGGAGCCATGGGTTCCTCATGTGTGCTCTTTAGTTGCTGGTTTAGTCCCCAGGGAGTTTGAGTACTGGGAGTGCAGGCCACTGATAACCCTAGCAGGCTTTTACAAGGGTGCTGGGAATCCAAACTCCAGTTCTTGCCTTTTCTTGCCTTTGCATGGTATCTTTTTCTTGTTTGTTTGCTTGGTTGATTTTTATTATTGTTTTCTTGTTTGAAAGATGTTGATAAAACCAAAATCTACTTGAATCTTCAGATTCATGTCCTCACCATAGATTCATTTACCAAAAACCTCTTCACAAATTTCTAATTTAGCCTTTTCTTACTGCCATTCTAAATCTGTTTTACTAAAGACTCTAGTTCTTCCTTTCATCCTTACCAAATAAATTTTGATGAAAGAACACAGCACTGGCAAATAAATCTCAGTTCTTGTGGCACGGTGTACCAGGCCAGGAAAGAGTTGCTTCACAAACCCAGCCTTGCCCATTCAGAAAGTCGATCTGGTCTACCCCATAGTCATTTTCAGCTATCTCTGTTTCCAAAAGAGAACAGAAGGAAGGAAGGAAGGAAGGAAGGAAGGAAGGAAGGAAGG
>NC_034593.1:24650755-24697352 GCF_900095145.1 Mus pahari
AGAGGGGGAGGGGGAGGGGAGGGAAAAAGGAAGGAATCTTTGCTAGCCATCTCAGGGAAAAGGGACCAGATTCCTAGGTTCCCAGAACTAAGAAGCTTCTTTTAATGGTCACCCCTACTAGAATACTTCATGAACATTTTACCTGAAGACATTATAAATATGGCCCGGTCAGGGTGCCTTCAGTGGAGAAAGCAGGACACTTTCAGGTTTAATTGTACAGTTAGTTAAAACTACTTGCACGTAGGTATTACAGTGTTCATGGAACATAACCCCACTGCATGCCATGACTGTCTCCTTCCTCTCCACTCCCATTCATCTCCTTTGTTGCCCAGATAATTTCATTTCTACTTTTATGCCAGTATATATATATATATATATATATATATATATATATATATATATATATGATAGTATGCATCTTTAATGTCTAGACCAACAGGCAAGAGAAATCCTATGATACTCTCATCTCTCTCATACTGACATAATTCCCTCCATGCATTATCTCTGATTAATCCATCTTTCAGCCAATGATATAACTTCATCTCTCTTTGTGGCTGAAGAGTAAGTCCCTTGTGTCTCTAACCCATTGTCCCTGTCCCCATGGGTTTGGTGCCTAGGCTGGTTGTGAGCTACCTACTGAAAATAATTTTTAATAAATACAACGGAAAAGTCCTTTCTGCTATGTTGTGTCCAGTCTTTGGAATAAATATACTAAAGTAGTATGACTGGTCATATATACATTTAATTTTCTATCATTTTGGGTGTGTGGTCTCCCTAGTGATTCCATGGTGCTTTAACTAGTTTACACTCCCAACAACATGATTATGTGTTCCCTTTAGTCCATCAGCATTCATTATTATTTCTTCTTTTTTAAGAATTCTGAGCACAGTGTCCCCAGTAGAGGAGTTAGAGAAAGGACTGAAGGAGCTGAAAGGGTTTGCAACCCCAAAGGAAGAACAACGATATCAACCAACCAGGCCCCCAGAGCTCCCAGGGACTAAACCACCAACCACATGGATGGACCCATGGCTCCAGCTGCGTATGTAGCGGAGGATGGCCTTGTTGGGTATCAATGGGAGGAGAGGCCCTTGGTCCTGTGAAGGTTTGATGCCCCAGTGGAGAGGAATGCCAGGGCAGGGAGGCAGGAGTGGGTGGGTGGGTAGTGGGACACCCTCATAGAAGGTGGGGGAGAGGGATGGGATAGGGGGTTTCCAGGAGGAAACCAGGAAAGGGTAGATAACATTTGAAGTGAAAATAAAGAAAATATCTGATAAAAAAATAATAACTCAAAAAAGGTTCTCACACTGATTGAGAAACAGGGAATCTCAATGAAGGTGTGTGTGTGTGTGTGTGTGTGTGTGTGTGTGTGTGTGTGTGTGTTTCTACTTCTCACTGAATTTTTCAGTGACCTTGAATCTTTTTCTTAAGTTTGTTGGTCATTTTCATTTTATCTTATAATAATTGTCTTATTCAATTGCCCCATTTACTGACTAGCTTGTTTAATTTTTTTATATTCAAAATTTTTAGTTCTTTATGAATTGATATTCTTTCTAAACATTTATCCTCCATCAGATACATTGCTAGCCAGGATTTTCTTCCATGCTGTAGGACCTTTCTTTGTTCTGATTGTTTCCTTTCCTGTACAGAAGCTTTTTAATTTCATGTAATCTCATGAAGGAAGGAAGGTCAATTGCCGACACTATTTCCTGGCCAACTGAAATCCTATCCAGAAATGCTTTGGCTGTACTGAAGTCTTCATGTGTCTTCTCTACATTTTCCTTTCTCAGTTTCACTTCAGGTCTTACATTAAAGTCTTTGGTCTATGCGGAGTTGATTTTAATACCAAGTGAAAGATAAGTATCTATTTTCATTCTTCTATGTATGGATTTCCAATTTTGCCAGCACCGTTTGTTGATGAGCTATCTTTTCTCCAGTGTGTATTTGTATCATCTTTCTCAGAAACCAGATGGCTACAACTACATGTATGTGTCTCTTAGTTCTTTATTCTGCTCTGTAGACCTATGTGTCAGTTTTGAGCCATTACCATGCTGTTTGTATTATTATAACTCTGTGGTATAACTTGAAATCAAGTGTGGTGATGCCTCTGGTATAGCTCAGATATTGACAAGGTCATTAGCACACCTCATAAATTTTGCTTTTTAGGAGAATTACTAATCTTCCCTGTTTTTGTTTGTTTGTTTTGTTTTGTTTTGTTTTTTCCCTCCACGCTGTCTCTTTAATCTACAGAAATGCTTGAGAGAAGCATCTTTATCCTGCTGGAGGAGAAAGTGTTTACAGTTATGATGGAAATCAATGGGCAAATACACTTATAGCCAAGTATGATGAGTTCAGATCCTGGGAACCCAAACAATAGGAAGAAAGAAATACCTCCTGAAATTCATGTCCCCCATCCACTTGTTTGCCATGGAATGCCCCCTCACACTAAGCAATCCATTACTTTAAATTAGTTTTGCCCCCTAACATATTAAAGTACGCTAAGATTTGTTACTCAAGACTCTTCTGACCATTTTCCCTCCTCTTATTTGGGCTTGATGCTATCCAGTTAAGAGTCTCATTTCTGAGGTTCAGCAAGCCCCCCAACTGAAATAGGATGGGAGTGACCCACATATGAGGTGGGTACCACACCATACATTTACAATGTGTTCAATAAGCTTGTGGTCTTAAGGTAAGGTTTCAGGTGCTAATACATGAATAAGATGAAGTAGGGTTTAAGTGTGTGACACAGTCACATGGGCACACGCATAGACTCAAGGCTTCACTCATGATGCCTTTTACTTGAGTGTTCTCTGTGCCCATACCTCACACTCTACTGTAAGCTCTGCAGAAAGTGAGAATATGTGTGGGCACTGGGCATTTGCTTGTGATCTTGAACCTTAGATAAACTATCACCCCACTCTAGATCACACTGGCCCACCTGTGTTGTGATGAGGACCAGACAGAGCTCAGACAGGATTCTCTTTTTGATCCTCTGTATTGTTTAACTGATTTAAATGAAGTAATTGGAGAATGTGTCCTTATTACATGTTGGAGCATCTTCTGGGTATATGCCCAGGAGTGGTATTGCTGGATCTTCTGGTAATACTATGTCCAATTTTCTGAGGAACCACCAAACTGATTTCAAGTGTGCTTGTACCAGCTTGCAATCCCACCAGCAATCAAGGAGTGTTCCCCTTTTTCCACATCCTCGCCAGCATCTTCTGTCACTTGAGTTTTTGATCTTAGCCATTCTGACTGGTGTGAGGTGGAATCTCAGGGTTGTTTTGATTTGCATTTCCCTGATGATTAAGGATGCAGCATTATTTATAATATCCAGAAGTTGGAAAGAACCCAGATGTCCCTCAACAGAGGAATGAATACAGAAAATGTAGTACATTTACACAATGGAGTATTACTCAGCAATTAAAAACAATGAATTTATGAAATTCTTAGACAAATTGATGGATTTGGAGGATATCATCCTGAGTGAAGGAACCCAATCACAAAAGAACACACATGATATGCCTTCACTGATAAGTGGATATTGGCCCAGAAGCTAAGAATAACCAAGATACAATTCGAAAAATACATGAAACCCAAGAAGAAGGAAGACCAAAGCATGGATACTTTGATCCTTCTTAGAAGGGGGAACAAAATACTCAGGGAAGGAGTTACAGAGACAAAGTGTAGAGTAGAGCCTATCTAGAGACTGCCCTACCTGGGGATTCATCCCATAAACAACCACCAAAACCAGACACTATTGTGGATGCCAACAAGAGCTTGCTGACCAGAGCTTGGTATAGCTGTCTCCTGTGAGGCTCTGCCAGTGCATAACAAATTCTGAAGTGGATACTCACAGCCATCCATTGGACAGAGCACAGGGTCCCCAATGAAGGAGCTCAAGAAAGGACCTAAGGAGTTGAAGAGGTTTGCAGCCCCATAGGAGGAACAACAATATGAACTAGCCATTATCCCCAGAGCTCCCAGGGACTCAACCACCAACCAAAGAGCACACATGGTGGGACTCATGGCTCTAGCTGCATATGTAGCAGAGGATTACCTAGTTGGTCATCAATGGGAGGAGAGGCCCTTAGTCCTGTGAAGGCTCTATGCCCCAGTATAGAGGAATGCCAGGGCCAGGAAGTGGGAGTGGGTTGGTTGGTGAGCAGGGGGAGAGGGGAAGGGATAGGGGATTTTTGGAGTGGAAACTAGAAAAGGGGAATAACATTTGAAATGTAAATAAAGAAAATATCTAATTAAAAAATAAAGGGAATAATTGTCTGCTCTGGTAATGGTGTTTTTGTTTTTCTCTCACAAGATGACAGAGAGTGGCAGTGTGTGCCTGTTTCACTACCCACAAAACTGAAGGATTATGAGTTCAAGAACTCCTTGGGATATATAAGGGGTTCAAGGCATGAGCAACTGAGCAAGGCTCTCTCTCAGAATAGAAATGGAGAAGGAGGCTGGGATATAGCTCAGTGGGAAGGCACTTGTCTAGCATAGATAGCTCCCTGAACTCAGTCCTGATACATAGAACTCAACATATTTTTATTTTTACACAATATAAAATATAAATAAGCAACTGTCAACATTTTCATGGAATTCCACATATGCAGTTAGCACATATGTAATGCCAACTAATTTCTCAGAATGAACTCCTGATTAAAATTTCTTTGTATTGATCAATATTAATTTTGAAAAGCACATTGTTTTTTAAAGGCAATAATGATTCATTTGTTTTTTTAAAAAAAAAAGCCTTGAAATAATAAGCAGTGCAATATATAAATAATTGGCATCACCATCTCCCAGAGGTAACCAGCAATAATATAATGGTGTATGTCGTTTGAGGAAATTGAGCTATTAATAGATTTTAAATTATATTTTAATGTGTTTAATTTATTATTTTTAATTAATTATTAATAAGTTTCATCAAATAGTCACAATGTGTCACTCTCTCCGGCATCACTAACAGTCTTGATAAAATGGATATAACTAGCACAGAGACTAAAATTTCAGGAAATGAGATCATAGATAATTGTAAAAATAGTCCATGCATATGTGCATTGTAAGTTATTTTAGAATAGTACATGCATGTGTATAATTGTAAGTTTAGATACATTCAACTGTTATAAATTATGTTTATGAAAGAATAATCGGTCCACACTAGAGGATAGCAGGCATAGTAATATTAAAATTAAAATTAAAATCTAAAGACCTACTGTCTTAGTCAGGGTTTCTATTCCCACACAAACATCATGACCAAGAAGCAAGTCAGGGAGGAAAGGGTTTATTCAGCTTACACTTCCATACTGCTGTTCATCACCAAGGAAGTCAGGACTGGAACTCAAGCAGGTCTCTGCTCTCTTGTAGAACCAAGACTACCAGCCCACAGATGGCACCACTCACAAGGGGACCTCCCCCCTTGATCACTAATTGAGAAAATGCCTTGCAGCTGGATCTCGTGGAGGCATTTCCCCAACTGAAGCTCCTTACTCTGTGATAACTCCAACCTGTGTCAAGTTGACACACAAACTAGTCAGTACACCTAGTAACCTAGCCAATTAGGAATATAGCGGAGGCTGCGGGAAGAGTCTAGATTAGGAGTAAAGAGGAGGAATTCCAAGAATACTATGATGTACAAAGTCTTCAAATGTATAATTGAACTTGGTGATTCAGAGGATTTCTGCCAGTCTGAGACAATTGAAACCAGATGGCACTGAAGAACCAGCTCATGGTAGTCTGTACAGGCCATGTTGACTAGGTGGTATCCATTCAAGAAACACGGGAAAGATGCTGAGGCCATCCCTCATCCATCTGGAATATACATGTTCTTAAGGAGTCTTGTGCCAACTATGGTCTTCTGGTACCCATCTCTGCCCCTTAGTTTCACAAGGACCTGTTCTAAAACCTTACTCTGCATGTTCTCCTGCTTTCTACTTTCCACTGAAGTACAATGGGAGGGACAAAGGCTGGAGAATGAATAGTATCAGGAACAGGAACAGGTCGTGACAGGTAGTCCATAGTAGAGACAGTATCAAGGTTATAACAGTACGTCAGAAAACCCACAGCAACCGAGACCATCATGACTTCCTGATTTCTACCAGAGACAACTTTCTGATGTGACCCTATGTTATAACCTGGATGTAAAGTGACCAAAAAATGAAAAATTAGTGACAGTAATTTAGTAAGAAGTTCCACGGACTACTCCCTGGTTCTGGGTTGGTATACACCCTGGTATACAACCCTGGTATACACTCCGGGTTGGTATACACTCTGACATAACTACTTGGTAATTGCCTTTCCCGTAGGGTAAACAGAATTTAATTCTTTGGGAAAACCATAGGAAGAGGTATTTTTTTTTTCTTTGCTCTTTAATAAGGGTAAAATATATATTCCATAAAATATCACATCAACCTCTTTAGATGTATTGTTCCTGCATGACTAATACATTCCTGAGGTGCCCACCAACAGCTAAACCCTTCTCACCTTGCAAAATCTGAAATCCCATTAGACAACTCAGCATGCTTTAAGCCCCCAACCCCTTGGAAATCACCTTTGCTTCTATGAACTCGTTACCATAGGTTTTCCATATAAGCTGGCTCCTACAGTAGCTTCCCTTCTGTGATTGGTTTATTTCACTTACTGAAATGTTCTTGACATTTATCCATGTTACTGTGTCAAAATCCCCTTCCCTTTGAAGACTGAATATTACCCATTGCACAGATATGTGGACATTGATATGGATGTATATACATTTCACTCATCTATCTACTGATGTCCACTAGACACTTCCATTTTTTGTCATCTGTAAAAACTGATGCTGTGAACACAAGTGTGTAAATATCTCCTGACAATTCAATATCAGTCCTTTTGAGTGTATAACCTGAAGTGAATTCATGATTTTCTTAGGAACTTTCATGTAGTTTCCCAAAGTGGCTTTTCCATTTTACAGTATTTTTCTATGTTCTTCCAGCAATTGTTATTTTATGTTTTGAACAGTACCCATCCTCTATCCTAATGAGCACCGGGTGCTTTTCTGTTTTAAACACACAGAGCTTCAAGAACAGCATTTTGAATCCACCGTGAATCATTTCAGTTAAACGATAACCTGCATCTCTCGGGGGAAGTCTCCAACCTGCTTGCTAAGTTTCCCTCTGTATTATCCCTTCTCCTCCCACACCCCTCTTACTGACAATCATGTTAAAGCCCAAGAAGAGTGAACAAGGACAGTTCTTAACTGTTCCCTCTCTTATGTTTGCTTCCTCCTGAGTCTAACCATGTCTGAAAGTGCTCAAATCATTGCAGGTTAATCCATTCAAAACATAAGCTTGTGAAAAATCTTCTGTTTTAGAAAAAAGAAGGTCCATCGAGCCACCAGCTTACAAGATCCAGAAAAGACAGCCGAGACGCTTAGTAATAAAGCACTAAGGGTCTTTCAAAAGCACTGGTACTGTTGGCTCTGACTTGGAATAACCTGAGTTTTTAAAAACCTGGGAACAAGTACTTGGCAGTATCTTTCAAACTCTTTGCTGCCAAGACTCAGCCGCCTCACTGTCTCCTGGGCACATTTGCAGAGGTGCAGCCTCACTTTGGATGTAGGCACATTTCTTCAGCTTTGTAATATTCTCTTTCTTCTGCTGTACATGAACTATGATATCTAAGACACTGTGTCCCCTGCAGACTACACATTCTCATCCAGCCAATGGCAGTTTCTCATCTCTAGTTTCCTTATCTCTAAAACAGGAAGATAGCTCCCTGTCTCCCTGTTATGCACATTAACTGAGCAATGACTATATGAATATATATATATATATATATATATATATATATATATCACATTTGCATTAGTAATTGCAAGAACAATATTATTTTTCCTGAAATAGGATTGTAGTTAGCAGCCATGTGAAAATAAAGTTAATGAATGTGCTATTTGAATGTGTTTTCTTAATTATTCTTGAACTTTTGGGAAGCTTCAAAGAATTATATTTGAATAAATGTCAATAACTTTATTTAATACATATAGTAGTGACAATAGCTAATAACAATACATTGCATATTAAATTTAAAGAATAGATTTAGTAATCTCATAAATTGTATAATGTTGAGTAACTTAACCATTCCTTAATATACACTTGTATCACAATTGTATATACCATCAATATATGTAATTTTATCAATTAAAGAAAACAAGTAGACACTGTCTGTTTCACATTTTTAAAGGATTTCACTTCCTTTGTTTTAAGCCTATGGATGCTTTTCAAGAAACATGTCTACAGCAAGAGGCATAGCTTACTGGTAGATCACATGTTTAATATGCCCCAGGTTCAATTCCCATCACATAAAACCAAGCAGAAATACAAGGGCCAGAATGAGAGAGAAATATTCCTAACTCTTTTGTATGAAACTTCCCTTTCACTCATTACATTAATATAGAATAGATCTCTGCTGTGTTATAAATTTTTTCTCGTGTAATATTTGCATATGTGCCTCTATATACATATTGCTATGTCCCAGTAAATACATATACCCAAATATTTTATATTATATTCTTTAAAATCCTCCCAAAAATTATAAAGTGTTTTGCACATTCAGAACTACTACAAATTATTTACAAAATTTAATTAATTAATTAATTAATTAACGTGCAATGCTGAGGTATTGAACCTAGGACTCTGTCTGAGTTCAGCACTCTCCCACTGAGCCCTCATCCTCTGGTCTTGGTTTCCACATGTGCAGCCGCTCAGTGAAGCAGACCAGATGGTAGCAGGCTCTAGTTTCCCAGAGGAGGTTTGGGAGAACTCAAATCCAGGCCTTCTGTCTCCAGTGCCTATGAAGCCCCCTGATCATATCATTGACTCTTCCCAGGGCAGGTAGTTGGTGTACTGATTACAAAAGCAATTGACTTAGAGACAAGAAATAAATCTTGATTACCTTCCTACAATTTGAGAGCATGAACTCTAGCAAATCTCGGAAATGTGAACATTGAAGTCTCCAAGGAAGCTAGCAACACTGGGGGCTTTTTAATTGCATTCATTGCTATTTGTGAGCATAGGTATAGTCTATAAAGTGGCACTTTCCCCAGAGCTCCACCTTCTCACTTGTGTTACTTGTACAGTAAATGCTATAGTCTTGTTCTGTTTCTTGGTTATGGGTGTATACCTTAAGGTTATTTCTTAAAATCCTGTTATTTCTTAAAATCCTGTTTACTTTCTATCATAAAATCTGTACACTAAATCCCAGAATTATATCCCTATAATAGCACTATTTAGAAATTAATCTGATGCTGAATTATATGCAAGAAGCAACCTGAAACCCTTGTTATCCCACGAGAGGCTTGTAGGGTCTCTCACCCCATCACAGCGCTGCACATGTGGCCCTGAGCTCTCAGGAGCAAGGATGTGCATGACAGTTAACATGTCCTCATTTGTACAAATGGCAGCAGAAGAGCCCAAGTTTTCAACAATATTGAAAATTTGAAGAAACTATGTTTGATCCAACATATAAATGAAGGACTTGTCGTGATATACAATGGTTTTGTTATTTTCTTTTTATAATGATATTTTGAATGTGGGCAGAAATTTGAAAGAAACATAGGTGAGATGGCTCAATGGTTTGGAACACCTGCTGTTCTGGCAGGAGACCTGGATTCTGTCTCCAGCACCCACAACAGAAGGCTGACAACCACCTAGAACTCAAGTTCTAGGTGGCCTGATGCCATCTTCTGATCCCTTCGGGTACCAGAAATGTACATCACACACACACACACACACACACACACACACACACACACACACACACAGGTATATGTATACTATATATAATAATCTAATAATCTTAAAAGGAACCTAGAGGAATGAATGGTGCTTCTGTGCTTATGAATTTCAATATTATTTTAAGGAAAACCAAAGGTAGGGTATATATTTCAGTGCTACCCTGCTTCTCCACTGTGTTTAGTAAGTCCCTGGGTTTATACCTGGAACACATACACCAGCCAGAAAAAAAAAAAAAAAAAAAAAAAAGAAAAGAAAAGAAAAGAAAAGAAACCTCAGGAAGCTCCCTAGCGAACATTGTTGCAGGCTGCTCTCTGTCCCGATTACAATGTGTGCTGCAGCCCTGGAGGACCTCCAGAGCTGGGAAGTGGAGCCTGCCTACGGGTCTTGACTTGCACTGTGAGCAAAGTTCACCACAGGCAGCAGAGCTCATTTCTGGCTACGATCTATCACTGTGTCATCTCAAAACCTTACAAGCATGCTTACATTCCCCAAATCTGCTAGGGCATCAAGGTCTTAAACACTGTATCTTTAGATCATTTGGATGCCAGAAGGGAACTAAAATTGCATGAGAAAAGAAAGCAGCACACAGGGGAGTCGTTATTTTTCATGATTTTTGGAAGTCTTTATTTTTTTTTTTTTTTTAGTTGCTCCTCCCACAGTAACGCACTGAAAGGCATAACAGTTTATATTGTACAAAGCATTGGAAGAAAGTACCTCAACTTGCCAATTATTTCCAAATGAGATCACAAACAAAAAGGAAAATCGAAATCTGGTTTTTCGATAAAGGACAAAATAACTGAATAATGTCTGTTATTTACTTCTCTCTTTTTAACATAAGGTCAGGAACACTTCATTTTACAAATAGGATTAACATGAACATAACATCATCGCACAAGCTTGCAGACAACCAGCATAAAATATGGGGTACAGTTCTTAATCAGAAGGATCATGCTTCCATGAAAGAAATTATAATCATTTATACAATTGAATCGATTTCAGTATTACAAAAACTAAGTTGCATCTATTTGTATTTAGTTCATTAAAAAGGAAAACAAAACAACAACAAAAAGAAAGGAATGTTAAGAAAAGCCAAACACTATTGGGCACTCCCATACACAGGTCACATCACCTTGGTCCTTGGAATTCAGAAAGGGGTGTGCCTCAGACATCATAAAATAGTGGCTGACGGGAACAGTGCTCTTTTTGATCAACAAACCATAGTTTGCCAACAAATAAATACATGATACACACAACACACAAAAAATTGAAACATTAAAAAACAGTGACATGATTGTCTAAAATTAAGATGTCATTACAAGGATTTGGCAAACATTGTATTAGTGGTACAGCGGTACTGGTGATAAACAGGTTATGTCACCGACTTAACCTCTCTGCATGAGCATCCATAGTTTACAATATACACATACCTTTTTTCCCCCCTAGTTTCAAACAATGTACTTAAGAAGGCCAAAGTTAAGGGGGTGGGGGTGGTGACAAAAACTCCTGCTATCACTTCCTATAATCATTGCGCATTTCTTCTGACTACTTCCATCTGCAAAGGGTTAAATTACATAAAACTTTAAAAAGGAAAAAAAAAATCTGGTAGTTAGAAGCCACTGTTCCCGATCAGATCAGGTGATCTTGTAGAGTAGAGTTTGATTTCTATGAAGTGTCCATTTATATCAATGCTGCCATTTCAACTGCTCCTCTCAGCCACCCATGCCCTGCGGCAGGGGAATGAAAGATGCCTTCCCCGGTGAGGTTTTCTTTCCCCTCCAATCATTTTAGATTAATTGATCATCCAGAAGTCAGCAGCTGCCTTGGCTGTGCAAAACAAAATATTGAGAATAAATAGCTTCCTTTTTTCTCTCTCTTTCTTTACTCGTTCAGTTTAAGGTCACCAGACTTTAAATGCGTGACCCTTCAGGGTTATAAGGCATTCTGCTCAGCAGTCTTGTAAATAGTTCTGTATGAAAGAGCCATGCTACCGTTGGACTTGGTCCCACTCTGGTCAACCTTGACAATGTCATACATGGCTTATGGACTGGATGGCACTGGATTCTGCTGCAGCCCTTGCCATGCTGTGCCACATGTTGGAGGAACCGTGGGAGGTGGGATGGAGGGAATCCTTGTCGGACAGTGACAACATCATAGCATATGCCTGGAATGAAAAGGAGAGATTCGGTGAGTGGCATTTGAACAAAAACAGCAGATCTAATCTAAGTAAGATAATCCACAGATATTAGACGTGAGAGCCAGGACGGAAGCACACTTCATGGGCATATTTGGAAGTAGAGCTGTGTTGTTTTTTTTTTTATCAAAATGGCATAAAATCAGTGCTCACTTTAGCCAGACTTATGTAGGGGACGCTCTGACTCTTGCACCTTAGATCCCAGACTTTTGTAGGACAATGATCGCTCCCAGGTCCCTCAACAATATATATCTAGGGCTTATTTCTGCTCAACTTTCAATCTAGTGCCCTTTCTCAAATTCTACTTTGTGCTTAAAATGCCTACGGTAGACACCTGACACCCTTGAGAATAAGAGAGCCCAAGGAAGTTACACCAAGAAAGAAAACAAAGCATGAGGACCCAACAACTTCCAAGCAACCCTTACTCAGGACTCTGCTGAGCAGACGGTGAACAGAAGTGCCCTGACCGGAGGGACACTTTCTTCCCTGTGATCATGCCAAGTTCCAAATAACTGTTTAGAGATTCCCTCACCATTGCCAAGTAAAATATTCAAATGAAGTGTTTGGTCTTGACTTGTGAGTGAACTTTTCACTGTTGATTTGCTATTGTAGGTCTCATCCATTGCTAAACTTGCTTGTCAAAATGCTGTTGAAGTGGAATCATTAAAGTCCTGCCAGAGACATTCCACTGTCTGTAAACAAAGACAAATGCCTCTGTTGTTCAGCACAATTTCGTCTCAAGGAGTCATGCTGAGACATGTGGCCAGCCTGTGGTTTCTTCTCTCACCATGGCATTTGGTCAGATTAAGGGCCAATTCTGATTTGCTGGATCATTGCTCTCAATGCACATACTTGTCTTTTTTATGTGTGTGTGTGTGTGTGTGTGTGTGTGTGTGTGTGTATGTGTGTGTGCATATGCACATGTCTGCACATGAGAGTTACATGTACACATGATCACACACATGTGTTTATGTTGAAACTAAAGGTTAGCATTGGATATTGTTCATCAGGCACGGTGCAGCTTATGTTTTGAAACACAGTCTCTGCCTGGTCTCGAACTCTCACCGTCAAGGCTAGCTGGCTGGCCTGTGAGCATCAGAGACCCTCCTTCCACCACAGTTGGCTTTCTGTCCATGAGTTCTGGGATTCAAACTCATGTCCTTATGCATACATAGCAAGTATTTTAATGACTAAGTCGCATTTGGTTTTATATATGAGATTTGCCTTCTGAGTTTACACAGAAATCTCAGTGTTTAACTAATATTGCTTAACCATGAACTCTACTGCCAGGCACTGTGCTAACTAACTAAAGAATTAAGTACAGATAATACAGATTACTGGTCCTTTGTGGTGACCTTGGGGAAGTCACTGTGCCTCTTGAGCTTTAATTCCCTTATACAAAGTAGAGACAGCCATAAAATATAATAGTATTGTCTCTGGTGGTTACAGAGTAAACATAATACTTCAGTATGCTCCATGAAAATTGGCACCAGTCAGAAAATTAGTTGTTTTAGAATATAATTTTCCTCAAGGAAATTCCCACGGCAAGATAAGGTCACTATTTTGTTGATCAATGACTTTGGATTCGATGACTATAAAATTACAGAGTTAATACATAAATGCTTGAGAGAAGCACTAGAAAACTATTTTTAAAATATGACACAAAGTGTGTGCTCTTTGGTAATCAGTTGATGACTGAACACGGAGATTAATGTCCAGTTCCCCAGAGCCAGTTGTCTGGTTCAGACAACTGCTGAACCAGAGAATGAATGAATGAATGAATGAATGACAAGTGAATGCATAAAGAGACTCTTGATCAAGTTAGTTTACACAACTATTTGATAGAATATCCATATATACACATATATGTATATTGAAGTAAAAAGAAAAAAAAAACACCAGCTTGTTTACACACCCTTATATTTATTGTGATGCTAACTGTTGCCATATCTAGGCAGGACATTAACCTCAAAACGTGAGCCCTTAGAGGCATGCCACAGCCATTGTCTCTTCATCCTCAGACCCTTTGGTATTCTTTCATATAGGATAGTTTTGATAGCTATTATGTGTTTTACAGTACTTGGGGAGGAACCACTAAAAGAAAGAAAGCTTGGCTCTTCTAGGAATCTCTGACAGCTGGGGGAAAGGGATTTATTGAAGCCACCACTTCTTACAGATAGCACTAAGTGGCTCTGGGTGGCTCAACATTAACATTAGAAACTGGGAAGTCATGTTTAGCCCATCCTGTCATAATAAAAAGGGAGAGAGAGAGCTCTCTCTCTCTCTCCTCTCTCTCTCTCTCTCTCTCTCTCTCTCTCTCTCTCTCTCTCTCTCTCTCCTGAGACAGGGTTTCTCTGTGTAGCCCTGGCTGTCCTGGAACTCACTCTGTAGACCAGGCTGGCCTCAAACTCAGAAATCTGCCTGCCTCTGCCTCTCAAGCACTACAATTAAAGGCGTGAGCCACCACCACCTGGCCGCCCTTTTGTTACAATGAGAAAATGGTGTCCATCCTTAATCTACATGATTCTGCCAAGATGATATAAGCTGTAGAAACCCACTGTGTAGATGATTACTGTCTGTATCCACTTTAAAAAGAACATTATTTTTCTATTCCATACATAATATCACATACTTTTATTGAATGTATTGAATGTAAGGATTGCAAATGATTTCTATTATTTTATCCTTCTGCTATAACATGCCCCACATCTATAGTCAAATTGACATGATGATCAGCAATCACAATAGATATTTTTTTTTACTGTATCATTGTTAAGACCAACCCAAAACATCTCAAAGAATTTGTATCTAAATCTACACGTTAATATGGCCCACTTGTTATGAAATGCCATGGCACCTCCAAAATCTTCTAAGATTTTATATGTATATATACTGACTCCATTTATCTTTTAACAAAAGAACAGAGGCTCTTTTATTGGTGTTTATGAATCCTTGGTTGGGATGATTTCTAGTTGCCATAGGCTGGTTGCTCATTAGTCAGGGGTAATCACTCACTCAGTAAAAACTCATAGGCTTTACTTCCAGATATGTCATTAAGTTGGTGCAGATCTTTTTATTTCTGGCCTCAATTTAACCCTAAACTCTGGAGTTCATTATCTGATGGATAATAAATGAACCAAACATAAGAATTCACTAGATGCAGCAGAGAGAAAAATGATCATTTCAGAACACAAGTATCCAACAGAAACTAAAGAGACAAAATGGTCAGAAAACAATCCTGAGCTAGAGAATCTGAAGGAAAGTTGTGTGTACTCCCAAAACAGAGGGGGGAAAGCTAACAATAGACCCGTGGCAGGGTCAGGTTTGTCATGGAAGTTTCAGGGCAGAATACAGTTTACATGTCAATGGTTTCGTTGGTTACTTTTGACACTGATCATAGGCAGAGCAAAACCAGGAACATCATCAACCAAGCGCCCAAATCTGCTTGGCTTCTAGAATGCTGCAAGGTGACCGCATTTGCTTATGTTCATCAGAGAGATGCACGCTTGCATGCGGGGTCCCGCGGTGTGGACCACAGCAGTCTGTACCTGTGATTTGGACTTTCTGTGTAACGGCTGTTTAAGCTCCTCTGGCACATGAGAAGAACTAATGGAGGACAGCTCAGCGTCAGTGTATTGATTCTCTTCCATTTCCCTCATTTTGAGGCTATCTGTGAAGTGCCTTATATGATCTAGAGCAGAAAGGCCAGATTTATAGTCTTCCTCTTTATACCTAAAATGAACCAACGGGAAAGCACAGAAATTGGGTTTTCTTAGGCAGATTTTGCTTTTTTTTTTTTTTTTTTTTTTTTTTTTTTGTCTCATCAAGTCATTTTCAATTTTATCTTAACAGCTGTCAAACTTCATATTGCATTTGTTGTGTCAAGTAGCATGCAATAGTCACTAGATTAAAAATAATTACAAATACCATATCTTGATATTTTATTGACTAAATTTTAATATTTTATTGACTAAAGCCAAGCATATATCTAAAGTAAAGTCAATGACATATTAACTCCACAATGTGTGGGAACAGAAGTCATACACTTAAAAACTTCTCTTAAAGTAAAGTCATTTATGAATATATTCAGTCAAGATACCTTATCATCACAGAAATATAATATTCCCTTCACTTTAACCATTCATTGAGTCTTTCCAATAAAAAATTCTATCATCTGTAAAATTTATCTTAAATCTCTTGAGTTAAAATTGTAGTAGATTATTGACTAGACTCAGTCATGATGAAATATCTATTTTTTTTTTCTGAAGTTCATACATAGAGCCTCAAAATTAAGTACTTGTGTAATCTCCACTCATCCTTCTTGCCTTGGGGTCACCGGGGTTCCACAAATGCTAATGTATTTACTTGCTTGCGGATCCTGTGCCCTGCCTCCTCATTTTCCTCTATGTAAAACTGATGCACTGTGTGTGCCTTTCCCAGGTCAAATTGAACGTTCATGGTTTGTTACTTCACAAATTCCCCATAATCTAACACATTCTTCCAGTAGCCAAGCGGAGCAGGAGGAATTCGCACAACAGTCCCCCATGTCTGTCCCTCCGCTTGCCACTTTGCAAGGCACTCACCTCACTGGGGACGCCTTACAACTCATCTCCAGGGCCCCAGCTTCTTCATAGTCATCCTCCGGGATCTCCTCATCTAAACTAGTCATCCCCAGCTCCTTTCTGGGTTTTCCGGGAATATCATTGTCTTCATCCTCCTCATCCAACAACACTTCATCTTCTACTTCTTCATCATCCAATAAATCTGAATTTTGGCTGGTTGCCAAAGCCTTTTCATCCTTGAAGTGACTGCCATTCATCCTTTCAAGAGCATAAAGAGTAAGCAGACCAATTACTGGCTTGATTTTTAAACACGCCATTAGCACATCTCCCTAACAATAGTTTAAACCGTCGATGCTTACAAAAGAAATCTGTATTGTGTGTGCCTCATTGCAACCTTGGGAAAATAATGTAATTTCACAAAGGGGCGACACAAAGAAAAAAAATAATTGGCTGATTATTTGGACTACAAATGCAGCCTTTGGCAGAACAGGAAAAAGAGCCCCAGTCTGATTTCTTATCACTGCTGATAAATGATACGGTGTGTGCAATATACAAGCACATGAATGTTTTCTCTGCATAATGTACATAATTACCATTTAAGTACCCACCATTTAAAGTAATTGATTTCTGGAAAACATATATCCCTGACCAATTATGACAGACAACAGTTTAAACACACACACGCACACACACACACAAACACACACAAACTGAATTTAAGACTCCAAACACAATGTGAAAGGGGCTGCCAGGGAGTAACGTGTATTCACTGCTCCTGGATGACAGGTATAATCTTTTCCTCTTGGGCACGACACTCAAGCTTGGAGTTATTGAGAGCCCACTTATCTTGGCTCCTTCTAAATGATCTTAAATTGTCTAACAGCAAAAGAGTTCTTTGTTTTCCAGGAAAACACAGAGAGGGTGTATCAACTAGAAATTTAAATGAGCTAACAGCTCTTGAAACTGACTTAGCAGCCACAACTAACAATACAAAGTATCGCTTTTTAAATTAAAGTGTCCTCCATATTTCTGCTTACATTTGTAAGAATTGCTATAGATGACTCAAGTGTAACTTACTATACAAATTCCATCTATGGAATTTGGAGGCATGTATGATGCTAGAGTTGTGATCAGTATAAACAAAATGTGGATATGTTCTGTTATAAGACTCTAAAAATGACATAATTACAAATTCTTTTTAAAAGGGCGTGCCTTTGAAACATACATGAACAGGGAAGGTGACCAGGCTAAGAATATGTTAAGATATGAACCCTCATAGGCACTCATGCATCCAAGCCCGAGGTCCCCCATAAGCTTTTGTTTCCATGCTCCTCTATCTAGTTACTGTATCAGAAATGCAGTCTTCAGTTATTGATGTAGACAGGGATTCTTATTTATGACATGAAATGATTTTTGTTTTAGTTCATGAAAGACTAGAAAGCATATGCAGAAATTCCCACATAAAAATATGTCGACCTTAATGTCTAGATTCCCCATAAATAAACAGATACATGTATGAAACTGCCTTGCAAATGATGCAAGTGCCAAGTACAAACGCATTTGACCAGACAAAAGTAACATCATTATTGAACATTTTATACAACCTCTCAACCTCTTTTACCAAAAAGAATGACGAAAACATATTTTTTTCACAGACATAAACTATTAGTTCTCAGATATACTGCCAACTTGCTAGCTTGAATGGATGGAAATTGTTACTTTAAAAAAAAAAAAAAGTGAGAAAGTGAAAGAAAAAGAACAAAAGAGACCGTGGATGAAAACCAAAAACAACAAAACCCGGCACGATTAAGAAAACCTATTTGTTAATTATGCTTTCAAATATGGCAATTTATTGGGATAAATTATTCATCAAAGGTAGCCTGATAGCTGCTGAGACTGGCAAAGTCAAGTGACTCAGCTCTCTACTTCTCTGTTTAGACATGTTGAAGCCAGATGTTGCAGCTGTGCAGCCTCGAAATCACCAGTTCTGAGCTATCAATTTTGAATAGACTTTTCAGAACCCAAATGGTGATTTTAGTAGTACTTATTTGCATTACTGAATCAGATTTTAAGGGGTATATAATGTTTGTTACTAGCTCCATTTTGTACTGCTGAACCATGGCCCTGTCTTAATCACACACACACAGAGAGAGGGGCAAGTGGAGGGACCGGTACATCCGACTAGGAAATGCTGTCATTCTTACAACTTCATAGACGCCCCAAAACATCTTCTTTCTCTTTTCCTTGGCTACAGTTATACAAAATGAAGAACTCGAGCATTGGCTTGCCTTGCTGTTATTTTGGTTAGAGCATTTGTTATCTGAAGTGAACTTCCTTGAAACACAATCTGAAATGATTAGTCTTGGCTTTTACCAGCATACGAAATTAACCGCACCGGCACATAACCCTTCTCTGTTTAAAAGTCATGGAATCTTCACCAATTAAGTTCACAATATTTAAAATATTCCAACTTAATAGGCTATGGTCAGAGGAGCATAGTTCTTCAATACCAGATATTTAGTTATAACTTAATGATAAAGAAAGTTATACATAAGAAAAGTTTGGGTAAAATACCATTTCATTAACTTTACATACTCAGTCAAATGTAGATGAATGAGCAGTTATCAACAGTATTAGCTTCTCCTCTATTAACGTGCTCAATCCAGATGCTGATATTAGATCAAGTACAGCTATGCCCACCAAAGCTAGTACCCCTGCCTGTTTGAGAGTAATAATAAATAATAAAAACACAGGGAAATAACTGGATATTAATTGGAAAGTTCTCAAATAGCTTTTGGAAAAAACATATTGGGCTAATCAATGTGTAATTCATATACAAATTGACCCTGATATATAAAAAGAGAGATAGGCAAGATGGAGGCACACCAAGAAATGTGTCATGGGTTACCTGTTAATACCATATGAGACATAGTAAAAGCTTACAATGGCCAGTGGTTCAGTTGAATCCCAACAGTGAGTTTCCTTCTGGCATTTACATTTTTTCTTAAAATAAATTATTTAACTGCCAAGATAAGCAGAACTACCTGGTAGTGACATGGGCTGCAAAACCAATACCCCAGGTTACAACTCATCAATTACTTACATGACTTCTGGCAAGTCATTAACCTTTGATGTCCCCAATCCTTTGCTGATAACATTGAAGTCACTTTCATGAGGTCATTGTGAAAATTAAATTAACTAATATGGAGCTGAAGAGATGGCTCAGCATCTAAAGTACTGGCTGTCCAATCAAGATGACAAAGGTTGGGGTCCCCCAAACCCACCTAAATGCTGGGTGGATATGGGGGCCCAGAAGACAGAGACTAAGGATGCTGGGAACAAGCTGGCTAGCAAAATTAGCAATTATCAGTAAGCTCTAGGTTTGACTGAGAGACCTTGCCTCAATGAATAAGGTGGAAAAATAATTGGGGAAGATGCCAGATTTTAACCTCAGGTTTCCACAACATATGTACAGTTGTGCATGGGATTCCATACACATGTAAACATACACACAGGCACTCCTCACACACACACACACACACACACACACACACACACACACACACACACATGATAAAGAAAAAATAATTAGCTAGTATGTGTAACATTATATAACCATATTCAAAAAGCACCAGCCACCAGCATCAGTAATAACTGTAGTCCCCGGCACATGCGTACAGAAATGTCCTCAAGAACTGTTTTACCTCTCTTCCATGTTCCGAGGAGACTGGCTACCATGGTTACTGTTCCCGATGAAATTGCGTATCTCCGTAAAGTAAGCATCTTCTTTGTCATCCAGGATCGCGCCTGCGCTTTCTAGCTCTGAATGGGGCGAGGATGTTGCGGTACCTGAGTGGGAGAGAGAGCTTCGGTGAGAAGATGGCTGCTCACCCCTGCTCATGGCAACTTGGCTAGAACTTCATTCTGCAGGAACCGAGCAGTACCATGTCTTAAAACTTATCCTTTTCAATGTGAGGGAGGACTAGCAACTGTAACTCTCATGCGTATAAGAGAGCCTCTTGAGAGTGTTCTGAGACTCCAAGATCAAGAATTATAAACTGCCAAAGCGCTCATTTCTTACTTCCTTGTTCTTATCTTTCGGAGCACTGGAGTATGTTTATTTGTATAAGAAGATAGGGTAAGATAATACAGAAATTTTATATGCCAATTCTGAGGTCACACACCACACTTAGTACTGGTTGTAATCAGCACAGGTCTGCTGTTGCTGTGCTAAAGCGTGTGAGAAAGTGAAGGGCTGAAACCACCCCTTACAGTCAATACTGCGTTGTGTTACAAGGAGCTGGGCGTAGACTCAGAAACAGCCCAGAGGCTGGCACAGCATGAAGAGGCCAATAATGGATCTGCCTCTTACAGGATGATCCTCAGCCTCCTAGCAAAGCTAGAATCATGGCACCTGTGGCACAGAGCTGTTGTATTGGTTTACATAAACTCACACTGTGGTAAGTACTTCATGTGTTACCATGTCTGGTGCAACCACAGGTTTTATATGGCTTATGCATTCCCGTAATGTATCTACAATTTAATCATTTATTATTACCACTCAGATGACAATGGGAAGTTAGTACTTTCCCACGTCTTAAAGAAATTATCTGGTTAAAAGTCAAAATGAAGCATTCAACATTGGAAAGTATTTCGGTTGGTGGGTGGGTTGGTTGATTTTGTTTTATTTTGTTTTGTTGTTCAAAAGTAGAACTCAAACTCAAGAGCCCAGCTCATGCCAAGTAACTGCTCTACCACGAAGTCATATTCCTGGGCCCCACATTAATTACATTAATAACTTTCTATTTTTCTGAAATAATGTTGATTAGATAATGTAGAATAATTGGTAATAGAATATTTAGCCAATTTTCCTCACTGGATTAGACGTCTAGACCTAAAGTCTAACACTTCAAAAAAATGAGGACTAGGTTTCTGTCTTTAGGGAGATAAATAGTATACATTGTTACCATTCAAGATCATATACAATACTGCTTACAGCTAAAAAGAATCAACAAAATAATTTACTCAAGAAAAATGATTTGGCTCTACTAATCTGTTTCTTTTTCCTTCTCTGAATCCCCCTTTCCTGAGTTTGGGATTCACTCACCAGCCCCCCACCCAGCTCCTTGACTCTTAAAGAATTCCAGATTGTCTATGTATCCCTACAGGAGCAGACAAATGCTAGGTCCTAGATTCCTACTTATCTAACTTCAAAAGCAAAGATCTAGAACCTCTCCTGTTCAACACGTACAGTAGGTTTGCCTCCAAGGAAGGCTGGGGTCTGTAATGGAGTTGCTGCTTATTTGATGTGCGATAAGATTGTGGGACAAAAGTGGAAGATATGCTCATTCTTTACACGTGTCTCTGATCATGTTCACTTCCAACACCTAGTCTTATATAAAATTATCAGAGAGACTGTGTTCTCTAGGTTAATATTCAGGGATTCTGCTGCACTTAGAATATATACCCTGTGAATAGATGAAAAGAGAATTCTTTGCAATTTAGGACGTTCCAACTCATGTATCTGTGCAGACTCTAGGTCATGTCTGTCTTTGCTTGAGATTGCCTGTTGAGATAACCCCAACTGGATGGACATGAAACCTAAACAAGACCATGGAGTTTCACAGACATGTTCATGGGCAGCTGCCTTAGTCACGTGTTTCAAAACCTCAAGGGAAATGTGGTATGAACTTCCAGACGACTATCAGATTTTAGTGTCAAAATGGAATGGAAGACGAAATTACACAATACAAAAACATAAGTCATCTTTTCCCCATAACACCACTGAGGACCCACCAGACATGTTCCCATTCTCATGTTTCTTCAGGTGTCTGTCAAGGTTGGTTTGTTGACCAAAACATCTGTCACATAAGTGACACTTAAATGGCTTCTCCTTGTTGTGGATGTTGCGCACATGTCGCTGCAGGTTGGAGGAAATGCTGAATGATCTATCACAGTATTTGCATCTGGAAAGTAAATACAGACACAGTGTTGCAAACACATTAGAAGATATGGCACAAGGCTTGCAGACAGGAAAGCCAAAATAACACTTCACGTAGGAATAGTAATTTATACAGGAAGAATGCAATTCCAGGAGACTTGTATCCCAATGTATCAACTTGTATTAAACTGTTACCTCAAATCAAGCTTGTACTTCAAGAATTCTTAAGGACTAAAACAGATGCAGATACTCACAGTCAAACATTAGAAAGATCTCAGGAACACTTATGGAAGGGGTGGGGGAAGGATTAAAGGCCCTGAAGGGGATGGGAACCACACATGAAGACCAACAGAGTCAACTAACCTGGACCCCTGGAAGCTCTCAGAGTCTGAGCCACCAAGCAAAGAATATACACGGGCTGGACCGAGGTCCCCAGCACATATGTAGCAGACAGGCAGCTCAGTCTTCATGGTTGTGCTGTCTGTGTCCTCAGAGGGAGGGGATGTGCCTAATCTGGCAGACACTTGATATGTCAGGGTAGGGGGAATTCCCATGGGGGCTCACTCTCTCAGAGGATAAGGGGAGGGACTCTGTGAAGGAAGGGAGCAGTGTTTGGGGTGTTGATGAATAAGTCAATTAATTGATAAAAATTATGCATACATTGTCTAATGTTAGTCTTCATGACAATAGGAGCCAAAAAAAGCTTTGAAATCTGATATGAGGTAAAAGCCCAAAATAGAAAGTCCAGCCTGGGAACTGAACTTCACAGAGCACACTCACCACCTTCAGATCTGAGTTCTTATTTTCCTTCTTTTGTAAAACGGAAAAGGTGGACACAACATTTGAGATTTCCAGCTATGCAGATTCTAGTTTGTGTGTTTTTACCCACATGTACAACAGCAGTACATCCAAAGCAGAATACAACTACTGCATCTGATACAGAATGACCGGAGCATGACATCACAGATGCTGCATCTGGTACAGAATGACCGGAGCATGACATCAGAGCTGCAGCTTGGGATGGCATTCAGCCACAACGAAAGTGAATGAAGAAAACTTTCCATTTAAGCAGAATTCCTGGTAGATGGAACAGTCTCTAAAGGGGGGTTTACCTAACATTGGACATTGTTCTATAGCTTGGAGATCTGTTTTACCAAATTCATTTTGTCACATATAAAGTGGAAGTAACATTTATTCATAGAAACAAGGGACTCAAGAAAAACACAAATTTCCAGAGCTTCTTCTAAAACATCAATTATCTTTGAATGAGCATAGGCCTTTCTATGTTTTCATTCTCTCCTTTTAAGATTTACATGTTTCATTAAATGCAAATACAGGAGAGAAGATATGTGCCCGTGACTAAAAGTGACTGTGGAATCCAGAAGCATCAAATCCCCCTGAAATGAAACTCCAGGCATTATGAACTGTCCCATGACATGCGGCTAAGCCCTCTCTCATGCCCTTTTATTTCATTCTCATGTTTATAAACAATAACTTTGAAACAAGATAAAATTTTTATTGCAATGAAAAAAATTAGTGTTCAGGCCAACATAATTATACTAATCACACATTCCTTAAGAACTGTAAAGGACAAAAAAAAAAAAAACCCTATAACATTGCTTAAGATACATTCTATTCACTCTTGGAGCATTCCTAACCTGAATTCTAATACTGGGGGCAAAGTATTACACTTTAAATAATGAGTTGCACTTTAAAACTAGCCATGGTACTATTTTCACTGTATTGTAAGCAGTGATGTTACAGTTACCTGGGCCCTGTCTGTAGTTTGGTTAAATTTAGCATTTTACAGAATAAGAGACTATTGATGAGCCTGGCATGGTGGCGCATGCCTTTAATCCCAGCACTTGGGAGGCAGAGGCAGGTGGATTTCTGAGTTCGAGGCCAGCCTGGTCTACAAAGTGAGTTCCAGGACAGCCAAGGCTATACAGAGAAACCCTGTCTTGAAAAAGAGAGAGAGAGAGAGAGAGAGAGAGAGAGAGAGAGAGAGAGAGAGAGAGACTATTGATAGAACTGGCCCTTTTCCTAGAATATTCTATCTGTTGAATCTCTAAATCTAAACATTTTTTCCTTCTTCTGAGGTTCAAGTTGTTTGTTTCTTAAACCCCCTGTTGAGATCTGTGGACGATGACTTAGTTGTACGAAGGAAGCAGATATATTTGGATGTTAACTCCTGCCAGAGACTCGGGGCTAGAATGACAGCAATTTTAGTGCTCTGAGTTTTGTACACTAAAATGATACTGATTTTTAAAGGTTGCTAATATCTTCTAAATGCATATAGGCTATTAGAAATTACACTAGATCTTGTTGACTTAAAACTAAGAAGTCCTATTTGATGAAGAAAAGACATTCCTAGTTTTGGACCCTAGCAGATATCCTCAAATTTTAGTATACATTTGAATATACTGCAAACTCGTTCTTATTACACCGTGACCTAATGAACATTGAGTATTATAGTATTTATCAAGATATTTAGAAAAACCACTGCCAAACCTGTAAGGTTGCTCTCCTGTGTGGGTTCTCAAGTGCCGTGTTAGGTTCGCAGACCTTGGAAAAATCTTGCCACAGTACCTTTGAAGAAAAGATATTAATAAGCGAGAGTCAGCGCAGCTAACTGTTCCACCACAGCACAGAGTGGTCATATGCTTATCCTCGACTTAATTAATTCTGCATGCAACACATGTCTCTAGCATTTACAATTTGCAACAAAGCCACTCTAAAGTTATAAATAACTCTACAAATAAAGGCTTCACTAGGAGATCTGGTTGAATTTGTTCACACATAAGTGAGTAGAGTATGAAAAAAAAGACTTTAGTCCTGATCACCCCTGTGAGTCTATTTTATTAACTCCATATCTTTACACTCACAAAACTGAATCAGAGAAGAGGGGGGAAAATGACAAGCATTTGTGAATCTAGTTTGATGCAAACATATGTCAACTCATTTTACAGCTCAGACACAGTGACATCTCCTAATGCCACAAGTGGTAATGGACCAGACAAGACCCTAAGATTTCAATCATTAAGGTATTTCCATGGAAAGTTGGGTTTGTTTGTTTGTTTCTTTGTTTGTTTTGGAAAGAAGGTGACAGTTTATCCAAAGAGTAGAGAAATTGATGTACTTGAATCGAATAGTACAAATTTGAAAATGGTTGAGAAGTTATTACGCACAATTAGGAAACACCGTGGAAGCATAAAAGAAGCTTTCCTCTTTCCTCAGTGAGTACCAAGGAAAGTGTTAGCCAGCTTTCCCCACGTATGGACCTCATATGTCCTTTGTGAAAAGCTTTATTCAAAATTAGGGCCACAGCGTTTAATAAATATATGGCTTGATTCTAAATGAATGCAGTATTCTACATTTGCTTGAAAATAATTAACCGTGAAAGAAAATTCTTAACTAATCAAGTGAGACAAGTAAATGGGATTTGGACCATGTCTGCTTCTCACACCAAATGGTCAGTGTTAAAATACTTTTTTAACAATAACTTTTTTAAACCACCATTTTTATATATTCACTACATAAAGAGCACTTTGAAGTAGCCGAGATCTATCGTGGCTGCTTTGGGGCATCCACTTAAGATTAATTTGTAAAACAGATGCCGGGCTGTTTTTGAACAAAGGGGAGATGTTGGTGTTCCAGCGCCTCATACCTGCAGGTGTAGCGCTCTTTCCCCTTCCGCAGCAGGTTCTCTGGCAGGGTGTTGGGAGGAGCTCTGAAGCTGAACATGGAGGGCACAGACTGCAGGAGTTCACTGGCCTCAGGTTTCAGGGCGCTAAAGCTTTCTAGCTTTTCTGCCATGTTCTCAATCGCTGACATCTGAAAGGAAGAAACGCGGACCGTGAAGGGTTTGAGATCATTGCTGATCTCTCCCTAATCTACGGGAAGACTTCAAATCTTCTACTTGCAACAGACTCTGAGAGAGACTGTGGGGTTTCAGTGATAACAACAAGACAATTGATGGATTTGAAAAACTAAGGCTTCCAGAATGATGGCTAAACAAACTTTGAATCTTTATTGTTTTTAGTACGACAATAACACTTTAGTAAGATTATTTATATTGATAAATATTTTATCAATTTCATTTGATTTCATTGAAAAATACATATTTAATAATATAATGAACTTTTCTAGCAACGTGTTAATTCATCATTATTTTGAAGTTTTACAAGGTATATAATTAGACCTCATATAAATTTTTAGGTTTCTTTTGTTGTTGTTGTTGTTGTTACTTTAAAAAAAAAAGTATTCTGTCATGTATCCAGTTAGTAAATACATTTTTTTTATACTCTGCTAAAAAATAAAAAGAAAAGAAAACCTAAGCTAGGTGCATTCTTCCACAGTGAAATGGTTAGGCCACATCACAGTAATGTGATTTGAGTAGAGGAATATCACACAGAGATAGTAAAACCAAGTAAGACTTTATGTAATTGACAACACTATGCTGTCAATGAGAAACTGAAAACTTTAGGGAAAGATGCTACCCAGTATGCATAAGTAATTAAGATATAAGAGCCATGGTGTTCAATGAGAAGAACTGACAGCAAGAAAGAACATAAAGTCTTCAAAGTCTTAAGCAAAATGTATGTCATTCAGAAACAAAAGGTCAACGTGTAAAAGTTGTATTCCTTAAAGTTATGTTAAATTTTAAGGGGGATCATATACAAGGGAATTTGATGAAACAATCTTTTATTCTGAACAGATCCAGTTTAAATGAATTTATGGTGTCTTCAGATAATGTCCTGTGGAATGGATATTATCATGTAAGAGAGTGGTTCCCACTCCAGGACATACACACTCTCTTGCCAGACTCTAACGGATGCACATGGTTTGCTTACCATCCCTACAATGGCGTGTTTGAAGGACTCGTGCTTAGAGGCCCTTAGTTTCTTCTCATTAGTTTGGCTTTTATTGCCTATGATTTTGTGCATTCTCCTTTTTCCTGCAGCTTTCCTCAAATGCAGTTTCCTTGGTGCATGCATTTTATTGGGGAACTATGCACTACAACATTTTGAACAAACACAGCTAACATTCAAGCCATCTTGTTCAGTTAATTTGTTTTTCAGAGTGCTAAATTACCAAAGAAATACCAACTAAAAGTATTTCATACACACTCTGCATATGTCTCAAGGAGTTTTGGTGGTAAACACAAGGATCTAGGGAGCAACTGCAAATTCAAACAAGTGGCCAATAAAAAGCACACATTTTGGGTTTTGTTTTGTTTTGTTTTTAATTTTTTTATTAGATATTTTCTTCATTTACATTTCAAATGCTATCCCGAAAGTCCCCTATACCCTCCCCCTGCCCTGCTCCCCTACCACCCACTCCCACTTCTTGGCCCTGGTGTTCCCCTGTACTGGAGCATATAAAGTTTGCAAGACCAAGGGGCCTCTCTTCTCAATGATGGCCAACTAGGCCATCTTCTGCTACCTATGCAGCTAGAGACATGAGCTCTGGGGGTACTGGTTAGTTCGTATTGTTGTTCCACCTATAGGGTTGCAGACCCTTCAGCTTAATGAGACATCAAAAACAGAGAGAGAGAGATGTTTTTTACAGGATCAAGTTAAAAAGGAAACCCAGTATGTCTTTTGTTCAAAAGGAAAAGTAACAAGGTATGAATTTTTCTGGACAGACAGCTAGACAGAATACCATAAACTTCACAAGCTAAAGCCAAAATCCCAAATATTATTTTCTTCTCACAAAGAGTATGTTGTATGTTTAATTCTTCAAATGACTATTCATGTCCTAGTTAGCTCTCTCTCTCTCTCTTTCTTCTTTATCCTGGAACCTGCCCTCTCATTTCATGTCCAGACTCCTAATGCTGGTTACAAATTGCAACGTACAGGGTACCACTGCCAATTTGCCAAGTGTCTTTCATCAAACACAGCACATAAAAAAATATCTCAGAGGAAAGTCAAGATACATTTACTTGCCAGACGACAAATGTGAGCGCATTGGGAGGCAGTGAGGGCTCTAAGCTCAAGGGTTTGATTCATAATCACTCAGCAGCTAAAACATTCTCCACAGATGCAAGTGGACAGCACATTTGTCACTATGAAGGATTTCGACACATACTGATCACAGGGCAAAGAGATGGAATGATGATGCCGGTCGGAGTGCTTGGTGGAAAGTCTGTCCCTGCCAAACACAGTCGTCACCCGCTTCCAGCCAGTGTTAACATATTCAGTTTATTTATTAAAAATCAATTCAGAAATAGTTTATGATGCTATTTTATTTGCATTTATTCCTCCTAATTGTTCCTTGCAGAAAATCATTTTGATAATCTATCTACCATGGAATAAATTATCTGAGTGAAAAATAACCTCTGGTCTGCAAGCTGACAAGCAGTTAGAAGCAAGAGAAGGGCCACAGTGTTCTCACGCATTCAGAGGGCAGGGCGGTGGGTGCGTGCGTGAGGGTTATAAATATTTTATTTATGTACATTTAACATTTGGGTAATGTTTCATTATCTAGTAATTTTAAGTCATTTGAATTTGATTGCTCGCCTTGCGCACACTCAGATCGTGGCAGCAAGGCATCGTGTTAGAAGCAACCTACACACCACTGTTATTATTCTCGGCTTTCATCTCTAGCACACAGAAACTACAAGTCCTTTGAGTTGTTTGAGAGCAGTTGGCTGCTGAGAAATGCGTCTCGCTTTAGGAGCTGCTAATAGCTAGATCCTTTTGGAAGAAAGATCAGTGTGCTTGCATCACCTCCAACAGTTTCGATGTGGGAAAAGCATCAAGAAGTAAGAAAACAATGGATATGTGTGTAGACTGTAGACTCTTTATAGTTAACATTTTTTAGAAGCCAATATCAGACTTCCCACAACNTAATTTGTCTTTGAAAAGGTCCTGCTTTTGATATCATTTGTTTGTGTTCTTACTATTTTAATATGAGTGAAATGTTAATAATGAATTGTTTAAAGTACAGTATTTCAGTTAATTCCATGTATAATTAAAAATTTAAATACAAAAAAAAAAAAAAAAAAAGAAGTAAGAAAACATATCACAGACTCAACAGCCACAGGATGACATCTCCAAAGACAGTAGGAAAAAAAAATAGACATTACTCAATCGTTTCTCTTAAAAGCCGCACCTAGCTTTGACTTCTGGGGTCAAATGAAAAGAGGATAAAATTGGGATTGAGGAGAGAAAAGCCGACTATGGAAGCAGAGCAAAAGACAGCTATGAGCATTATAAACACTTGAAAGCATACGCATGTGCATGTACACACACATACTCACACATACACGCATACATCCATACTCATATACAAACATGCACACACATACACACATGCCCACACAGACGCATGCACACACAAATATACATATGCATATAAACACATACTCTCACACATACACATATGTACATAGTCACGCAGACACACACACACACAGAGAGAGAGAGAGAGAGAGAGAGAGAGAGAGAGAGAGAGAGAGAGACTGCTCAGCTAGCTAGACACCAAGCTCTCATTCCACCTTCCTTTCCTCTTCATGAGATTCTCTCTTGCATCACTCGCTCTCAGTCAAAGTGACTAAGCATCCCTGTTTGAACAGATAGAGGAAATTTATACAACATGCACTTGGTGCTTAGTCTAATCTAGCAATTCTGTGACCAATGCTGATCAGACCCATACCTTATTGGGTTATTTAATATATGAGTTTAGAAACTTCAGCTTTCTCCTTCTATCTGGTCTGACATGATATTCCTCCAGAAGAAACATATCTTCTCTCTCTTATATAGAAATAGTGCATTGTGACATTGATTTTAAAGTCTGACTTTATATGTATATATTTACTTACTTATTTATTTATTTTGGGTTTTTTGTTGTTGTTGTTGTTGTTGTTGTTGTTTTAAGATAAGATTTCTCTGTGTAGCTTTGTCTGTCCCGGGACTCGCTCTGTAGGCCAGGCTGGCTTCAAACTCATAGAACTCAGCCTGCCTCTGCCTTTCTAGTGCTGGTATTAAAAGGAATAGGCCACCACAGTCTAGTGGCTTGTTATTTTTAAAAGTCAAGATAAAATTAGATTAATATAGTAGAATATGGCTAGCTGTAATTTGTATTACTTAATTAGGACAAATCCAATAAAAAGGAAACTGAGATACAATTAATAAAAATTCAGGGAAACTGAAGGAAAGAAAGTACCCACTGTATGTTCTGGTAGAATATTGTCATATGACCCATTAATATCTTCAACTAATCTAAGATCAGCAAATGAGAGTTTTTTCCAATAGAGTATTAATCATATTTGCATATATATAATAGTTGTTGATAGTATCTACAGCCAGATGTCTGGAGAAGGAAGTTATTTCTCTCCCTTCCAGTCCCTAAGAGGCTATTAACTTTATACTGACGCAAACGATATTAGACTCAATTCCCTAGCTCCTATACCAAATTGTATCTATCTGCCTCAACAAACAGCTGAGTAATTAAAAATAAAATTCACCAACATGGATGTAAGTGCTTAGCATAATATTTATTATCTGAGTGCCAATTACTCAAGTCCTGGAAAGTTTCTCATCAAAACTATTAAAGTGACAACCTGATTATGGGAAATAATATATCTGTCCAAGCACACAATGAATTATGAGAACTAGTGATTCCCAATCAGATTGCATATGACTTTATCATAAAACAACTAACTATTCATAAACAACAGGATGGGAAAGTTCATGGAGTCAGTAGATTTCTATATTTGTTTACTTGATAATCTTGAGAAACCTCAAAACCATGGTCATTTGAGGGAGAAGTAAATACTCGTATTTTATGTTTATCTCACTGGTGAATCAAGTTCAACAGTCATGATGACAAAATCACTGAGAGGTTTTTGGACATCGAGAATCGTAAGCCCGCGTCTTCAGTATTTATCACAAGTATCAATTTTATAACACAAGTGTAAATCGCAGCCTTGAAAACTGACTTGGTGGAACGGAGTCTTTCCAGACATTGCAGTGGTAAAGCAGAGAGGAAGCCTATCTGGTCAGTGGCTTGGTCAGTGGGTGTAATGCCAAGCACAGTGGTCAGCATCATGAGGTTAAAGTGGGTCACAGCATGGCAAGTATCAAAGTCACACTGTATCCTAGGAAGAATAAGAAAACTGAGACATGAAGCTCAGGACAGACCTGTGCTGGAGAAGAGAGAGGAGACATCTAGAAAGTACGGGTCAGAATATTCCAAGGAAATACCCACTGTTGTACAGCTTAGCATGATTAAAGTATTCCAAGGAAATACTCCCTATTGTACAGCTTAGCGTGATTAAAGTAGGGGCTTGAATGCTTTCTCACCCTCTCTCATGCTCTCCCCTCACTGCCAATAAATATTTTTATACTTTTTAAATACATGAGATTAATACTTAGATGTTCAACAATAGTGAATTCACAATTCATCACATACTCCACAACAGGAAAAAAAATGGAGAAACTAGTGTTAAAGAATAATTACAAGAAATAAATAAGTGCTAATGTATTCTATCTAACTAAGTTCAGATAGGAAAATAATATGACTCTAGGATACCCACACTACCCCAAGGTTGTCTGTACCCCTATGAAGCAGGTCATTTTGAGCGATGATGTGAACACATAGACATTTATGTGAAAATTTGAAATGCATGTTACCCATCCACCAAGTTCTATTTCAGGGTGAAATATAAAATAAGGATTCTTCCTTCCATGTACAACTTCCTGTATAAAAGAAATAAGCCTATCCCTTGCTTCAGGAACTGAAACCAGATTTACTTATACATCACAGCGAAAAGTTACAAAACTGAGACCTAATTCTGAAAAATCCATTCAGTACTTAGGTACAAAAGTTTAGTTTTTTATCTGTCTCTAAACAGCAGGGGAAATTTCTGCCTCAGGATAGAGGAGCTGGAACTCCAGAGTCACCCTGTATTTCTATACAAGTTCAGGTCTTACACTGCTTGGGGCTTTATCAAAAAATATCTGCAATGTGTTGTCCCCAAATAATAATGGTTTCTACTTAATGATTCATTTCAAAACTCCCCATATAGAGTCTGTATGGGGACACAAATATCAAAGTATCATTATGTGGAATGGGTGTGACTTAGCAAATAAAGTTGTTGCCTAAGTCACTTTCAGCTTATTAAATGCCCGTTCTGCAGAGAATATTCTGCTGTTGAATGAGCAGGGAAATGTGTGCTGCACCTCTATCATGTCATGGACAGCTCCAGATTCGTGTCTGCCCGGCATTCAGAATAAGCTTTAGTCTCTTTAATGCTGCATTACTTTAGTCAAAAATGCAAGGAACTTACCCATGTTCTCTGGTCAGGTAGTGGGAACTGGTAGCAAAATTGAAACAGAAACAGAAAATTACTTCTGTGTGGACCTTTACTGCAATCTCTCCTCTGAGAAATGAGCATTTATTCTAATCTGATAATTTTTACTTATCATGTAACTCTAACGTTAGTAAACTTTCTAGAAATGAAATTAAGTCTATGTATAACACTGGTGAGTTTTCTCTATTTCCTTAAATTAATCATCGAACCAGGCTTGGCTAGAAACCAGAATGACAGCCACTCTAAGAAAGCTACCTACTGTGTGCTACGGAACCCATAGGCAGGCAGGGGAATCCTTTCTTTTTTATTATTCACTAAAAAGCCATGATCCCAAATTTTCCGCATTCTGTTTTCATTTCATTTAAGGCAATTTCCTGTCATAATCCAGTCATTTGTATTTCTATCACATCAATAATAAGGAAAATAATGGCATTTCCTAAAATGGGAATAATTACATAATAAACGATAATTCTTTTGTTGAAATTGTTTGGAATTCCATGCTTGGTAGTAAGGGACTTTGGTTGTTGGTCCTCAGAATACATAATAGGAGGAATTAATAAAAATGTTATAGTTATTTGTGACAATTATGGTCATAATCTTCAGGGGCCTTCATGGCTTAGATGCTCTATCAAGGGCTGAAGTTTAAACCCTTGAAAATATCAGCTAGTAGAAACATTGCATGCTTGCATAAGCTTGGTAGCAAGTAAGAAATGTGCCAATAGGAAAGCAAAATAGAATATGAAAGGCAAAGAACATGTGCTGTTTCCCATAACAGTGTGTAAGCAACAGCCTGGAATATGTTATGTTATCCTCAGCTTCTCGAAATGTAGTAGACACATGGTCAGGCAATGTAAGCAACTGAACTAAAGAGAAATCTTAGGCAAAAGGTCTTTGCTATAGAAGAAAAACATCAGATCTATGAAAATAAAGTATGAAAATAACCAGGAATAATATCAAAAGTGCAGGAAAATCAAACCATGGGTCATAGCCACTTCAACGTGGGTATAATCACCAATGGTTTTTACTTCATTCCCAGTGATCTGTGGCATGAATGAAGATGCCCTAACCAGGAACTAGGGAAGTGGACAGTGTGTGGTATAACTCAGCAACACACTCTCTCCACCTTATCTCTTTGTGGCCGTGCTTTCTTTTTCAAAACTAGAATTCAATCTAAAGAACCATGGATAATCTTCAACTATGTATTCAGAGAGCACATCTTCAGTGCTCGTTACTCCCGTTAGTCAACTACCTTCTTGATCTGATGAAGAGAAGCAGAGTCTTTCAATGGCCTGAGAGCACAAATTGCTTCTTCAAGTACTGAGAGGACTTATCTGCTAATTTGAATATATCTGAGTATGTATGTTTTAAATACTTTGACACAATTTAAAACATTGTAATGCCATAAGCAGTAAGATAGGCTGACAGTCTTTCAGTAAACATCAATAAATATGTATTGACTTATTCTCTTATTATTGTCTAAAGACTGAGTTGTATGGAGGAATTCTGTTTAAAATAATGTAAAACTTGGCATCCCCGTGGCATGCCATTAACCAAGCTTGGTATATGTCTTCATAGTTTTCTAAAGCAACTGAAAAAAATGTGCCAATAGAAATCTGATATCTTAGAATGTGATATCCTCTTTGTTGTGTGGTAGCCTGAAAAACAGACAGTGAATGTCAGCAACTCCTACATGTGTTTCAGTGAATTTTAAATGGGAAGAGTCTTTAAATGGTCTTACCAAAGCATTTGTTTAACTGTTCAATCGTGGGAATCCCTGATAGCAGGGGCTAACCTTTCTGTGTTTGCTTACAGCATCTTCATAGTAAGGTCATACCAAGGACACAATAACCACCTTTCTAAACAGCCCAAGGTATATGGGGAAGCCATGGCTTACAAAGTAGATCAGGACATGAGATGCTTACTACAGTGACTTTATCCTCACCATGGGAGACCTGTGCATCCATTTCTAAGGATGTCCATTAGTTTCTTTCAGAAACCAGACACAATGTCAAATACACCCTCTTGGTAAACCTTGCAATTTAAACCCTGTAAAGCCATGTGTTCTCCTATTGTACACAAAGAACTAAACAATCTTCCTCAAAAACCAAAGCACTTTTGCTAATTATAGATAGTAAAAACACTTTGTACCACAATTACTCCTAATCCCAAACCCTTTTTTTTATTAGTTGAGGTTAGAATGGAATTTATAGAATCAAAACAAACAAACAAACAAACAAACAAACCAAAAACCAAAACCAAACAAACAAAATGCCTAAAATTGGGACATGAGCAGTTTTCTGAAAGAGCAGACATCTCCAAAGACAGTGAACTTGAAGGTAGAGCTGAGCTTTTCCTTCGTGTATCCCAGGAATTCACCTACTACGTATTATGTATTAAGACTACAGGAATGGCACCTTAAACAGTATTCCTCTGTAGTTTGGAAAGAGCTTGTGAATTAGGCACCCTGAATATCTACCTTTTCTGTTCCTCCAAAGTCCCCTGTGGCAGTCCCCACTGCCCAGCACATATGATATTGGCATTATACGGAGACTGAATACAGAATGACAGGAATCCACTTTGATTCGTCAGATCTGGGACACACTAAATACTGCAAATTAACTTTTGTTATCCTTACTGGGTCCTAACAACAACACGTAGCAACAGGCAGTCTACACACCAAAATGTCACCAAAATGTGACATTGTAGAAGGGAAGGAAATACATCCCCTGTATTCCCATGGCATACCTGAGAGGGTCTCCAGGAGGGGCCACTACTGTGCTGTGAGCAATGGGCACAGCCCTTACCTGTCATATTCACTGTTACCTTTGAGAATATTAAAATATAACACATTCCTTCATATTCTCTTATTAAATATAAATAAATTCCATATTTATAACACAGTCCTACAGACATGTAATTATTGGTAAATGAACTTAATCACTTTATTAAGTGGCACAATGACCAAGGGTGGCCATTGTTTTTAAAGGCTGTGGGTACCTTGAAATCAGCATGTTCAGAAAGTTTTCATAAATAAGAAAACCAACACCCAGATAAAAGAAACTGCTCAAAGACTCTAAACCCCATTCCTGTTTTCTTCTTTCTATCATATCCTATAGTATTCAGCTTTTTACTGCTTAATTGCTAGACATTTTATATAATAAAAATAGGCAAGCAACCTGATCACTATTATTAAATGTATACAATAATATAGATGCATGTGTGCTTTTGGTTATAATTAGAAAAGAATATATCAAGAGAGTTGTATTTTTATGCAACATCTGAAACATCGGGCATTTTATATTCCAGATTATTACACTGTGAACCCTTGCAAGTGTTATTAGGTCAGTATAAATATCAAATATTTACCGATAAGCATTCACTGCTTCAGCACTTGGCTCTTTCTGTGAAGGGGTTATGTAAACAGTATCAGTCCTTAACCTTCCTATATAAAATCCATGGTGGAATGTTCCTGGAACTTTTGATACCTAAGCATATATTTTCTCAATTTAGATTAGAGTGAGAATTTTGGAACAGAAGTTAAGTTTTTAGGTATAACTAAAACAGATGTTTGGATTTCTGTTCTCCCATGCTTGTTTCAGCATTAAGGAAGAAAAATGAAAAAGTAAGAACACGAAAGAAAAGGTAAGATTCCTATCCCAAGACAAATTAATGCCTTTGCTACCTAAATGGAAGAGATTTTCACTAGTTTATTTACGGCACTACCGTTTATGGCTTGGATATACTACAACAGAACAAATTTATGTACCAAATTGTCAGGTACCTTTCTTAAAAATCGTCAGTGTCTTCAAAGATCAGAGCTTGCATCATTTAAACACAAAGCATCACAAAACGAAATGTGAGTTTAAAAAGCAGATTCCAGACATTATGTTTGCACTTTCAATATGACGCCCTAGCTGTGGATTAATATGTAAACCAGTCTTCAGAAAAGAAAATTAAATGGGTGGCGACCCAGAGATGAAGCCAGAAGATAGCACTGTTCAGTATACCGTATACCCCTTTGCAAAGAGAAACTGCATGTCTTTTGATAAATGGGCCTGGCTCCATTCAGTAAATAGCTCTGTGTATTGTGGTGAATTCTTGTGCAATTACAGACCTTCCCTGGAATGCCCAGTGGTGTCTAGATAAATTCCTTCACCCTCTATGGTAACAACTTGTCAGGTAGACTCATTTCCTGTTTTTATCTAAGCACTGAAAGGACAGGAGTGACCTTCATGAGGTTGGGACGAGTCACAGTGTGATCCATATCTCCGTATCAGGAAACTTTAAACACAAAAGACGACTTCAATATTTATTTCCTTAGCTGAGTCTGATTCGCTCCAACATGCACTTTAGCTCAGTGAACAGTTAAAGCGCATAACAATTTAACACCAAAACAATGTTATTTTTACACATATACTGATGACTTTTTTCTTTTAAAAAGCTTGGGTTTTAGTCTTGCTAAAATTTCCTGTGTTTTTCCATGGCAGCATCATAGGAAATACTAGTGTTATTAAAGTTTCTTTCAATTCACTGCACCTGCTTCTTGGGATGAACAAGTTTACAAGCTTGAAATCTCAAATCCAAAATACTTACTTGTGGGTGAAACAAGAATCCTGGAGAAGGTCTCAAGTATTTTTCTTTCAAAGCTTCAAGCGGGTCAGTTAACTTTCTTTTCTCTACTCTGAAAGGTTAGAATCAGATTTGGGAGAGTCAGTCTTGAATCTCAATAACAGGACAGCCAGTGTCACTCAAAGAAGCAAAGCCGATGGAAGTTCTCACTGGGACACACTTACAAAGAGACTGCTCCTGGGCACTTCTAAGTTCTCAAAGGGAGAAAGTCCACTTGATAATGGAAAAAATCCTACTTAATGACTAGGGTGGAAAGGGAGTTTGCGTAACAGGGGTCTTTACAATGCTAGGAGTCTTCTGATTCAGATGGAGCAAAGACATTAGAAGAGTTTGAAATGGCCGTTGAGAACTGGGATGGTTTAATTTAATTCATTTTCTAACAAAAACTACATCCTCCTAAATACCCACTCGTTAAATATCTCTCGTTATCGTAAATCTGCCTATTGGGTGCAAGGGTACTTCCAAGTTAGCTAGGCGCTGTTGCAGATATTCAAGACGGGCTCAGGTTCACACATTGATATGCAACATATGTGTGAGATGGGTACATAAATGTTCAAATAGTCTCTACCTCTCTTACAAGGGGAGGTAGGAAGTAAGTTTGGAAAATAGGAATAATTTTAAGCATGCCCCGCATCCTCTCTGCAGTTAGGCATCTAGAGAATCGAAGTAAGACAGATTCATTCTTACCAGCTATTGGCAATTACCTTTTAAGAAAATTTAAGTAAGTGCACATTTAAGGTATAATTGAAAGCCAGACTTAGGGACCACTTAGGAAATGAAAGAAGGGGTTAGGAGATAAAGGTCAACTTTGGCTGCATGGGGAGTTTGAGGCCCATATCAAGAACAAATTTTGAAAATGCTATTGAAACACAATAGCTGTGAACTCAAGACATTTTCCTCATACTGTATTTGAGATCTACTATTTTACTTACTGAACTAAGCAATAAGAGGCCCATTTCAGGATAAAAATTCTGGAGGCTGCATCCTGGGCCTGGCACTCACACTTGGCTTTGGGGTTTTTCATGAGACTTTGCCTTCTATAAAAATGAAAGGCCTGGAGCCATAAAACTGAAGCAAGCGGACATGGGCTCATGTTCAGAGGTGTTGAAGATGGCACAGGGGGTATCCTATCAGTGCTGAAGCATGACCACTGGTAGCACAAGGACATGTTAGATTGTCTTCCTTTTTCCCCAGATACGGTCTTGTTACATACACTCAAAGCTAGCCTCAAACTTGTGATGCTCCTGCCTCAGCCTCCCGAATCTGAGGGTTGGCCCATGTTATCAGGCCCTTTGTACTGGGTTCTTCTGTTTCTCTTGTTGAAATGGAGACAGCCGTTAGCATACTAGCAAACTTTAGAAGAGAACACTGACAAGGACTTTCAGTTCTAGCACTGATTAAACTAGAGACTATCAGTATTAATGACTTAAAGGGTGGTGCTACGTCTCTTCTTTAAGAAACACTAGGCACTCAATGAAAATGATCCTATCTTAAATAAATTCAATTAAAAAATCCACACGTTCCACAAAGTCTTGAGACTATTCAGAATTTGAATTTCAGAGTAAATTGAAAATTCCTATACTCTGTAAAAGGCATAATAAATATGATGGTTAAAGAAAATTAAAATTCAAAAATCAAATTGTTTTAGGTGGTGACTATTACAGTATACTGTGTAAATAAAATACATTCTATGAAACATATATGATTTACCCATAGAATGCTTACACATACTAAAGGAAACTAAGTAATAATGGGAGTAAATAGATTTATTTTAAGCAACTTACTCATTAATAGAAAGCCATTTTGTGATTAGTGTTTCACATACTTGGGGTTCTAAGAGATCTATTTAGAAAGGGAATGCATGTAGTATACATACCAATATATACCACTGGGTTAACAAAGAGAAGACAGGCTGTTCTAGGTCTTGTGTCATTCTAAATAAGCAACCCATTTACACCCCCATGCATATCAGTGCTAATCCTTCAGGAGCCTTGCTTTAAAGATGACTTACTCATATTTTCCACTTCCTGACAATGTTTGAAAGTAAGTGTATTGGCGAAATAAAAAAAAAAATCCTGTGGGCCTATTCCAAAACCTCAATTTCAGAGACATTCAAAAATAAGTCCAAACTTAATCTGTCCATTTCTGAATTTAAGAATATGAGTTCATGGGATTAAACCTCATAATCAAGAGGAGAGGGGAGGCAGAGATCTGGGAGAGCATAGGGGATCTGGGATGACATCGCATACAACATGTGCTTCACACATCCGTCTTATCCACTGTCTCTTCCCATCATCCTTACCTATAAATGGGGTCCATGAAGAAGGGAGTGGGTCTGGCATGCTGCAAGGAGCCATCTGAAGATGGCCTTGTTTCCATGTTGTTTCCTTTCTTTTCCCCAAATACATGGTTTTTTCGAGGCTCAGTCAACTTTGTCCCACCGGCTCTGCTCCTACTGCCCATACTTAGGTCCAGGGGCTGGTCTTGGCTTGTGGCTGGTGTTCCTGAAGGCTTCGAGGGGCCTGAAGTCAAGGGCTTCTCATCCTTTCTCTTAGTGGTGAGGTCAAAAGGGGACTCGGAGCCTCCCTTCTGCAGTTTCTTAACTTCACTTGGTGATTGGGGCTCCATTTTCAAAGGTAACGACCTCAAGTCTCTATCAGGAAATGGGTACATTGATTGAGAGAATGCTGGAAAAAACGGGAGGGGAAACATGGAAGGGTAAGGTAACGCTCCGACTTTTTTGTCTTGCAGCCCCACCAGTCCTGTGGAACCAAAGTATTTTTCAGCAATAGACGCAATAGCCTTTATAGAATCATTCACAGCTCCTGACACGGCACTTTGCTCCTCTACAGATGCTGAGAAAACGGAATGATTGTTGTATTCTTTCTTATTAGTTATCGAAGCCAGATTCTGCAGAGGGCTTACTTTGTCTTTGAACATTTTACCATTTTCTTTACATTTCTCTTTATCACTTTCAAGGTCACTTTCCAGATCAGAGCCCGAGGTTGTTTCCAGGTCACTGCCACTCGGTGTACTGACATCATCAAGGTCACTACTCTCTGACTGGTCACTGATTTTCTCAAGGGGCCTCTCTTCAGAGGACCTCTCGGGCAGCAGTTCCACTGGCTTATTGTCCCCTACAGGTGGGTGTTTAGATAGTGCCTTCAAAATATCCTGTGTGGCTGGCAGTATCTGAGGATGTGCCAAGAGGGGACTTTGACAATTGTTGGACTGTTCGGTACTTGATAGTCCTTTAACAGGAGGACTAGTGGGTATCAAAGGAGGCCTGTGGTATAAGCCCGAAGGAAACAGACCAGGAAAGCTAAAGGAAAATCCAGGAGCTGTTGGAAAGGTAAGACCAGCAGGATGCCTATTGGTGCCAAAATAGTCAGCCAGGCCCGGGTTGGCATGACTCATATTAACCATGGACGTTTTATCCATAGCTGGGGTTCCAGGAAGTGAAATGCCTTGGCCAAAAAATCCACCTGCCGCAAAATGGTTCTTGCCCTCACAAAACCTCCTGTGTTTATTTAAGGAAGACGTAGTGCTGAACATTTGTCCACAGTCTTTGCACTTGATTTGGGTTCTGCAATCAGCATGCATGCGCTTATGACGACAAAGGTTTGAAAACTGAGTATAGGATTTATGGCAGACCTCACCTGTGTGCAAACAACAAAAAAGAGTCTCAGGCTTTATGACAATTGCTTCTGGATTCAGCAAGCATCACAAGTGGTTTACCCAGAATAGTTTCAATTAGGAAGCCAGGAATAGAAGTTGGGAGTCAGCGATCTGGATGCTCGGGACACAGAAAATGCCATTTTACTAGATTCCAAAGCAAGGCATCCAACCTGACAAATGTCTACAAAGCAGCACAAATATTTCACACAGAGAATGTAAATATTTCCCACCCGCCCACCCACCCACCCCCCACTGCACAATATTTTTCATAATATTTGTGTGTTTAAATATTTATGAAAAGGACACAGCCCAGAATGCATTGCTTCTCCCACCTGCTTCCTAACACTAGCAGAGTCTGAAAAAATTAAAGATATGTTTAGCACAAACACTTCAGAGCATTTAAAACATTCTGCACTGTATACACCAAGGCAGGGTAAACAGACTTCCCCGTATCCACAATCTTCCCCCTTTCTCCCCTCTCCCCGTGGGGAAGGGCTGGAGCTGTTCTCCCACTATTTCATCAGTATTATATCATGCACTCTCATCGTTCACACATCAAAGCCACACAACAATGCGCATTGTGTATTGGGAGACCCTTTTAACAATCATTTTCATGATTTGAGAAAGACTGACATAATTTACAATGGCTCTATTTTAAGCCTGCGGAGGAAACTAAATTGAATGTGGCCCATCCTGGATTGCTGGTTCCCATGAACTATGAGCACGTCCTCTGACTTCCTCTCACACCAATGGCTGTGGTAACCTTCCTGCAGATGAAACCCCCATCCTTGGGAAACATGCTCACTTGCTGGTGTATCTTCCTCAGTTATCTCGGGGCTTGACTTCAGTGAGTGTCGGCCGAGTATGGGAAGCAGAGGAGAGGGCTGAGACAACTCTAATCCTGGAAGAACCTGGCAGCCAGTGTGGTCCTGAGCTATCCCCTTTAACTAAGAATTTGTCAATAAAGTATCACACCCCCGTCTTACAGGTGTGCCAAGATTTTTAAGTATATTTTAAAGCCAAATTGCGTAGCCTTTCACCCTTTCAAGAAAGACTTTACTCAATTTGAGTCTTACAGGATTATAAGATCAAATCGCTAAACATCATGTTTTTAAACTTTTTTGGAGGATGAGTTACTTTATGTGTGAGCTTACTTTAATGCTTCTGTGCATGGTTTTTTGGTTTGTTTGTTTGTTTGTTTTGGTTTTTCGAGACAGGGTTTCTCTGTGTACCCCTGGCTGTCCTGGAACTCACTTTGTAGACCAGGCTGGTCTCGAACACAGAAATCTACCTGCCTCTGCCTCCCAAGTGCTGGGATTAAAGGTGTGCGCCACCACCGCCCGGCTTTCTGTGCATGTTTTATGCATATGGAAATATGATGTCTTTTGCTGGTAATTGTTGAAACAAATTTATTTCAAGAAAATAAACATAAAATTTGACAGTTACTACTTTCCAGGAATCACTGACTATAGGTGCAGAATGCTCAAGTCAAAAACTTGAATCAAAACAATGAAAACGTTTAAGACAATTCATGCGAAGATGATTTTACAGAACTCAGTCAAGCAAAACTCACCAGATTCGCCCTCCCCCACTCCAGAAACAGGAAGTGCTAAGCAATTGCTTTTTTTTTTTTTTTTCCTGATAAAGACTGGACAGTCCTGAACATCAGTGTGTCTGTGAATAACACTTCAGGGACTGTCACAAGGATTTTAGTAAGAAGAGAAGCTTTTTTTTTTTTTCAGATTTCTACCAGAGGACATCCTTCAGTCTGTTCTGACAGCATTTAAAAAGGTTCTATCTATACATGTTCTGTTATATTACTTGATACACTAAATAAAATCACCATGGAGGTGGGTAACAGACTTCCACATGATTGTATTATATTGTTTCACTTATGGGCAATTCCAAGAAACTATCAAGTCATTTATTATTGAAATTATAAAAGAACACTCTTTCTTAAAGGAATCTATCTTTTGAGACTAAAAGCACTATGAGAAAATGTTTCAATGGGTAGTCAACCAAGTGTAAATGCAGGAGTTGCAGTGTTTTGGAAATAAACTTGTTCTCGCCTCCTCTCTCATGTAGCTGGATGGCTCTAAGAAAATCCACAGCGTGTATGTTGGAATAACAGAAGATGTTCTTGACTTGTCTGCCGCGCCTTTCGTTACAGGACAAGTAGAGTCTGTGTCTGGTCTCAAAATCATTGAATCTGGGATATTTCCTTAGTCAGATCTTAGTTTACCACCCTTGAAGGCTTGATCTAAGACATCAATAACAGGGCTCCAGGTCAATGGTTCAATTGATGTTGAAGTCTATACTCCAGTGTAATTTTCTCAGTAACAAGGAATTAGTCTGCAGTTAACATTGCATCTCCCTCGTAAACAAGTTAAGAAGTATTTTGAATATTTTCTGTCTATTAGAGCATGTGGTTTCTATTTGGGCAGGCTGGAGATGGCTGTAAAGGCAGTGAGTAATTACCTTAGCACTAGGGACCCTGTGCTCACTGTAATAAGAGACAGTTGTCATAAACACACCAGCGGGGCCAAATCATGGTGTGTGGCCTTTGAGAGAGAAACAGATAGCAGCCATAGGTGAACCTCCACCCTTGCAGACTCATGGCAACTCCTAGCCATAAACCCCTTTGTTCTGAAATTGCACGGCTATTATATGTAATTACGCCATGGTTCACTGTCAGATTTGATATTTGAAGAAAGTCATCTGTTATTTAAATTTACCAATAATTGCTGTGAATGCATTCAATGGGAATACTTGATGCAAGTCAAATAAGAAGGGACAATCTGATACTTGAGTGGGACTGTTTCCTTTCACAGGGTTCATGTGTTGAATGTGCAGATGCAAGAGTTAAGCGATGGAGCCTATGCTTTCATGTTTTAAGAACAGATAAAAGTATGAGAGAGATAATCAGAGTTCCTTGTGATCTAGTCTGCTCTTCTCACCAAAACATAAATCTTGTCAGCATTTATTTCTGATGAGCCTGAAATAAATGAATATAGAAAGCCCAGAGCACTTCCAAGCAGGCTTGCAGGGAAATGTGGCCCAGAGTCATGAAGTCATGAATGCTCACTTTCTTCCAATCTTTCTTTCTTTCTTTCTTTCTTTCTTTCTTTCTTTCTTTCTTTCTTTCTTTCTTTCTTTCTTTCTTCCTTCCTTCCTTCCTTCCTTTCTTTCTTTCNCTTTCTTTCTTTCTTTCTTTCTTTCTTTCTTTCTTTCTTCCTTCCTTCCTTCCTTCCTTTCTTTCTTTCTTTCTTTCTTTCTTTCTTTCTTTTTTTCTCTTTTTCTTTCTTTTTTAAGACAAAACTTTTAAATCGCTGTTGTATACTTCATTTCCCTTGGTTTCAACACAGTTTCCCTGGGAGATCAAGGAGCCCTTTGTTTCTCTGCTGGTTTTCTTCACTCCACCCAGGTAACAGACATCTAAGCGAAGCAGACTCTTGTACCCTGGAGAAGGAAAGACAAGTACTTCTTCTGGCTCTGGGAAGCCCAGAGGAAGGCTGTGTCAAGGCGAAGAACAGTGTAGTTAGTCGCTGGCAGATCCACACTGGCACTGAGAAGTAGATGGCTTGCCAACAAGTCCAGTAGGAGTACGATCCCTCAGATACTCACTGCAAACCATCAGTGTTTGTCCGAATAAACAAACAAACAAACAAACAAACAAACCAAAGAGGGGGGGGGGACTGGTTTACATGGAGTTCCCAAAGCAGAAACTCAGAGGTGCTGCCAGGTGCCTGTAACGTGTCAAACAATCCCATCCGTATCTGGACCCAAAATCACTTTAGAATTTGGTAGCACAGCTCACTTTGTCCCTGCCTTTACACACCCAGCGAAGCTCTGGAACAAAGGGCTCCGGAGCTGTTGCCTAGATGAAGTGAGAACAAACGGTTTACCTTCTGAATTATTGCGACACAACTCAGACACAGACCCGCACTGGTGAACGGAAGACTGTGAGTTGAGTTCTCCTTGCCTTGAAGAGTGTGATTAAAGTGCTCGGTCCAACAGTATGCCGAGTAGGTGGGCAAAGGGGGTGTCCCCTGAAAGCATGAAGCTTGTACCTCTGCTTGAGTGCAGTGGATGGGAGAGGGAGCCTGTCCGGCATCAAACGGAAAATACTTTGCTTTTTCAAGGGGCCCAAACTACATATCTGCAATGTAAACAGCAGACAGCAAAGGAGCAAAGAACATCTTACCCCACCCACACATACACTCTAATCCACACGCAGCAACATAAACCCTTCTTGCCGGGCTGGGCTCTTCCAGTTCCCAGTGATCCAGAACAAGCTGAAGAACATTTCATCTTGCTTAGTGATGTCAGTAATTGGCGGTTTTACAAAGCCATGAACATTTACAGTGCGAGACAAATCTGGTTGTCTTGATTAAATCCTACAACCTAGAAAGACTTTTATTTCATTATTTAACAACTCTATTCTTTACCTGATACTGATTTCACCTAAAAGAAAACACCCCAAAGATTATAGACAAAATAACACAGATAAGCTTATAAAAAAAATTTCTTATAACATAAAATAGCCCTTCTATTTTGGACCATAACAAAGCTAAGAAGGCAACTCCTCCAACCATGCTATTGTTACGGGGCCTTTTAAAGGAGAGATGGATGCAGAAAGGAGGCTAGGGTATTTAAAACTTACAGATAAAGGGCTTCACACTGCTGTGGATGTGCTTGTGCTGTTTGAGGCCTGACGAAGTGGCAAATGTTTTACCACACTCAGGGCAAGCATGTGCCCGGGCACCGACATGCTGAGATCGAATGTGTCGCTGAAGGTTGCTAGGGTCCGTGAAAACCTGCTAGGAAATGAGTACTGATTAATCCAGAAACTTCACTTACACATACAAGAAAGACCTGTGATGGCTCAAAGAGGAAGTTTCTTTGTCTTGCTTGTTTTGTAGATTTTATCAAAGACAATATGAAAGCTGTATTTCCAAAGTGCAAGAAACTCCTTGAAGGGAGAAACCAGAAATGATTCACTTTTCTGCATTCATCAGGGTATCCATTAGTGTCCATATCAGACTACACAATGAATGGTGCTATCAGGCCATAGTGAAGGCCTTTGTAGAAACTACGGTCAAAGACTAAATTCAGTCCTAGCTTTCATTAAAAGTACCCTTTAAAATAAAGACACATTATACACAAGATTTGGAAGATTTTGATAAAAGCACCCCAAATCAATTTAAATAATTTCTCTCAGAGGTTAAACTCAAACATATTGCTTCTTCTGTGTGTTTCCAGCAACCTAGACCTTTTCCTTTGAATGTTTCAGTAAATAAAAATATGAGAGACCCAGTAATATATCCAGGAATAAAATATCCTTCATGGCAGTTCCCACGGCCATGAGAAAAACTGTGGAAACAGAAAGCAACCATTCCCTGACTTCTCTGTGTTCACCATGAAAAAAAAAAAAAAAGAAGAAAGAAGGAAAGGAAGAAAGGAGGAAGGAGAGAGAGAGAGAGAGAGAGAGAGAGAGAGAAAGGAGAG
>NC_034593.1:24697402-24701886 GCF_900095145.1 Mus pahari
GAAAGAAAGAAAGAAAGAAAGAAAGAGGGAGGGGGAGGGAAAGAAGGAGGAAGGAAGGAAGGAAGGAAGGAAGGAAGGAAGGAAGGAAGGAAGGAAAAAAGAAAAGAAAAACCAAAACCAAACCATGCAAGTTGTGAATGAGCGTTGCTGTAGCCCACTATGTGGCCCAAAAGGAAAGCTGTTATTTCATCCGAGTGTTGTACAGAACTGGCCACTAAGACAGAGATGCCCTGTGCTGTTCAGTATGTACCAAGCTATGATTTACAAGAAGGATTAGGTTAAAAAGTTGGAGTCTCCCATTCTTCATGAATAAGCCTTTAGAAGCTTTATGTGACTCTCCTCACAAATTGCTATTAAAAGAAATAAGTAATGCATGTTGGATACAATTCTCATTCCCCACAAGGCTATAAAACAAGCCCGCACTTGTAAGTCAGTAGCGGAACTGGGATTTTACCAAGCATGTCTGACACCTAGTTCTGTAACTTACCATTAAGCCTCACTTCCTCCCTTCTAGAAATAAAAGAATATTCACTAAGTGTTTCTATACCCTGTGCTAATGCCTTCTAGCGTGCGATGCTCAGCCTACTTTTCTGAGGGTATTTATGGTCCCTTCTTTCGAGGCTTGTCTTATATAATGTAGCAAGTGAAGGATTAAGAGGGAGGATAGAGAGAAGTGAGTAGCCTACAAATTCACTGTACCTTGGCACAGTTTTCACACTCATAGTGCTTTCCACTGTCATGTGACATCTGGTGGCGAATTAAATTGGACTTCCAGTTAAATGCCTTGGGACACTGATCACACTTGTATTCCCTCTCCTCAGTATGTGACAGCATGTGCTTCTCCAAGCTGTCAAGAGAACAATTGATTTAATAAGACAGGGTGACAAGGAATACGCCCACAAACAGAATTCCACTTAATTACCAATCCAACTGGTAAGGAAAGAGTTAAGAGAGAAAGAAGCGGAAGTGAGAAGAGAAGGTTGTAGATAGGTAAAAGTACCTGTTGTGTCTCCTAGACTGTGGCCCACCATTCCAGAGATATAGCCCTGATCGGAATAAATCTGACATAGCTATCGAGGGTTATCTGATGATTTGGAACTATGAGAGTGAGTTATCTGTCTATTAAGATTTGTGCTATGATCTTATCAACATTGATTGCTATTTACTTCATTCAAATATTAATCATGTTAATAAAATGCTTAAGAACATACTGTAGACATTTTCTCTAATGTATGTAAGCTCTAGATACAGAAGTACTTGTATTTCTAGTCATAGAGGAAAGAGAACTGAAAGTAACTTCATGCTATGGCCCTGATAAGGGGGGGGGGCAATGTGTGGATAGATACATGGGGATACATGTGTACAAATTACAGATGATGACAATGATGATGGTGACTGCAATGATAACAATAAAGAAGATAAGTAGATAGATACATTCTTACATACATAAACAGATGATACATACATACATACATACATATACATACATGATAGATACACAGAGGATAGATATGATAGATATATCAGTAGATAGATGATAGATCAATAGATGATAGATAACTCATGAATTACAAAGAATAACATACATAATTTAAACCAATATGGCATTAAGACTCCTAATGGGAGAAAAACATGATTAGAGGGTCCTCATAAGATAGTTTATCTATGTTTTAAAGTTTAGAAAGTTCTGGGCTGTACTTTTTTTCCTTTTCTTTGTTTTTCTACAGTGGTACATGAATCTGCACTAACACAATGGAAAGAAAATATAGACAATGTGCTACCGCTGCACTTGGAAGCCACCTGAGGCGTTTTTGTTCATTGACCACATTGTCCTTGGCACACTGGTATACTGCACTCGCCTACTGTAGCCAAAGCCCCTGAGAGCCTTTGCCCATTTCCAATCTGATAAAGCACACAGGCTACGTTCTGAACATTTTGTTACTGCAGAGAGAAAGAAAGGGGCAGATGACCTCAAAAGAAATTAGGATGCCAATTTTGAAGATGCTCATTATCCAAAGGTAGTTCACATTAAGCACCAGGAACAGTGACAATGTTCCTTAACAAAAAGAGTATTTTAAAAATGCACAAGCAGAACCTTGCCAGTCACTCTTATAGGATATTTATTGTAGAACTGGACTGTAAGGGGAAAATACACAAACATGTCATGCTTTGCCTGTGATGTAAATTCTTTTTTAGGGAGACAAAAATAGATAATAAGGAATAGTTTTCTAGATAAAATTAGTTAATCCTTATAATAAATGATGAAAGGGTGATGAAACCAGAATTCTCTATGTGCCCTGAATTTGGGTGATCTGCTGCATACTTCCTAACATAAATAAGTGATAATATCCATTTTGTTAAACCATCTAAAGCCCAATTAAGGCTTAAGAAGTAACAATGCCTTTATGGATAAATGAAGGAAAGAAGGTTTTAGGCACCAGAAAGGACATATAAACAACAGAATTTGACAGGGAAAAACGTACTGAAACCAATAGCTGGAGAGATGGATAGCCAGAGAGGAAGGGTTTGACAAGAGGAACACTCACTAGATTAAAGTAGACATAATTCTGGCAATCAGTTGACATACGTGGACCTTCTATGTATAACACTCCTAAAAGCCCTAACTATTAGCATTTAAACTCTGATCTTATAACTCCAGTCTTGTTATTTAAAAGGCTCTATCGAACCAACACATTGAAAGTCTTTACTTTCTACAGTCACACCTAGACTTATCCAGCAGAAATTATAAAACAAGCAAACAAACAAAAATCCTGTGAAATAATGTCCAGGACTTGTTTCAAATACTCCAAAATCAAACTGGCCTCCTGTGGTAACTGAAGATGCTGAGCACGGGGGTGTTTGTAAATTCACCTTTCTCTCCGATTCATGCCTATCTGAGGCATTCTACAATTAAACGCTATTAAATCTGCCAAGCGTGAGTGTTTGATGCTGGCTCCTTTTTCTGAGAGATCAATATTTGAATATCCGTGAAGACCATTCCTGATATTCCGGAGCTGGGAAGATTCATGCCTCAGCAGTGTGGGCGGAACTGGTAAGTGAGCAAAGCATTGCTCTCCTATCGTGATAAATTAAAAATATCTTTCTCACACTTCTTTTTCTCCATCATCTCCTTCCTACACATATTGCCATCTAAACTTATTTTGGAGGGGGGGTAGGAGGGGCTCATGAGTCAATCCAGATGCCAGTGCCACTGTTTGACCACAAGAGCTGTTACCTCCTCAACACACAGTACTAGAGCAGAACGGGAGTGTGGCGTCAAAAGACAGACCTTATCTTTACCTAAACACGTAACTCTCTGTTGGTTAAAGAAGTTGAAATGCTAGTGAATGAGCTGGGAGAGATATCAGGAGCTGCAGCAAGCATGAGCTCAGGGAGGGGCATCCTTGGAAACCCCTGCAATGATTGAGATTTTATTACTGTCAGCAGCCAAGGAGGGAGCAGGCATTCTAGTATGTGCATGTGAAACCCCGATGCCCGCATCCCGGTAGCAGAAGGTTGCCTTGTGCTCTGAGTCTTCTTCTCTCTCCAACTACAAGGGTGTGCTCCAGTCTAGTTCCAAGGACATGTTGTGAGCATGTAGCTCTCAGTAGGGGAAGACAAAGGAAGGGAATATTTCCTTCTTATTTTTTGTGTGCAGTATAAGGTTTATATTGTTCCATGGTGTTATCACTGCAACATTGTCAAACAAAACAAAACAAAACAAAACAAAAACAAAAAAACGACAACAATAACAACAAAGCATGCCATCAAAACAACATGGGTGGGGGTGGATCATGTAGATAACTCAGTCGATAAAGTGCAAACACGAAGAGCAAAATTCAGTTTCTAGCTCCCACGTAAAAAAAGTTTGACATGGTGGCATACACTTGTAGTTCAGGAAGAGAAGGTAAGGACAAGAAGATCCCTGGGTGGGCTCAGTGGCCCCAGCCAATGTAGCCTACTTGGTAAGCTTCAGGCCAAAGAAAAACCCTGTCTCAGAATAAAAAGGAAAAATATAGGTGCACAGCCTCCAAGAAATGATAATCAAGGCTGTCTTCTGTCTTCCTCATTCATACGCCTGTATGCATACACATAGCAATGCATACATGTGTACACGTGCACACACACACACACACACACACACCCTCATAACCTTCAGGCTCACACATAAAAGGGGGAAGACAAGTCCTCAAAAAAGCAATTCTATTGCTTCTACAGACAGAAGCACACTAGCCAGTCTTCAGTCTTCGCTCCTTCTCGTATAACTTAAGAGTTGATGGAGCTTTGGCCAGCAGTCCCCACCTCTGCATTAGTTTTAAAACTTTTAAGAACAAAAAGATGGATCAGTGGGTAGAGGTGCCAAGAATACCAAACTACATCCCACCCCAGCAATCTGCATAACTGAAGGAGAGAACCAACCAACTCCTGCAAGTACACACATACACATACACACACACACACACACACACACACACACACACACA
>NC_034593.1:24702087-24711918 GCF_900095145.1 Mus pahari
ACACACACACACACATACACACACACACATACACACCCACACAAATAAATTCAATAAAGGAAATTTAGAGATTTTGGATGGGGAATGCAGAAAGAAGATTGTGTCACATTGAAGATGGAACTAACTGTCTTCTCATGACAATATCAGCAACAATGGCAGCATTCAAGGAAGAAGGAAATACCCAAAAATGTGAATTTGGGTTAAGACTATAGTATAGGATGCATGACCAACGTCCCCACTTGGAGAGTGGTTCTAGCTGCTTGGCGGTGCGCTCTACTTGTCTGGTTGAGCTTCCAGATGATAAGTTTGGAGGCTTCTATACTGGGTCCACCCAATGATTAACTGACAATTGCCTTCAGCATGAAGTGGAGCTTCCTGGGGCTTTTGCCAGTGGTTGAATAGATCCAGAAGGTTCTTCCTAGGAATGGTTGCTATCCACTTCCCAAAGGAAGTGAGAATCTAGTTTTTTGTGCAGTAATATTATCCATTGTTCTTGAAAAAAAAAAACAAAGTGAAATAATTTACTTCTGGCACTAGAGATAGCGTTTCTTTCTGTGGATTTTTATCTTCTCAGTGGCATTTTCTGGTTTCACTTTATTTTTTATAATATAGGGGCATGTTTATATTTAAAAGACATGAATTTTTACTATAAATTTACATTTTACTAGACATATATAGGGAATTTATTGATATAAATTTATAGATATAAATCTTTGTAGATTTGTATCTGTAGAGGTGAGTGCATAGAGTGTTAGGGAAACCCTCTTATTTCCCATTTTCCTTTTTCATTGGTAACTAACAAACTTGGGCCTGAATTTTCAAAGCTAGAGATGTGTCATTTGACTCAGTCTCGATGAGGAAGTGGTTACACTTCAATGTTTCTTAGTCATCCGTGCCTTCAACTCAGTGACATTTGCATGATCCAGGAGAAGAAAGAGAAGTCAGGGCAATAAGAGGAAGTAAAGGAAAAGAGGAAGAGCATCCAGGAAGGAAGGAAGGAAGGAAGGAAGGAAGGAAGGAAGGAAGGAAGTAAGGAGGAAGGAAGGAAGGAAGGAAGGAAGGAAGGAAGGAAGGAAGGAAGGAAGGAAGGAAGGAAGGAAGGAAGGAAGGAAGGAAGGAAGGGATGAGGTGCAGTGGGTGTTTCTAGAACAAGGCCATTTGACACACCCATCCCCATAGAAACACAATGTGATGGCTTCACTTGAAAAGCCTAATTATGTCTTCCAAAGATCATTTCCATATTTAAAAAAAATAATGAATGCAATTATTAAAACCCTTTTTGCAGACCAAAAATGAAAGGCATTAGATAGAAAAAAACAAAAAAACAAAAAGAAAACCTATTGGTATCTCTGAACATAAAGTTGCATTTTGTAGCGTAATTATCAACATAGTTTTCAAAGGGGAGGTTCCAGTGCTGGTGTTTCCTTCAGTCAAATAAAGAACATTCATGACCTAAATTCAAAGGACTATGCAAAGCAAATGCACTGCTGAGACCTGATTTTCATCTTCTTAAATATTAAAGCATTGCTTCATTTAGATCCCTTTAGAAAATGCTACACTGGGAACCTGAACAGAGTCTAGTTCTTTTGTGGATATGCAATTTGATGGATAATTTGAATTAAATCTGTGACCTATACGGATCTGTCAAAAGTTATCTCTGAAAGTGAGCCTGAGATCTAGAATTTTGGCCCTTTAAATGAGATTGAAGTAGCTTTACTATTTAAATGTCATAGTGGTAGCCTTGCTATTTAAATGAGGTAGAGGTCACCTTACTATTTATGTGAAGTAGAAGTAGCCTACTATTCTTGACATATCACTACTTATTTTTTTCTTCTGACTCTGTATTTTTTTTTCTCAAAGTCATCATTCCCTGTAAAGTTAAGACTTGAATTCACTATAACCCTGCTTAAATCATAGTATCTATAGAGTAGCAATATAGCTCAATGACATATTGATGTCTTTATACAGTCAAGGCTCTGGTATGATCCCTAGGTTTAGGAGGAAAATGAGAAGGGGAAGGGAAAGGAGGAGAGGGGAGAGTAGGGGAGAGAAAAAGAGGGGAGGGAAAGAAAGATGAAGAAAGAGAAGGGATGGGTGAGGGGAAGGAAAGGGAAGGGAAGGAATATTTTCTGATTGACAAAAATGATCCAGGTTCACTCTAAGTATCTTAAGGACAAGGCGTCTTAAGGAAGCAATGATTCCTGATCATGCCACCAGCACATCTGGCCAGTTGTTTTGAAGCTCTAGTCTTCCCCGGAGCAAACTTGTCAAACTCCAGCATAACACTTTGCTGCAGAGCACACACCCACGTTCAACATGTCTTCTCTAACCTTTGCAGATCGGGGAAAACTCGGTCACATTCCTTACAGTCCTGGTTGCCATGGATCTCTCGGAGATCGCTCTCACTCTCCAGGTTTTGTTGCAAGTCCTCCTCCACCATGGAGAAGGCCGAGTGGGGCGTGCTGCATGGGAACTTCTGGTGATCGGCTAGCTCTGCCTTGGATTCAAAGAGCTGGTCACAGTCCTCACAGCGGTGCTGCCGGTCTTCTGGAGAGACAATGCAAGGATCATTAGCTAGCACGGTGGGATCCAAAATTCCTCCTCACCATAACCAGCCACCTTATGGAGTTACACAAAACACAACCCATAGTTTGCTTTTAGAGTGTGTGTGTGTGTGTGTGTGTGTGTGTGTGTGTATGAGAGAGAGAGAGAGAGAGAGAGAGAGAGAGAGAGAGAGAGAGACTGTATGACAGTGAACCAACCCATACATATGTGCACACATAGAGATTGCTATTTTGTGTCTCACTCTACGTCTCCTCGCTGTATTTTTTCTAAATCAGGGCCTCTCACTGAACCTAGACTCACCATTTCCATACCCGGGGGATGCCCCTGCCTTTGCCCCTCCCTCCGATGGTGTTACTGATGTGCACAGCCATGCTTGCTTTTAGATGGATGCTAAGGGTTCAGACTCACGTCCTTGGGCTTGGACAGCAAACACTTTACCCAATGAACCATCTCCCAATCCTGAAAGTTTTGACCACCATTTCTCCAAGTCAAGTTAATGAGGAAAGTAAAAATAAGAAATACAAAGGACCACATAAGATGTCTGGGAAAATAATGCACCTACAGAGGCTACCATGAAATCTTCCCTTTAAGTAAAACTTAACACCTGAATCTTTGTAGGTTCTAGGGACAATGGAAGTAGTAATTACCCTTTACTGATCATAATCTCAAGTTTCAAACCAATCCAGGAGTTATTCATATTCCTTAACAGTTAAGTATAATATATAGGTCTGATTTTTACCCAATTTTTCAGATGACGGTACTAAGGCTTAGAGCAACTAAGTAATCAGTTATGGACCCAAAAGAGAAGTGGCTGGGTCAGAACTCAAACTCACTTCTTTTCCCTAAGCCAAAGGCATGTACACAGAGGCCCTGTCTGAGGTACAATTATGCCCATCATTGTTAGTAAACCATCAATTACCTGGAGTGGAGCACAAGGTGTTTCCAGAGCCCTTTGAGGCTAATTTATATTTCTCAGGGGCCAGCGATAATTGGCATAGCTTTGTTAGATAGCAAACATGAATTTATACTTTAAATCTGTAGAGTCCATAGGCAGTAATAGTTGAAAATACAATGAGCTTAATGAAGTTGGTTAGAAAGTGCACTGTTGCTACTCTTTCCACTCAATGGCTGAGAACCCACACAAAAGTCCACAGGTATGACCCAAGAGGTATTGTGTATAGCTCGTGATGCCTAAAAACACCCATAGTAACACCATGACACACAGGCTGTTTTGTAGACCCATAACCAAGGAAGACGTTATTCTTCAGTTATTAATTGACTAAGTGTTTGGGGGAAAACATTGTAATTGCAACTGAGTTGCCATATGCTTTGCTAGACAATGAGTGTGCAGGAACTCAGAGGGACACGTATGGCTGCAGTGCTAAGACAAATGAACATACAGGAACAACTGGGGAACTGCATAACTCAGCTAAGCTGGAGAAACTGACTCACAAAGGGCTTTCATGGGTAACACTCAGCCAGGTGGGATTTATAGAGGGACTCACACATGTGACTCACAGAGGGATAAGCCTGCAGCCAAGTATGCCAGGGATTTAAGGCACATGGGAGGAAGGAAGGAAGTGAAGGGACAGAAGGATATGGATGGTCATTTTAAGAAGGGAACAGAACATCACTGGAAGCTAGGAGCAGGGATACGTTCAGGTTTGCTTTGTAGAAGAATTCCCCCATCTGCAGTGGAGCAGATCTAACAGGAAACCTACCAAGAGCCTGCTACCATAATCCACTGGGACATGGATTTAGCTTAAATGACACCGTTAACAAGGGTACAATGGCAAAGGGCTCAAGTAGCACCATCTGATTGGAAGCACAGTTGCAAGGGTGGGTGTACTCTACAACCAATCTCCTCTGCCTTAGAGACAGAAATCGCAACAGTAGCAACCAAAGAAACTTTTCCCCAAGGTTTATAACACTGTCTTATATATTCAAGATCTTGACTTCCAACCTTAATCAGTAACCCACAAAGAAACAAAACTTCTAGGCTTTAAAATGCATAGAAAAAAAGCCCAATATTAGACAGCAAGGGCACTACCCTGGAGGCCACACATGCCAGCCACACATGCTAGCCACGTGGTCTTCCTAGATAATCTATATTGCCTTAGCCTCAGTCTCTCAATCTGTGAAATTCCTCACTCAGAAATTGTCATCTGCATGTAAAAGGTTAAATAGAATAATATATGCAAAATACATTATATCCTGCATAAAGAATGCATATGCTTTAAATTTGTTTTGTCTAGAAGTAAAAAAAATCAAAGTAACCACTTAAACATTCAGTATTTGGTTATATGTTTCAGGGTAGCCTGATACATTGAAACAACACACAGCTAATGGTTCAAGGATGTGTGTGTGTGTGTGTGTGTGTGTGTGTGTGTGTGTGTGGTTCTGGAGATCAAACTCGGCCTACAAACTTACAAGTTAAGCTATCTCTCTAGCCCCAAAAACACTTTAAACAATGGTGCTTTAATGGGTATCTTAAAACACTTAAGAATGAAAGAGCACTTCTATTTGGACCTGAAACACCTAGACCTCAGTGACCATGTACAAATGACATGGTACACCAGAAGAGCCGGTAGCATTAAGCATGGTGTACTGTCTAAGAAAGGCCAGACTCCCCATTCAGGCTCAAACTCTACCAGGCTCACTGGGGAGTCTAGGTTTCTACAAGCAATTTCATGTCGGACTTCCAAAAGGGAACCACAAGCCCCAAAGACATTCCCAAATCACCATAAAACTTTACAAAGAAACTAAATGGAGCCCAACTACGGGGAGGATGTCACTTGAGTTAAAATAACTAGGTTCGAAAGCTAAAGGTCTCCCTCGAGTCACTGGAGCCCTTCTAACTAACTCAAGTATTTTTGGTTCAACATACAGTGTTGAACCAAATCACATTATATTAGGAGACAGGAATTGGAAGGAAAAGAAAACAACGCACCTCAATGACACACAAGCAATTAAGATTTTACTCTCACGGAGACACTTTCCAGTAATAGAAATATACATGGGAGAGACAGTTGTGATTTGAAGAAAGATCCAAGCCTGGCTACTTATGGCGACTCTCAAGAAGTGAAAAGAGAAGACAGAAAGATGATCGGTGGTTAAAGGCACCTGATGCTCTTGCAGAGGACCTGGGTTCAATTTCTAGCACCCACATGGCGGTTCAAAATCGAGTATCACTCAAGCTTATGGGATCTGACGCCCCCTTCTGGCTTCTGTAGGCACTGCGTGTACATTGTGCACATACAACCATGCAGCCAGAAAGAACACTCACGCACTAAACAGCAAACTCTTTAGAAGAGTGGAAGGATTCTTACAGAGGGAATTGTAACCAAACTTAAGGTGATGCTTTTGATCAAGCCTTCAGGTTTTTCGTTATGTGTACTTCAGCTTAGACCTCAGCTAACTGCCTTCTCCATCAATGTAGGAGCCACATGTCAACTCCAGAAAATACCCATTCTGAGATAAACATGTCTGCCAAAATGGCACTGCACAGCCAAGGAAATAAATGAAGAAAGCACAGGTGCGAAGGACCCTCGTGGACATGCTGCTCTTGAAACCACTGCGCCTGGCACTCGGCACTCACCGTGGATGTCAGGCGCCATGGGTTCGTGCGGGTCCTCTTCACTCTTCATGAACAGCAAGAGCTCTTCCCCAGGCGCAATGTCTGCGACTACTCGGTAGAATATCTTCAAAGAGCGAGCAGGCACAGGTGGCAGGAAAGACAGACAGGAGCAAATGTTAACAAAAGGCAGGATGCACCAGGACAGCTGTACATTTTCTCCTATGTTCATAAACATATTCCCTTTTATTTTTATCGAAGGAAATGGTAATTTCTGTTTTATTAACTAAGAGAAGAAAATCTCCTTGTTGAAAAAAAAATCTCTCAAGGAGTTTACAGGACATTTCCAAATCCTAGTTAGTATACAAACAAAATTTCATAATGTGAGTTTGCTGTGTTACCTATAATCTACGTATGTTTAGAAAAGCACTTTTTCATTCTTGAATTCCTCAAAGCACCTAGCAAGCCACACCTTTGCAAAACTTAACCACTCCTGACTGTCCGGCAGTGCCCTAGCTAATCCTGAGGGGCCCCGGATTAGCAAAGGATCCTTTCTCTACAATAGACTCCAAAGGGAATGGCTGCGGGGTCGCAGCAAACTCAACAGCTATGGTCTCTGAAGAACAGGATCATTTTGTTTCCAAGCACCATTCTCTGCTTCCACCAATGCGAAAGGTGATCCCCTACCTAGTCCCCGACCTTGTGCCCCAGCTCCTGATTGTGACTCCAATGTGCAAGCACTGTGCCTCGTGTTCACTCTGTGACCTGGCTGTCGATGTGGGTGTTTGTGCCCTGGCTTTCTCGCTAAGTAAAGACAGACAGGAAAGACTTAGTAAATCTGCTACTAGTGGGTAGGGGAAGCTGTGTGAAGAATCATAATCCGAAATGACCAAGATCTACCTACCTTTCCTAAGACTCAGTGACAGAGAAGCCATGACCTCCTGTGCGTTTAGGCACCAGGCTTTTATCACTGATAAACGACACATTTAAGCACAGACATGTTCAAGATACGTATTTATTTTTACCACTAGAATGCTATCAATTATTTGTCTTATCCTGAGGTTATTTATTAAATAACAACTCTATAATCAGATGGAGGTTTGGGGGGAAGAAGAGGAGTTATACTGTACCTCGTAAACACTATAACTTTTAGCCCTAATGAGCCATCATCAGTGTGAATCGGCCCTATGTCTTTTCTTACACGTTCATCTTGCTCATGGTAACCTGTATTCTATTTTCCTGTAGCTAATCCTTAAATGAACAAGACTGCACCCCATCCCTATTATTCTGAACACCAGGACAAATGTAGGAGAAAAAAAAATAAAACAATAGGGAAGACAACTGCAACCAAGAAATTGGAAGAATAACATGAAGATAATGTTTGTTCATTTGAGACCAGTCTTGGACTGTGTCCACTAACCAGAACTGTCTGGTTGTTTCAAACTGAGGAAATCTGTATAAACTGGCTTATAAGATAAATGGAAATATTCCTCTGTTTTTATATTTAACTATTTGTTTATCCCTTGAAAAGCTAGAGGGCTTACAGAAAAGTATGTGCCTCTTTCTTCCAGTAGGTGGCTCTAAACTCCAGTTGGTAGTGATGGTGGTGGTGGTGGTGGTGGTGGTGGTGGTGGTGGTAGTGGTGGTGGTGTGTGTGTTTCTATAAAAAGACCAGAGCACAGAATTATGTGAAATATAAATATATTGTTCATTGGAATATATAATATATTATAATGAACAATATTTTCTGCTTAGTCTCTTCCTTGTCAAAATAAAGTTTTTTTTATTCTTAGTAGTTAAGCTAACTTAAGTTCCTCTATAATGGCCATCAGGAATGAGTGCTGAACACTGCTGTAATATAACCCGAGATTCTTTTATTTGTCTAAAAGTGAAATCTAGACTATCATAGAACAGGATTCTTCTTCTGCAGTTTCTATTTGAAAAGGAAACCCAAAGCAGAACATGGCCACCTCGTACCCAGAGCCTACCCATCACTCTCCAGGGCCTCACAGGCAGAGGAGAGCCCTGCTCTCGAGGTTAGCAGATGAAGATCATATCACTGCACCCGTGTGCCTTCCTCCTTACACCTTCGAGTTAAACATGGGTAAGTACCCTGCTTCCTTCTTGAGTCCATTTCCCCTTAGAAAACAATGGCTTCTCTCAACGTTTTGAATCACCTCTGTCCTGGCATCTCTTACACGTTTAACTTATTAGTTTCCTTTCCAACAGCATGCTAACATTTGAATCATGACACATTCGGACTTTTCAGTCACTTCTCAGAAACAGTGAGGTTAGAAAGACAAAGCATAGCAAGATGGTCAAAGAGAAGGATTGTATTGGCTGAGAAACGCTTCCCAGACACACATGTCAGGCCGCTTTAAGAAAGTATTATGATATCATGATTTCTTTCCAGTCCTCTATTAATCATGTCTCTTTTAATTCCATTTTAGATTTACTCAATCCAATGTGAGCAGTCCAAGGAACAAAAGAAAATGATAGATACACTGCAACTATATATTATGAAGACAATTCTCTTTGCCGGGACATAGATCACTCCTGTAATTACCCTTTAAGTGTCCAGATTGTCATGTGAAGAATATTGAGTGCATAAAATATAAAAGACATGGAAGAGTGTTGACGTTGGCTTTATTTACTGGAGGTAAAAGGTGACATTCCAGGCCCATGAAAGGCAAGGCAAAGCAGAGTGGATTTTAACTTCAGGGTGTTCTTTTCTATTTTAACTGAATTTTTATGGTGCTCATGAAACTGGGGTTTGAAAAGAACTGGCAAGCGCCAGTCATAAAGAGGGCAAATTCTGGGCATGCTTCCCCATGCAGCAATAAGAATGTGCCTCGAACTCACACCCTCCACACCCTCCAGGGTCCGCTCTTCCTCTCAAAGTGTTTCTGCCCCTGTGATCCCTGCTGTCTGCCATTCCCTGGGATCTTAGAAGACCCAAATTCAAACTCCATGGCCTTTTCTAATTAGAATGGCACCAAAGTATAATTCAGATACTTGAGCCCAGATATGCCTATGACAATAGAAATATACTAGCAAGCATTTGACATGTGAGAGAAGTCCTATAATACAAAACAAAGTGACTTTTCTTTTCCTCCCCCTCCCCAAACTGAATTACATGGGAAAATGATGGGAGACAACCCTGAATGAACCTCCTCCTTCAGGAAATACCGTGTCTCTATTCTCAGGAAATGCTGTGTCTCTCCTTTCGAGTTATAAAAACATCTTGTGGTAAATAAGAAACTGACAGCGTCAGGAGTGGTGTGTGCAGGCGCTTACCGATGTGGATGCTTATAGACACCCCGCCTTTAAGACCAGGGCATCCCCAGAGACTTGGCTGCACAGCAAGCCTATAAACCCTGTGTCATCTGAGTTATGCACCAGAAGAAAATACACTACTTTTCTGGGGTTTGTGCTGTGGAAAAAATGGGAGTTGATTTGTCTGCTAAATTCCATAAAAGAGTTAACAGTTCTCCTTTAGTTGTGTGGAAAAACTTAACTGGATCCAAAATTAAAATGTCCTAGGGTTTGTGATGAATTCAATACAAGTACAGAAATCTTAAGTATTCAGAAAGAAGTTTCAACCAATACAAAAGTTGTTGGTCATATCTCTCTCTCTTCTCTCTCTCTCTCTCTCTCTCTCTCTCTCTCTCTCTCTCTCTCTCTCTCTCTCT
>NC_034593.1:24711923-24772958 GCF_900095145.1 Mus pahari
CTCTCTCTCTCTCTCTCTCTCTCTCTCTCTCTCTCCCTCTCTCTCTCTCTCTCTAAGACTCTGCTAGAATGAAAGGTAATCCCAGCACATAGTAGAAAGGCCGAAGAACGGTCCTTACAGTGTGGGAAACAGGAACATGGAAATTCTAATATAACAATCACATTATTTAATATCTCAAACTCAATTGAGTTATTACATATCTCAAACTCATTGATCTCTTTTAAAAATCTAAATTTGATACCTGATACTAAAATTCAGAAATAGATGTTAAGAACACTACTGAGTTTTCCATACAGTTAAACTTTTTCATAACATAAAAATTTAATTTTTCTAGCATATGGATAGACTGGATTTTTTTCTTTTCCAAAAAGCATGAATGGTATCCTTGGACTTCTGAATTCTTCAACTTAAAAAACTAAGTATCTATAGCAGTTGTTTTACTAACCGACCTTGCCATAGTCTTTTATCACCAACTTTCATTGTACTTCCTCTCACTAGCAAAATTGATGACTCTTCAAAAAGAATCCTTAATTGTTTACATAATTGAAAAACAAGATGTGAAAAAAATCAACATTTTGCTCCTTCAGTGTCAGTGACATTTATTGCTTAAGCATAAATATACTTGTAAATGGGCATCACTTACTATAGATAAAATTATTACAATTAATATGTTTTAAGCAAACTCTGAAACCAATTCTAGATGCAAAAAAGTCCACAAGAGAAAAACAAAGAATTTAAAAAAATATAGCAGTGATATGGACAGAAGTCAGCCAATTCTAAGATTCTAGATATCAACTGTCACTCAGTATTACACATAATTTTGTACTAAGACATACTATGTACTTTACATGTGACATCTAATAAGCAAAGTTCATATTTTCAATAAATTTACATTTTTACATAAACTATTAACAATCATATGTGTTAATTGTTAATGTGTAATGACAAGATTAATTCTAATTGTGCTTGATATAGGTTACAATTAATTATATATTGTGATATATATAGTATATAAAAATAAACTGAGAATTAACATTAACTAAGTACATGTCATTGGATGCTTAGTTCCCTCCGTTTCTTTAGCTTAAGAAGACCACACTACAGAGGGCAGAGATACTCAAAAGCATTCTGAAGAAAGTAAATAGTCCACAGAAGGCTCTCAGACTAATTCAGTTTTGTCAAGGCCTCTGTCCAACCAAATCTTCCATCAAAATAACGATATTTCCATTTGTCCTTACAAAAGGTAAAATTGTGTGTTTTTGTTCATTATTCTGCAGAAGAGAAAATTTAAGAATCTTTCAGAACAGCTTTGCTGATAATCTGATACACTTGGGTCACCTCAAAGTGCTATGTTTGTACTACTGACTTAGAAGATAAACCAGTGTCCAGGAGAAAACAAGAAAGAAAATAGACCATTTACTCTTTAAAAGATGAACAAGGCCTCATTGTTATGGTTTTCCATTTAATGTCTCTGGTCAAACACTGGAAGTTTTATTTATGCATAATATGCTGCACTTGGCATGTTTAAAAATGACAGAAGTGTGAATTATGAGTGACCTGCAACCTATTCAGGAAGTTCTAATAATTGAAATAATAGAGAAATATACTCCCTGCAGAAACTATATGAAGAAACAGCTTTTTTAGACTATCGCTGTTTTCTTCCCTTTGAAGCTGTCAGCTGATTTCTCCCTCCTCCAACTCCTAAGGTTTGGCTGGAGTGCTTTATTTTTCTATAGCTTCATTCAAAGGACCACGCTGGAGCAGGGAAAGCCAAGTGGCTGGGAGGGAGTCTGAGTGACAGTGTCCATGTCTGAACAGAGTCAACGTTTGGTGGGAACGTCTCTCTCAGTCTTGGTGCTGCAGAGACAGCCTGGGCTCATACGCCACATGTATACACACTTGGCCATCCCAAGAAGTACAACCTGGATCCTTCATCCACCCCAGCAATGTGGGGAACCCCAACTCAAGAAAGCTAGAGTGAGGTCAACCTTTTGACCTCTGGATAAAAAGATCCCAGTGTACATTCTGCGTCTAATTTTACTGAGAGGCAGAGAAGCATCTTTGGAAGACAGATATAGACGGCCAGGAAATAAGTCCTTCCATGGCTAAGCCTTGCCCAAGCCATACACCCCTTAGTTTCTCCAAACAAAAGGTGTTCTGCATCTATCTCTATAGCCACATTGAAAATCAAGAAATAGGGGATTGGGATGGAGAGAGGTAGCCTTGTGTCCCCAAGCTTGCCTGACCATGTATGAAGCCCTGAGGTCAATCCATGTGCCTAAAATAAATAATTGCATTAATACACTCACACACACACACACACACACACACACACACACACACACACGACAAAGTGGGGCTTCCCTCTGTTAAAAACATCTAGTAGAAAGCATCATTGAAGTTTTTTTTTCTTCTATGCATTCTTAACTCATTATTAATACTATGAGAAAACAGCCTAATATAATTTACTGAATTAAAGAAGACAAAATTGATTTTGGTTCTAGTTTCTATAAAACGGAAATAGCTGAAGGGCCACTTAGTGTGCCTTTAAAGCTGTGTACCCAGCGTAGAAGCCTTGCACCAGTCTCTGAACTAATGTCTCAGGATCTCCTCCACAGGGCCAGCAAGGAAGGTGCCCGTGTAAGGAAAGGGCTTTCCTTACATTGACCTTTTGTTTGTTTGTTTGTTTATCCTATGTAAACCTCTTGAACATTCCAAGTCTTTTCTGAAGCTTTGGCAAAAGTGGCACAGCCTCATTACAGAGAAGCAAAAGATCATCTCTGGGTGAGGCACTTCCAAGCTGGAGGCATTTCTTAGGCCCTTGACCACCACGCTCTCCTTGGTGGCTTGTGAAACGTGCTGATGATTACCTTTCTGGCTCTGTACCAGAAAGAGCTAGAATCTCCTGAGTGCTCTATGTTTTCAGCTCTTCCCGAATGAAAGATGATGCAAACATTGATTATTAAAAATGTACACGTGATATAGTGGGTGACTGTTTCAAGTTAATATGGCATTAATACTTCAGGTCACCATTTTCAAGGCACAGTGTCTGTGATCCCCAGTGAAAGATCTCTGTATGTATTGTGTCACCATCATGGTCTGAGCATTATATACAGGGAGGGGGGGTTGGACTGTTTTTCTCATGCAAATATCAAACAGCAAGCTATGTCTGCGGCAGTTTCATCTTAGGGTACAGGAAGCAACTTATCAGGCAGATAGCATCCCCCCCCCCCCGAGTGAGCTCGCACACTGCACTCAAAGCTGGTCCCTGGGTACTGCCAGCTGGCATTCATCTTAAAACAGCAGAGTACAACTTTGGTATAAAAGTAGGATTTGACTTAAAAGCAAAGCAAAGCAAATGCCCAAAGCCAATAATAACTTTAACATCAAAAGAAAGCATAGAGAACGTGGACAGAAATCCTTGTAGTGGAGGAGAAATTAACAAATTACCTGACAGTGGAGGCAAACATATTCTACAAAGTGGGGGTAGCTGAGGGAGCTCCCCGTTCTCTACACTCTACACTCAGAGCTGCTGGCCTCATTGTTTTTGCATCGTGTATATTAAGTGAATGTTGAAGAAAAGTGGATTTTCCCCTCCTCAGTAAAAGGCCAAAGAAAATAAGTTAATAATTGAGCCCATAATAAGCTTGCAATAACAACACTGTTCTAGTGTCAGCCAGTCCGATAGCATCACTCATATGAGCCTGAGCAGAGTGGAAGCGGGTGTGCCAAATCAACCATGATCGTCCTGGAAGCAGTTAAAAGTTTATAAGGTAAGGCACAAATGAGAACAATGCCCATTCCAACTGAAAACACTGCAGAGTCTTGCTGCCATTCATTAACCACCAGGGAGCTGGCAGGATCGCCTAAGTGAATTCTGCCTTCGTATTCTTTGTGGGGCACACATTCTTCTATGTCTCGTTGCTTCAGAATGGACAACAGGCATTGGGTAATCTCTTATCGACATGTTTCTTTTGATTCAGAGGCAACAGTAGACTTCTCTAATTCTAAATACCAGCTGACGGGAGCCAGCTTAAAAATGAAAGTACTTATCACTTTGCATAAGTGACAAGGTTAACAATACCTTGGCTGCCTGAGAGCTTTCCTACATTTGAGGACCATGTGAGGGCAGGACAGGAGTTGAATGACTATGTCCCTTTCCATGATGCAGAATCCTAATACACACACACACACACACACACACACACACACACACACACACACACCATCCTACAGAATATGCTCAGGTCATTCTGGCCACCCTAATAGAAAGACTGGCTTGTTTTTCATCTGAAAGGTCAACTTATGTGAACTAAGCATTAATGGACTCTCTCAAGGTAATTCAAAGAGTCTGAGTTTTCAGAGTAAAAAAAAAAGATGCTTCAGGGTTAAAAAAAAAAGTACACAAAACTTGTGGTTTTTATTCAACGATGATAAGAAAAGCATTGCTTGTAGACAACAGATAGCCTGTAGGTAGGCCTGCCTTTGATTTTAGGTAAAGAATATAGGAAAGTAAGATTAAGAGGGGATTGATCAAGGATGGAGAGAGATGCACAGGTAAGAGGAGACCAAGTCTAAAGAAATGTGCTACTTCTTCCAATCAAACTGGTTTGCAAAGGGGAGCTATGTAAGACTTCAAGAGAAAGGTATTATCATGACAAGTAATTTTAAAAGCCCGAGTAAATCATTTAGATGTCTGGACTATTTGATTTTAACTATGTGGTGATGGGAGGAGCTCCTGGATATACAGAAAGATCTCTGGATAATTGATAAAGCTCTTTCAGGTGACCTTTCTGTGTTTGGTCCCCTTGAGGACTGAGGTTGAGACAACTTTCAGTCTCCAACTTAACTCCTGCCTTTGCTCCTGCCCCGCCCTACTGCTCAGAACCAGTTGCTGTTTCTATAAGCCACCCAAGCTCTCTAACATGTCCACTCATTGTCTGTCACTGTAAAAATTTCCCAGATCAATGCTGGGTGTCAGCAATGAAGCTATGTGCTGTTGAACACAAACTTTAAGGAACATGGGAAAACAATCTAGACACCAGGAGTCAGAAAGCTTGGATGTTTGAATGGTCGTGGTATTCTATGGGTTGTCTATGATTGAGGTCTCACTCTCCTGCTGTCTTTGGTGTGGCCTTCCTTCATAAAGATAAATTACTACAGTTAACTCTGTGCTTCCAGTTGGAGAATACAACATCAGTCAGACTCGAAGCTACTTAGGGATTATGTTTTAGCAGCAGTGCCAGCACACCCAGAGTTTCCATCCTCTCAAACATCACAGCAATAACTTTGAGAATGTGAAATAAAAGGCCACCTAAAATCATAAGACCTGAGTCTTTTCTAGGCAGCAGTGTGAAAAAAAAAAAAAAAAAAGAAAGACACTATCTTTTTAAGGCTCACTCTGGTATGAAAATATCTGAAAGTAAAACACACACACACACACACACACACACACACACACACACCCCTCTGAATCTGTTAAAAAGTTTAAACCAAGGAAAAATCACTTGGGATAAAGTGCTTATGGAAAAGTAGTGGGAAATGGTTAATTAAGTGGTCCCTGTTTCTGTTTTACGACACAAATCAGATTACATTCATTATTAGCATTACTCAAAAAACAAAATCCACCAATCAAACAAGGCCAGCATGGGTTTGATCCCGGATGCATGTTTTGACAGCTTCCTACTCTCAATTTCAGCATTGTAGCATGCATATTTATTTTCTTTTGTAGATATTCTCCTTCCCTCCTTCCATACAAGCGTGAAGCTGATTTAAATCCATTAAACTGTAACTTAAACATTAGAAAGTTTTTGAACATTTATATTCACCAAAATAGACTGTACTATATGCACTCTTCATTTGTTCAGGATAACCATTACCTTTGTTTACTGGGTCATCTACGGGGCACCAGATTTAGACCAGAGCTGAAGGGTTTACCTGCAATTCTTTAAAAGCCTACAATATTTACCATAATTCTTTTAAAAACTTAAAATCCTTCTAAGAATCAGAGCAAAAAGGAGCATTCTTATGACTTATTCTAGACTAGTACAGGTTTGTGCCGTGCAGGAATAGCTGATGTCACTGAGCAGTCAGTCCCCTGTGCAAGGTGTCTCTTGATGTCTTGGTAGTAAATGAGTGTGTTTATGATGTGATGAACTATGTCTATTCACCATTTGGCAGACCCTACCATGGAAAAGAATATGCAGCGACAGACCTTGAGAGTCTCTGTTGTCAGTTCTGTCTCATTGTACCTGGTCTAACATCACATGTCGAAGCTGTCCAGAGATGCCCATCTAAATTGACATCCTGGAACTGCTTATGAGCTTATAAGTAAAGGTGTTTATAATATACGTGTGCACAGTATCAAGGTGTTTGCCCTCCTTTGTTCTGTTAGCTGGGCTCAGTATAACATTCTACAGAGCCATACCTGCCACACGTGTGTCCCTCACCTTTGACTTTCGCTCCTGTTTATGGATGAGCCTGCTTGACCATGAAACATCAGTTTCATCATTATGTTATTTGATGTACACTCACTATGTTATCATCTTAATTTTGGCTTGTGTACCACAGAAGTTTAAAATGAATAGTTCTAAGACATGATAAATATGAATCTAATATTGGTGTTCTGTGTCTCTCTCAATTACTTTCACTGCTTCTTCAGTTAAAACAAGTAAACATGATGTTCTTGAGAGAAGGTTAATGTATTTTCTTTGGAAATGATGCCTATACAATGTGTACTCTCAAACTAATTAAAAGTGACAATTGTAATGAGCAACCTTATTCATACATAGTCAGGAACTATGGGATTTTTTTCAATGCAATTAAGCTTTGCAAGAAGAGTTTATTATAAAACATAAAAGTCAAATTCAAAATTGGCTACAAGTGTCCTTGTATTAGCTACAAGTAGCCTTCTTGAACCATCTTTTCACTGACTATATAATTCTTTCAGATAAATACTGAAATATATCCATTTTTAGTAAATATGAACAGCAAATAATCATTAGGATATATATGTGTGTGTATATAATTATATTATTTCATCTTAAAGGTATTTTTTGAGGTTCTACACTTTCTTTACTAGAAAATACAGCAAAAACATTTTACCCCCTCATAACACCTATCCATTTCCCATACTTATAAACAGTAGGTGCTCAAAAAATATTTGCTGCTGGTGGTGACAATAACTCCTAAGACAGACTTGGGATATGTTCTGCTCAAAATCAATAACTAATTTAATAATATTTTCATTTGTCAATAATACTTTGTTCTCTTACAGCAAAGGGAAAAACCCAATTGATGAGTTTATTATTTTTTGATTATGCTGATGATTTAAGTGATTCCTATTTAAATATAATTTTACAACTTACTACCTCATGTTTCGTTTAGCCAGTAAAAATTATCTGAGAGCTGGTGAGATGCCAAAGAGCAATCTCCTAATGATGACTGGGACTCTTGGGCTCATGATGCTAGACAGCTTTCATTCAGAACCAGCTAATTTAAACTTTCCTTTTCCTGGTGTCGTGGGCTGCCAAGCAACCATTTCAACATGGTCTTAGAAACATATATAAGTCACCATGTGGTTAAAAGAACTAGATGATTGTAATACAATTAAATTTTAACCCAGTGATGTTTGTAAGAAAAAAATCAGCAGGATGAACTTCTCATTCTGTAGGTATTCTCAAACAAAGTTAAAAGACTCCTAATTTTATTAAGTGTAAAATTAGTTTCATGATAATAATATGATTTTTATTTCATAGTTACTTTTCTTAAAGTCACAAAATTCTCCAATTGTGAAAACTTTAAACTTATACATTATATAAAGGAAAAGTATTTTGGTTATTCAAAGAGTAAAAAAATCTCATTTTATTATGTTGACTTAGAAAATTAATTATAATTATGCATTCTATAATGCATAGTCAAGTAAGTCAGCACCAATAACATACATATACCTCTACCTACTATTTCAAATAAAACTATAGCTATTCATATATCATTACAAATTCTGTATAAATTCTCAAATTGTTTTAGCTCTATACATCCTATGAATGTATCCATTTGGATGATAAAGAAAAAATAATGTAACAGTAAGTATCAAAGAAGAACTTAGGGTCACAATACAACAACTGCAGTATTTATAAAGATGCTAAGACAACATGAATAATCACCCAAAGAAAACATCAGTGAAAACAAGCAGAGCTGAATATGTCTTCGTTCTGCATCTTGGACTTGTGTGCTACCTTCTACCGTCATCAACAAACGGGCCACATGGGTCTGCTGCAGCTCCCTGTTACTTTTACTCTGAGGCTCCGCTGCTGTGTTAGTGCTCTCAGAGAAAGACAAGAAAATCTTTACAACATACCTGATCATTTATCTGGCATGCAACAAGGTTGTGCTGATCATAGCAGCCAGCGAATCTGATGTACTTGAGCCAGCTTCCTACATCTGGTTGACTGGCATCTATGCAGAACTTCACATTGCAAAACTCATCTAAGATCTGGGAGGAAGAAAAAGAGAACAATAAATTGCTATAGCGGTCCATTGCAGCAAGTAGCCAGTTCCTTGAAAATATTTCATTGAAATGCATATTCTTCCTTTGAATCTTTACAAGAAAAAGGTCAGGCAGCACACATATTATTAAAGGAGACATAAGTTATGCTGCATTTACAAAAGACATAAAGCAATTGTAACAGCACAAAAACTGATTAATTGGTTTCAAAATAAGCCTGTTTCTTTATCATCCATGAAAAAAAACCTCATTAACTTAATTAAATTCATTGTGTTTTTTCAGAAAAGTTATATAGAACACCATGTAGAACATAATATTTCTAAACTAAACACTCAATATTTAGGTTTGGATAATTCAACTGTCAATACTGTAGCTCTGTATAGTCTCTTCTTTAACTGGATGAAGGTTTATGCATATTTTTCGTCATTTTAATTCAATTAAAAACTTTCATTAACCATTATTAAATTTCATTTATTAGTTTGTATTTCCTCACCATAAAATTACACTCTTAGCTGAAGAACTGCCTCATAGATGCTTCTAACCAAAGTAAAAAAAAAAAAAAAAAAAGCAAATGAAATTTATATAAATATGAACATATGCAAAGTATAACCTAAGGCTCAGTTAACCAACACCAATACATGTTTTCATGCCACATACAGCAAACAGAATAACAAAGTGGTTTACATCCAAAATTGGTGGATGTCATCACATGCTGCCTGTATTGCCTTATGACAACGTTTTGTCATCACAGATGACTTGTGCTTGGCCCATTCTAAATGCTAATATTACCAAGGACACTTAGGAAACCTAAAGTGAGACAGGAAGCTTTTACTTTTAAGGTTTCATATACTCAAATCAAGCCTTTTCTGAATCATTAACCTCAATAACTTAATATTAAAAGCTCTGGAGTCATTGAGCCCATGGTGGAGAACTAGGGGCTGGTAATGCTATGTCAGTCAGTTCATGCAAACTGTGAGGGCTCTTTCTGCTCCAGACTAAATAGCACACTCCACAACAAAAACTAATGACTTAAATAACCCTTGAACTCTGCTCCTGCTATACCTGCCTGGAAGTTCACATGAAACCCTTGGCTATATGGCCTGAAAGCAGTTTTACATAGAACTCCAATAACCATCCACTTGCAGATTCAAGTCATTAACTCACCATAAACTTCAAGAACTCGGTTCTGAGCGTTCCAGTCTAAAGCCCTATGAATAAGTCCTTGACCATGAGGCCCTCAAAGGGCAGTAAGTCGTCCCAGGACTTTAAAAAGAAAAAAAGCGATAACGGAAGAGAAAGACAATAATTGCTCCCTCCCCCTCCTTCCATCTCTCAACACTAACAGAGAGTTAAATACCCTTTCTATGGAAGACACATTTTAACAAATACATTACTTATAAAATTCCAAGAACTAAGATGTTCCTTCAGCTAGCTCTCAAGGCTGAGCAATGCAGATGGCACCGAGATCTCTACCCTTCCCAGAAATAGAATGAATAATTAGCACAGATTTTAAAGTTTGTTGTTTTTCTTTAGGTGAGATTGTTGTTTTGTTTGAGAATTTATTCTGATTTGGGGTGTATTGTTTGTTTTCTTGACTAAGAAGAAAAGGGGTGGGGAGGCATGTCAACTGACACACCAAAGAAATATTTAATAAAGGAAACTGGTGAACCCTGGTCTCATCTCATGCTGCAGAAAGACATGGAAAACTCGTTCATTTCAAAGTCAGGAATCCTCCACACACCCCCGCTCAGCTTTCAAGCAGAGGTAGGGAATTAAAGATTACATACTGTGCACATAAAATTATAAGTGTAATTTTATTTCGTGTTAACATCCCTGCTGCTGCCACTGTCAACAGGGAGGCTAATTAAAAAATAATAATAATTTCCAAAGAATGTCTCTCTCTTTTTTTAACGTAATGTTACACGATTATTCAAAGGTTTCACCAACATACTGATTCCTTGCTCTCAATATTCCTGCCCCAAGGCTGCCTGACTGTCCTCACTCCTGGCAAGTTATCCACTTTTGATTTGCTACCACGTCTTCATGTGTGTCCAAATGTCTCAGTCACCTCGGAAATCTGAATAAGATAAGCAGCGCATCTTCTCTGGCTAACACAGTCCTGCCTTTTCAAAAGCTGTTAAGCTTCAAAATAACAACAATAGTAATTTCTTTAGGTGGACTTGAGAGAAAGGCCCTTTCAAAAGAAAAAAAAAAAGAAAGAAAGAAAGAAAGAAAAAATACCTAAAGGAAAAGAGGGGAAAATCCCAGACTGTAAGCCAAAAGTCCGAATGTGACTTTCTCAAGGCAACACACGCTGTTGGCCAGTGAAGCTGTTACTTGGCAAGGTGAGACTCCACCGAAAGCCACTTCCAAAGTCGCTTGGCTGGTGCCAGGAATTCTGATTTTTGGCAACCCCACCTTCAGCGTCCCCGAACCTGACCGACTGAACGTAGGAGGGAGGGAGGGGAAGGAGGACGCGAAAGCCGAGAAGGCGGCAGCCAGCCGGGCTGACCCACCCGAGACGGCGGAGTCCCGGCGACCAGGGACGCTCCGGGGACACGGGGACCTCAGTGCAAACCCGGGACGCAGACGCTGTCCCCAGCGACACCCTGCCCACAGCCAAGACTTTTTAAAGTGAGTTCGCTTACCTTCCGATTTCTACGGCCTCAACTCAGCAATCAAAAGCAATCACAGCAGAATTAAACAAAAATAAAATCAGCGGCAGCCGGGTACTCGAGTTGGAAAATCTTTTCAAAGAACACCCGCTAACATTTCGAGATATGTTAAAAGAAAAAATAATTTTTTTTAAAAAAAATAAAAGCCTCGTGTCTCCACTTCCAGTTGGGTGTCTGATAAGTTTGTCGTTCCCTGGGAGTTGATCGCCAGGACCACGCGTTTCGGATTTATTGTCCGCCAACAGTGTTTTAAGACCAGAATTGAGCCGGGTTTGGTGTATTTGGGTTTTTTCCCCCTTCCTAAATGAGCTCGCAGCTATTCCTTCTGGTCTCACTACCTCCCTCTTTCCTCACTTTCTCTTGCTCTTATCAGCCCGATGTGTAATGAAAGTTATCTGAAACCTACTAAAACTTCTCCCACTCCTCTGTCGCAGCTCCAGGGGCAAGACCCGCAGGAGGAAAGTGTGCGAAGGTAGGGGGCCTGCCAGGCAGGCCAGGACGGCCCCCCCAGGTCCTCCCAGAGCCTTCTCGGGGCCAGACCCTCACCGGCTCGTCCCCTTTAGCCACTCCGCGCCCAGCCGCAGGGTTTCTATTTCATGAACTGTCTCTTTAAAGGGGATCTGCTCGGCCATCCAGAAAGAAACCGGGGCGAGGGAGAAAAGGGAGCTATCTCCAGAGTGGTCGGAAGCCAGACGACGGGCTCCTCTTTCAGTAAATTTTTAAAGTGACAGCAGCCTCCTCTGGCGGGAGAGGTCACAAAAAGGTCGCCAAGACCCAAGTCCTATAGGGACAGACTGATTATAGATGCACCATCCCGAGAAACATGTAGATTTCTGCCGATAAACAACCAATGGGGAGATTTCTCCAGGCAGGATTTGTTTCCCCAGGGAAATCTCTTTGGTTTTGATGTCCTGAGCACAAGGGTGTGTGTGTGTGTGTGTGTGTGTGTGTGTGTGTGTGTGTGNGTGTGTGTGTGTGTGTGTGTGTGTGTGTGTGTGTGTGTGAGAGAGAGAGAGAGAGAGAGAGAGAGAGAGAGAGAGAGTGAGTTGGGTGGGGGATGGGAAGGGTAGGGTGGAGAATTGCTTTCAGGGATGTGAAGGTGCCAGACTACCCCAGGCAGGCTGGTAGTCTGGAAGCTCTGAAGAGGACCAAGGTAACTCTTAGGATAAAGAGATACTGGCTCACACTAAAGTCTCAAGACAGCAGTTTCAAGAGTGAAAACTAACAGACATTTCCAGTTTTCAGTTAAGCATGTTTTAAAATAAAATGTAATTTAAGTTTGCACTTAAATTTATTCCCATCATTTTTATAGTTAGGTCCCCAGAAATGTGTACATTTTAAAAATACCCCTACACACACACACACACACACACACACACACACACACACACGAAAAAAATCTTAAAATCTAAAGCATTATTTTCATATCTCTCTCCCAAATAGATTGTAGTAGATTGAGAATATTTTCTAAGTTATTCAAAAGGCCATGACTCCCCCAGAGTCAAGTTATGCAAGTGGTTGCTTTTGGTGATTCATATTTTATACATTAGATAACTTTATAATAAGTTTGGGCACTTTCTACTAATACAATGCAGAGATGACATTGGGTGAAAAAATTTGGATAATGGATGGCAAAATATAAGAATCCACACGTTTATTTGTAGATAAATTTGGAAAAAATTTGTTAAACCCATTGTTTAATTGAGAATAAATGCTTCTGATAAGAAAACTCCATTCATAAAAGCAAATAGAAAGATCCAGCACACATACCCACCAAGAGAAGACAGAAACACCTCCTGGACACCCCCCCCACCCCCCACTAGGCAAGAGACCTGCCTCTGAGCTAAATCCCCAACCCTCAGATTCAATTTATTCCCAACTCAACAATGGAAAATTTAGTAAAATGCCTAGGTCTAGGTACCTGGGATGGGTGGAGCCGGCCCACAGGCTTAGAATGTGTGCTGACATTAAACTTTTATCTATGAATCAGGTCTCACAGTACCACCCACATTTCCTTCTCTCCAAGGGCAAGTTAATGTTAAAATCCAGTAGATCTTTATTTTCCCCCCAAAATGCTGATCGAAAAACAAAAAAAAAAAAAACAGTGTCAGAAGACAAGGAAGCAGGTGACAGTAAATGACTAGAGGTGGTGACTAATTCATTTTGGTGACCTGTTATCTATGACACTGAACTGTTATTTCAGATAATGTCCATTGTTTGAGGGGGAGGGGGAATCTCACAGCAGTGGTAGGTAAGACAGGGGTAAAAAAAATCCTTTGTAAATAACCTAAGCATTGAGATATTCCCATAGAGCCCTGCCTGAGAATCGTCAGGAGTATGGGCTTCCCTGCATTGATCTTGGGCCCTTCCTCAACTTGCCCATTGTTGAAGCGCTTTTTTTCTTTTCTTTTTTTTTCTTTTTAATTTAGCCATAAATTGGACTAGCTGGGGCTATGAGCTGTTCTATTTTCTTCCTGTCAGGATGAGAGATTTGTTTTATGATGCATTGTGTATTAAATACAAGTAATCTGGGGGACTGAGTGCTTCAGACACTTCAGCTTGATCAGGGGGTCTGAGGGCCCAGTGCCCCAAACCATTCCCAGCCCCTACTCCACCCCGTCCTGTCCTTGCAGCACCCACTGCCTAACCTTTTTCAAAGCTCCTCAGAAAAGGAGGAAAGGTTGGTGGCAAGACAAAGGTCCTGGGAAATCAGTGACAGGTCCTGACTAAATTCACATTTCAGGGGGGATAAAAAAAAAAAGAAAAAAACCTTTGAGGTTTTTGTTGTTGTTGTTGTTATTGTGTTGTTTTCTCGCCACTTATATTAGCTTCTGTTGTGGGAGGCAGGGCGACGGGTCTAGACGGTATTCTTGCAGGTACGGCTGGAGGCCGGTAGGTGGCGATGTATCCCGAAATAAAGTACAGTGCCTGCAGCCTCCGCTAGCTAGGTGAACCCACCGGGACCTGACAGCCTGCTTGCAGCCTCCAGGTCACACATGCACAGACCCTGGGAAACTGCCTGTGTGGAGAGGATGCTCCTGCCTCTGAGACGCCCGTCTCCAAACGCAGTCTTAATTTCCTCCCTGAGACCTTGAGAGATGTGTCTAAAGACAGAGGGGATCCATTCTAACATTACCACTATCAGTTTAATATTTGTCTCTTATTAAATAGTATCAATATCGGTGTCGTGATTCTCACTCTTGTACAACAAATAAACTGTAGGAAAGATTACACGGCACCATCCCAGGGATCTGGGCAAAGAAAGTCTAACAGTAGCTTCCTGATCCCCACTCTCCTCACCTTCTCCCAACCCCACCTTCTTTTGCATATAAAGCAGTAACTTCACATGATGACAGCCATCCTGCTTTGTCTTGATATAACTTGAAATTTAGAGAGTCCCACAATCTCACAATAAATGACAGCGCGCCCCTCCCCACTCTTTACTCCCCACCCCAAACCCGGGCATGTTCTCTTTCCAATAGTAACCCATCAGGAGATTTTTACCCCATCAGAAGAAAAACAGGCCCAGACAAGGGTAGAAGGCAGAGTTTTGCTTCCTGTTAGTTAGGAGCTTTCTAAAATAATAAATAAATACAAGGAGCCAAATACCACCACCAACTCCCTTTACTCCTTGGATTTCTAGAGAAATCTGTTTACAGTAGTTACCAGCTACAAATTAAGCCACTGCAAAGCTGCCTTCTGCTTCGCGGTAATCAGGAACACTCATGTTCTGCAGAGCTTAGCACCGCCCTGGCGATGGACTATTAAAAATAATGGTTTTACCTTCATCTCAAACCAGCTTTAGTTTGCAAGCACGTATCAGGAAAGATGATCTAGCTATCAGGGTAGTGGAAGGCAGGAGGCAGCTTGAAGCAATGTATGGCTTTGAGAATGCATAAAACAGAGTAGCAATCAGATTTTTTTTTTTCTTAAAGAATCATACTTTTAATACGCTTTTCAGTAGTAGGCATGGCACGCTTCTTTTCTTTATTGCTCTTAACTGTTGTTTAACCAAGAAGACGACATTGGGAAATTCTCGGTTTGAGCAGAGCTGGTAGATTTTCTAGGAGTCGGTGCACTGGTTGATGGCTAGGCTGGGGTGGGAGGGGTTAATGTGTTTTCTTCCTGGTTTGAAATGGGTATAAACCCTCCACAATCCTTCCCCTTCCTCCCCAGGCTGCAAGGACTGCAGAATCTTTAAAAGGCCCAAAGATTTCCAATAAGGCCATGGGTTCTGCCTTCATGGTGTAACTGTTTATTTAAAATAAGTCAATATATTAGTTAAAGCGGTAATAAGTTAGTGCTCCAGTATTCAAGTGATTCCCACAGGACTGTAAACCGATGCCTCTTTTAAGCCTTAAACTTCATGGCTGTCCCAGAAGTAAGAGTCCAGCTAATGGAGGCCCTATGGGCATGGTCCATGCCAGCACATCATTAAAAGAAAGAAAAGCAGTCCACAGAAAGCCAGATGAAATGACTGCACTGTCCACTTTTAATGGCTTCCTGTGGACAAACGGCCCTGTAACACTCAGCAGAGGACGGTATTTAAAAACAAGACAACTTGCTGGCAGTTTTCAATACCATAAAGTTAATAAAGTAGGTTCCCATTCACCCTGACATTACGTTTTGAGTTTATACAGGAAGGTCCTTTATAACCTCAGCCTAAGAAGTCTTTTTAATTCTGCAGCTCTGGGTTCTTGGGGTGGCTAAGCAGCCATTGAACTCTAAGCCTGACTTTTTTGTTTTTCTTCTAACACCAAGCAAATGTATTTTTTTGTTGGTTTTTTGTTTTGTTTTTATTTTTTTGGTTTTTTTTTTTTTTTTGAGGGGGAGGGGTATGGGGGCATCTCATATGCAGTCTCTCCTTCACAGACTATTCGTGAAATCCTGCTTCATACAGTTCATACAGTTGGGAAGCATGAAATAATTTGAGAAATTGACATTTGGCTGAACAATAACCGCTTGCTAATTAAATTAGCTTTGTGTATAGATATTGATGTGTGTTTAAAAAGAAAATCAATGCTTTCTCTCCACGGCACAGTGGCACTATGGGAAGTGGTCAGACTTTCACCTAAGCTTAAGTGAGACACAGGTAAGGAAATTTCAGCATGTCTTCAGGACTCAAGAGATGTGTCGCCCATTCCTTTACAAATGTTACCCCATTTTCCTTCCCTCCGACTCCTCCAAATTCTTACCACCTATCAGATCTTTTAAATCTTTTCGTTCCATGAGATTTAAATAAAATTCAATGCTCAAGTGCAGAAACTAGATCAGAAAGCCCAGGGAGCAAATGTGATGAATGTTCTGTTTGACTTTAATTATTTATGCTGCTTCATCAGGGAAGTATGTCACAAACTTGAACTTGAATTCTGGGATGCTGGTAGGCAGGCTTGCAAGTCTGCCCAGCCAAGCACCAAGCTATAGGCGCAAAGGCTCCGAACCCCCAGAGCATCCTATTAGCATGGATCTCCAGAGAGATCCTGGGTCATTTCTGAGGGCCTCTGCCTCTCTTCCTTTGTATTTATTTATTTTTCCTTTTCTTAAGTTGACCAATACAGTGCTGCAGAAAGGAAGAAAAGAAAAGAAGGGAAAAGAAGAGAAGAGAAAAGACAGACAGACAGAAAGGAAATTAAAGGTTAAAAAAAAAAAAAAAAAGGTAAATAAAAAATTTCCCCTGGTCTGGAAACAGGCCCCACTGAAAGCATGTTAATCTCCGCCTCAGTAATTTGGTTCTCCAGGAGAAGACAGAAGCCCTGCTGCTGTGCCCTGCACTTCATAAATCACATCTTTATGTGGACAAGGTCAGGGCACCTAACAGCTCAGACATGGGCCTTTGCAGTGGCTCGAGGATTCAGGCGTGTTTACTCTCCTGCTCGGCTCTCGGAGGAGTCATCCAGCGCGCTTCTAATTACTTTTGATTATTTTCATTTGCCGGGGTCAGTCTGGCTTGGCAGGACTGCTGGAGGGTTGACTTCCTACACATCTTGATGTCTTTGTAGGACAGCACTGTGCACGTTCGGAAGGAGCGCCACATTATTGTCCCTACAGTGTGAAGTCCTCTGTAAGACTATGATGCAAAGTTACCCCGAAGGTGCCTACTACCTTTAATTAGCCACATAGCCACAATCCCTACCTGATTGCTTTTACCAATACAGCACCCAACTTTAACACCTGAGTATTTTTTAGGATGTCTGGACAGAATGAAATCAATTTCCCTGCTTCGATTTTTAAACATATTTAGTAATGAATAGCAACTATTCTGAAACTAAGATGAAATACTTTGCTGAAACAACAGCTCAAGTGTATAAATTATTGTTCTCAAAGATTTATTTCCCAAACTCCAACTACAGCTGCCATATTTAAAATATTTTCGTTGGCTATTTTGATCTATTTCCTGAGCCATTATGCTGAGTGGCTAGAGTATCATAGCAAAGGGGCTTCATTTAAAGTTTCGGTGAAAACCTTATGATAAATAAGCAGTTTAATAAAAGACAGCAAAATGGTAGGGGAGCACTGCTTTTCTCTTGTATGACTGTCTGATGCTTTCGATGTGAACACATTCAAAGGGGGAAAAAAGAGACAAACTCTATATTCACAAGCCTAAGAAACAAAGAATCACAAAAGGCACGACTACACCTGTGCCAATAGGATAAAAGGCGTCTTTTATATCACTGAGGGCATTTTATAACCATCTTCAGTTTCTGGAGAAAACTAACCATGGTCATTCTCAAAATGCCAGATCTTTTCTTCTGCTACGTCGGAACAGATCTAAGGCAGTAAATGTGTTTGGGACTCACCTCAACTCTGTACGGATTGCTTTCTCCTTTTTCATTATTTTATTCATTTTAATTAATTCGGCCTTTTCAAGACAGTGTTCAGCACAGTGTGCAATAACTCCAGGGTCGAAGTCCTCCCCAGGGTTTTAGAAACCTACTCAAAAGTGCTTTGAGCCTCCTAATCTTGTGGAGAGAGTGAGTTGGAAGGCATGCATGCCTCGCCTCCACTCCTCCCGTGTGCCTTTGGGTAAGTCACTTAACCTTTGAGTTGATTTCCATGCAAGTTTCATAATATCAGCATAATGAGAGTGTTGGGAAAATCCATTGGGTAATGTGAGCGTGAGGAGCTCTGACTCCGTGGGAACAGGTCAAAATAAGTAAGTTGCACTGTGTCTGTACACCAGACTCAAGTAAACACATACGTATGCACAACACAGAAGCTAGTCCCGCCTGCAAGTATGACTGTACTTTTTTAATCCTTTGTTCCGCTCCAATGTCAGTTGCCCTAATTCTTATCTTGACCTTGGAAGAGGAGAGTTTTTAACAATTTGGGTCTCTCTCTCTCTCTCTCTCTCTCTCTCTCTCTCTCTCTCTCTCTCTCTCTCTCTCTCTAGCTGTACTTCCCTGGAAGATGCCGATCCACGTCTGGCATGCAGCTGAGCTTCTCCATTCCCACCCACTGTGTCCTCTGCTAATCAGCAAGAGAGCCTTATTAACAAAGGTGAACTGGGACCTAAAGAGGTATGCTTGAGCACGCCCACACACCACACCCACCCCTCAGGTCAGAAAAGGCATGCCTTACAATGTCCTCTGGTAGGCTTCAGATGCCCGAAAGATGGGAATTAGGTATAATTTACCCCTTGTTGCCTAGGGTCTAGGCTGGAACAAGTACTGAAGAGGTGTTTGCTGACCGGATACGTGCTAGGTCTCAGTGAGTCTGAACTCTTTAGGATGCCTGGGACCAACCGTCTGAATGACTGTAATGATCTGGTCACAAACCTTCAGCTTCAGCACACCCTTGACTCATTCTTGGCTTTATATTGTCCAGACTCTACTGCCCAGCCTTCTGCAGGATCTTGTCGTTGAAATGCAGACCTATCCCAGTGCGGGGGAATTATACGAAGCCCTAAATGTTAAGTCGTAGAATCTTGCATGGAACACAGCGTTTGGTCAATACAAAATGACTACTATTGTTGACAGCGCTGATGTAATTATTGTCACTCTGCCTGGAATTCACTTTACCTTGGTGACCTCAGGTTAAATCTTATCTACCTCTCCCCCACCCCCATTTCTTCCTTTTTGCCTACTGATTGGTATCAGCTGGGTCCAAAGCTTTTCTCCTTCACTGGGCTTCTCTCCTGGATTAAAGGCAGCTCAGTGTAGCAGGTTTGCCCTTAAGAAGCACCGTGATTTAGAAGAGGAAGCCACTCACACTGCTACCTTCAATTGGTGTCTTTTCACAGTAAACTACACTAAACTTGTACGTCTTTGTGAGAGTAATTATGATAAAACATGAGCACACGTTTGACTGACCGCCAACCTTGGCTGGTTGATATTGACTGGTTGATGCAGCCCCCGCCCCACCCCAACCCAGAGGAATCAGTTGATACATATTGATACATAGCTCAGTGTTTGTGGACTCCGCCACAAACACGTCTTCCATTGTTGCTGCTCTAGAGTAGAATCCTAGCCATTTTGCTATTTTCTCCCCCAAATTCATTTCTGTGTCAGCCTTTTCCCTGGGCTCAGTTTAGATTTTGCTGCAACTTAATTTAAATTTTTCCTTCTCCCTTTCCCCAAGCGGCCAGGCATTGGCTTTGTTAACCTGTTCGAGTTGATAGTCTCTCTTCTTCTCCATGTGAATGGTTCTAGTGGGAATTCTTATCATTACAAACCTAAGTTTCTATGGCATTTTTTAACAGTGAAAACTCATCTTTCTGAAATAACAAGGCTATAATAATGCACCACTTTACCAAAAACAAAAAAGCAAAAATCGATAAATAAACAACAACAACAACAAAAACCCCACACTTCTCAAACTAAACTAAACTAAAATGAAATAAAGTAAATAAAACTTACACTATGTCCTACTTTATTGGGGAAAAAAAAAAAACTGATCCAAAATTCAATGTCCTCTATAACTTAGTGTCAAGTTCAGCTTCCAGGCCCTTCCCCTGGGTTTCCCCCTACACCGACCTATAGCAGAGAAACGAGCACACAAGAGCACGCTCTTGACCCTTTGACTGGGTTCCTATGGCTCCTTCTCTTGCCTCTGATGGCCCAGTCATTCAGTGACTAGAGCCATAGATTAAGGAGATGAAGTGTTGGCTTTGTTTATCATGCTCACCCAACATCTTCTAAGCTGCTTGTAGCCTATTCTCTGCCAAGAAACATCCTGTACAACAACACATCCCGACTGGAGAACCATTCACAGGCAGTCCTTCTTAATAACAGATGTCCTGGGGCTAATTGACATAAATATATCTGCTTCCTGAAGCATCCCAATGAAAATAATGTAGTAAATGCTTTGTGAAAATTACAAATATAAGTCTCTTTGGTAAAATATGTTTGATCTTACTAGGCATCATGGAAGGTATTTAAACATACACAAACCCTCTTTTTCTTTCCACTGAAACACCTAGGGGAGGGGCCAGGTCTTGCAATCAACTTATTTTGTATCTGTTTCAAAAAAAAAAAAAAAGCATAAACATTCCTACGCATACTCTTCTATTTACTGACTCTACTCTTGTCCAAAAATAGTCATAAATAAAGAAGGCAAAAAAAAAAAAAAACCTTCGATCTTTATTCTAGAAACATCCAGAAGGTCTTTCACAAAGGAATTATCATCAGTAAATTCTGGCCAATTGATCCTTTACCTGTAAACTGTTAAAAAAAAAATGTAGTTAAGTATGTGGTATGGGAACTTTCTGGAAAAATGTATAAAATCTCATTTCACAATTAAATAACTCACTCCTATCATTTTTCATTAAAAGCCTTTCTGAAATGTAACTTTTACCATGAGCATAGTTTCACATGGTGCTTCGTGTCATTTAGTTTTCCTTAATATGAGTTGGCTTTATCTAGATGGATATTTCCCTAGGAGAAAGAAAAGCTTTGGGACACTCTCCAGGTGCAGATGCCTGAATTAAACATGAAGAATTCCTCCTACTGAGTTTTTGACATTGGAGTCATGTGTTGGGCCTGCTTAGAGCCATCTAGGCACTGGACTAAGTGGACATTAAATCAGACGGCATACAAAGTTATCTGTAGATAAACCACACCCCTTGAGGAACTAACACAGTTCCAGATGAATCAACTCTGCACACTGAAGAGCAGAAGTTCCCTGCAGCAACCACACCATCATCTCTACACGGAGCACCAACTGCCACAATTAACTTATGCCGTGATAAATTTACAGTCTGTTGGAAATGCTGAGCTCCAGGTACAGAGGCATACACTGAAGTAAGAGGAGGTGGACTATGGTAGGGCGTCTGTCTTCTCAATACATGGAAGGTAGAAGAGAACATAAGGCTTCAGAGACTAGCCTTAGACACGTAGCAGCTTAGAGGTGACATGGGACAGGGGCTGTAGGGGAATTATTCTACCATTTACACCTGTTAAACAGCTAAGACTCAATTATGGGTTAAATTCTTATCTATGATCTAATGAAATATATGTGTCCATTCTATGTTGATAATCCTAAAATTCCATTTTCTTGTCTCTGTGACTGTAGCAAGAATGCTAAATAAAATCTCTGCAGAGGCAGAAAAGTATAGCTTATAATCCACCAAATGTGTGGCATATTTTATAATACATACAACTCAAGGCCAAACTATCACAATAGTCTTTAAACTATCATCAAAATCCCAATGTTGTTCTAAAAACACGGACTTCAAAAGCACTTTCTGTAAAGTGTGTCCTATTCAGCTTCCAATAAACCCCTACTGTATAGCCTATCTGTATGTTTCAGAATTAAATTCTGGTCAGGTGTACCAGGAAGAGCACTAAAGTTATTTGTATTCTGTTTATACATTTTGACTAGAACAAAAATTTCCCAGGTTTGCCCATTTAGTATCTTACCATCAGAGAAGGGAAAGCCTTGGGGTCTTCATGCAGACACCTAAATTCAGCTACCCCAAGTTACATGAGTCTCTGTCCATGTGACATGGGGCTACTCCTCTGCCATGACATTGGGCAACCTCAGACCAGGAGCTTAGAATGGTACAATTCCGATGACTTCTGATTTTCAAGTTTATACTCAAACACTTGAGCCAAACTGTATCATCTCTGACTGACTTTTATTCCACTGCTCACTGCCTCCTTCCTACCAGAGCCAGTAGAGTCCGCTGTTAATGAACCAAACCTTAATAATTCACTAGGTACCTCGGTCATGTAACCTGAAAAATATGTTGTTGTTGTTGTTGCCTTTTCAGAAATGTTACTCATTTTCTGCACTTATCTCCTTGGCGCTGAATGCTGGGATATGTCCATAAAGTAAATATTTTCTATGCTGTATTTTGTCAAAGACAGTGGGTGACAACAGGGACATACTCCATTTAGTAAAATTTAACTATGATGAGCCGGAAATGGAAATGGAGAGAAGAAAAGAGATTTGTACCTTGCACAAACTAATGTCTCAGAAAGATCGAAATTATCTGAACTTGGATCCAATTTTGAAAAAAATATTGAATAATAATGGCAAGTGCAATAATTAGGGCCAAAACTATGTTTTTATGCAGCAGACTGGGAATCTAGCTTTGGATTTTATTTTCTTCTTTTATGTGTGTGTGTGAATTTATGTATGTGTGCCATCTGCCTGAGTGAAGATATCGGAGGAATGGGCAGGATCTTGTTGGGCTTGCAGATTGTTGTGAGCTGTCGTGTGAGTTTTGGTGCTGAGAACTGAGCTCCGGTCCTCTGCACGAGTAACAGGCATTGTTAAATGATGAGACACCACTCTAGCACCGGAAACAGGTCTTAATAAAGATGTAAACTGTGCATCAGGTCCAGGAAGGGAAAGAAAGAGGGGAGGGGAGAGGAAAAGAAAGAAAGAGTAAAGAGAGCTGTACATACCTAAGCAGAACACGGGTTTTTCAAGAAACTGAATCACCAAAGAATGTCTCCATTGAACACGGGAAAGAAAATCAGCTCTTTTCTGACTCTTTTCCACCTCTCGGATGTTTTGGTATGGTTCAGAGAATACGATTGGCACAGGATATCTATACCTATGCATACCTAGATGTATACCTAGATGTAATTACAACAGTTTGTTTTTGCAAATGTCCTGCCTCCTTTGGCCGGTAACAAGAAAGAAACGGACTGAATGCGTTAAAGCTGTCACGAAGGTAAAAAGATCTTTTTCCTGGAGTTCTGAAGACTGCAAGCTTCCTCCTCTCTGGAAGGCTGGAAACGTCGGGCTCATGGCGAATCAGCCTCTTGCACGGTCCTGCTAGGCTGTATCCTTCTCATGACAGAGCCCCCCAACCTCCCCCCACCCCCAGTCTGCTTCTACTTAGGTAGTTTTGAGAGAATTGGGTTTTGAGCCTCCTTCTTGCTACCTCTAAAACAGGAGTTAATGCACCTCCATCACAGGAGGTTCCTAGAATTAAGCAAGGGAGATTATCTTTATAGGATGCTTAATATATTGCCTGATCCTATGGATCCTATGGAGAGTGTATAGTGGAGGAAACTTAATACAAGAGACTGAAACCACAGAATCCAAAAGGCCCTTGCCACAGTTATAAGCCTCATGGTGTGCTGGGTGAGGAGCTTGTGTAAAAAGACATCCTGTTGGCTTTGTTGGTTTCTTCCTCTGTAAAATGAAGATAAATTAGCATAAGAGTGAGTGTGTGTTATATTGCTATTGAGAGGATTATAGAAGGTGATCTATATACAGGCCTCCCTCACTTCAGCGGCTAGCACGTGGGGACCTACAGTATGTCCATTATAATAGAATGCTATGTTGAGAACAGAATGACTATCTTCACAAATACCCTCTGTTTTCTGTTTATTATTTTATGTGTGAATCCTTTTCCCAGGAGAAACCGTTTTTCTTCCTCATTTATTTGCTGCTCACCAAAGCAGTAGTTTTTTGTTGTTTTTTGGTTTTGTTTTTCTAATTTTGGCTTTTTTAAAAAAAAGATTTACTTAATGTATGTGAAGATGCTGTCACTCTCATCAGACACACCAGAAGAGGGCTTCAGATCCCATTACAGATGGTTACGAGCCACCATGTGGTTGCTGGGAATTGAACCCAAGACCTCTGGAAGAGCAGTCAGTGCTCTGAATTGCTGCGGCATCTCCCCAGCCCTGGGTTGTTTGTTTGTTTGTTTGTTTGTTGTCTTTTTAATGGAAATACACTATGCCAGTATCAAATAATGGAAAGGAGATAGATTGGAAATCCACCATTATGGCCGTAAGGGAAGTCAGGGATCCTTATCCTGACAAGAGGAGAAAAAAAAAATTATCTTCTAAGAAGTAAATTTTCTAAATAAGGAAAATGAGACATAAGAAAAATAGTAATCTCTTTTGTCCTGTGCAGACAAAATACATATAGCATTGGCTAGCCTCAAACTAGCTATGTAAATGAGGATGACCTTGAACTCAAGACCTTCCTGCCTACAGTTTCCAAGTGCTGGATTTAGAGACATGTGCCACAGTGCCAAGTTAAACATGGGCATTTTCATAATTCTGCCAGAAGTGATCGTCTTTCAAAAAACAAACCTTCAACAGAAAATCAATTTGAACTATCCATTTGGTCAATATGCAATGTTGGCTACTCAAAGATATATTTCAGACTGTAAGATGAGTCAAAAGATGTATACCAGGAAAGAGAGAGATGGCTACATGGAATGTGACGCTGGGTGAATCCAGAAGATCTAGAGAGGGTGCTGAACCCTGAATGTATAAACATGATGTTTTAGATGCCATCATGTTACATATGATCACATCATGGGTCCAATCTGTAAGCCAACTTAGTATGCTTTTCTCCACAAGTATTTAGCAGGAATCTGCAGCATCTTGATGAATAATTTGACACTGAATAGATGCTGATAACTGAGACTTTAAGCTCCTGCCTACAAGGAACTCCAGAGTCCAGAAGGAAACTCCATTGTGTTGGCCATCATTATAAGCTGTACCCTGTAGTCACCTGATTGTCCTACAGGAAGAATGTCAGTGTGTTATTACCACTCCTGGGAGGAGTACCACTAAGGGACTGGTGATGGCCTCTGGGCCGTAGCATCCTTTCACACAGCAAAGGAGGCATGCTTCAAGTTAAGGAGCTTGTCTTGACTTGGATCTGAAGCAGTCTGATCTTGATCAATTCCCTGCTCTAGCATCAAAGAAGAGCTCACATCTGGTCATCTAGCCACATTTGTTCCCCTGGCTCTACTCTCAAGTCATCAGTTAATAGACTCACGAGAATATCCCAGGGTGGTCGGGCATCAGGGGACATGACTTGCTAAGACAAAATACTGAAATGAAAGGCTTTCTAACAACAGTTGGAATTTAGACTACTTAAGATTAAAAAGAAACAACAGTGATCATACATTTCAGAGTGGGCTGGGCAGTGGGATTGCACGCCTTTAATCCCAGCACTCTGGAGGCAGAGGCAAGAACATCTCAGAGTTTGAGGTCAGCCCAGTCTACAAAGTGAGTTCCAGGACAGTCAGGGCTATATAGAGAAACGCTGTCTTAAAAAAACCAAACCTAAAACAAAAGCTGCAGTGTGGAAGCATAAGATTTCCAGGATCCTCAGAGCAGATGATGGGCTTAACAAGTGGTTGAGGTCATGGAGTAAAGGAGAGATAAGTTGGTTTACAAATTGGAACTAATTTCTGTCATTGTATATACAATGGCTAAGATGTTATCCATGGAAAATTGTGCATTACTGTTTACCAAGAGATCTCCAAAGCCAGAAACAAAAAAGCAACACAACCCTATGAGGATGGCCTTGTGCTTGCCCATGAGAGCAAAGCATCTCCTTGGCACGTATTATTTCCCAAAGGGATTGTCACAATTACATCAAAAGCAACCAAAGCCATGTCCAGGGCTTACTGCACATCATTTCACCTAGTCATCCACTTTCGATAAATATAGATGATGATTATAACCCTTGTTTTACAAGCAAGCACACTGAACTCAACAAGCATGAGTACATAAATTGTCTCAAATAACGTTTTTTTAACCAAAGTGGCATTCTAAGGACATGCTATCTCTATAAGTAGATAACATAGATTTGAGTGCAACATTGTCAGAGGCAAACTACAAATTCAGTGCTCTTAACTCTTCGAAGGCCTTCTTCTAATAATGTCCAACTGCACATGCTCCTGGAAAGAAATGTGCATGGACACAGCTTTCCGTGGGCTCATGGGCTTTGGAGTAATGCTGGGATACTTCCCCAACACCCACATCACTCTCTCCACCATTTGGTCTCAACTTATGGCTGAAAATGATGGAACTAGTCTCAGGAGAAGGTTGAGAAGCCACAGGGAGTCACACAATGACTGGAGACTATTGCCGCCATTGGTAAGCCCCCTGTGATAGGTTTTAGCAGTGAAGGAGCAGCAGACAGCACAAGACTGTGTGTTACTAAGATGTGCCTCAATCAGTAAGATCTGTAGACCTTAGGACAGAAGAGAGAAAGATAGGCAAAGGCCTGCAAGGCAGGGGAGGCCTCGTGGCCACAGTCAGCCCTTATCTCACTCTGAGAGGAGACTCTGTGTGTCTTCGGGGTTTAACTGTTTTGATAAATCCCATCATGGTGTTATTTCCTGTTTATGTCAGATCAGCCTCAAAGTGCAGCGGTATACATAGGTGGTATATATACATTAATGTGCATGTTCTAAATATACTCAATCTCCTGATGGATACTAAGTTATCAAATGTTTTGCTCCCTGTCCTTCAGAAACACTCAGCATTAGTTAAAGTGTTTTCAATTGGGAAAACACATAAGGTATATAAGGAAGTCAAATTTTAATCTAAACATTACTAACATACTGATTCATACAGTCAAGATGAGTTGTAAACAAGCAGAAAACATTGATTTCTGATAGTTCATCTTCCTATATCCTTTATTAACTCAAAACACTGCACTGTATGCAACATGCACTTCATTGTAACAGAAATAATAACAGAAGCAGAGGCTAAACGGCAGTGTAAGCGTGTCTAAGGAAACACTCCAAGCCAGCTGATGCATTTAACCCCTTTAACATTATGTGACTAAGAGCAGAAGCTGAAGCAAATTCCCTCTGCTTGTTTTTCTTAGAAAGTAATTGAATATTTTATTTGTAACCTAAGTTGGTCTTGTTCATTTCACCAACTTACTCACTTATCCCAGAAGGAAATCAGACATAATCCTTGCCAAATTCTCATCTTAGAAACTTCGCTGACAACAGTGTGCCATGGGGGCAGGGTCAGCGATACCAGGTAATGGGAGAGACAGCTAGAGAGACAGCAGAAGAAAGAGAGGGCAGGAAATCGCAGGAGTGACAAATCAATCATTTAATAAGTCTTTCTTTATGTCCAGAAGGGATGTACAATTTGATTTAGTAATTCATGGGCACGCGCTCATGTACTTACTATCTCGTTCAACACGGATAGGTTTAATACAACAAGACTAAGCAAGCACTGCCCTAAGTCATATTACGTCTTTGTTCATTTGGTTTTGGGTTTTGAAACAGGGGCTCCTACAGTCTATAATGTCCCTGAACTTCCTAAGAACTCAAGAACATACCTGACCTCTCTGCTTCTACCTCCCGTCTCCCAAGTATTGGCGTGACTTTATTGTGCCCTGCTCAGATCCATCTCACTGCACCGTGTACTGTTTACCCCAAGTGTATGCTACCTGAGACTTAGCAACCTGACAGGCTGGCTTGCTGAAATGCCAAATGTGTTGTCTTCCAGATCATTGAAAACTGTCCTTTCTGGCCACACCAAGTCAACCACTGACTTCAGGGAACCTTAAGATGAACCCTAAACCTCACTTTAATAATATCATATACATTAAATCAACAAAGCAATACCTCTAAAGGCTTTTTCCAAACCAAAATGGACTCATGAGACATGAGGGAAGTCTATGCTCTATTAATTAAATGTCGGCCAATAAGGATGCTGGCGCTGCCAAGGCTTGGTCAAAATCAAAGCAAGAACTAATTTGTACCCTGGCTTGCTCCGTGGCATTACACCAGTTTTTCAATTACTCGCTCATTGATTAAGTGTATTTTAATTATAGTCTTTCAAAAAGAACATGTACAAAGAGAAATTCAGTGCTCAAAGAGGAGGATCATTCCTTTCCCGTCTTGTAGTGGAAATTTCATGTTCTAAGGTTTTCATAACTTTCCCTAAAACACGTATTACTTACCCTTACTATAAACCTGTATTTCTATAAAACATGTAAGCATTAAAGAAGGCAAAAATTAATTTCTACCTATGAATTTATGTCTAAATATGGATATTAATTAACACAATAAGCTTTTACTTTGAATAATATATCAATAATTCAGCCATAATTGTGTCCTGTAGCCCAGGGAAGATCACTGGGTCAGCAGAAGTTTCCTCCGGTGTTTAGCATGTCAGTCCTTTCTCTCTGCTTCCTGATTTGATTATTTACATTACATTATTTACATTATATCATTACAACCTCCCAAAGCTTCTAGCATGAAGATCCACTTGGGTTCTGCCCCTGGGGTGCAAGGCAGTGATCTTCCAGCATATCTCTTGTTTAGCCACATTCTGGAAGAAGTATCTTGAAAAAAAAGTTTTGTTAATATAACAGTCAACCAGCAAAGTATTTGGTTTATGAAGCAGATATTGCCATGGGAATTGTTTGAGGATCATCTTCAGAAGCTGATTAAAGTTGCGAAAGACTTGGGATGGTATACAGAGAGACAGATGCACGTTTGGAAAGCTCCTAAGAATTCAGATCTCAGAGCTGTTAGGAGAATGGAACTCCTACACTGTTCCATGGGCGGTCCAAACTCTAGCCCTGCCTATGCAACCATTCATTCTACTGAGTAGAGCAGGGAATCTGATTAAGAGCAATAAAGCAAAGCTATGAAACTGATTAAAATTCAGTAAGGAAAAGAAATTTGGTCCAATCAAATGTTGCCACTTGTAGCAGACTGTCTGACTAACTATATAATATGAGAAGTTTGTAATTAGTCTACATTTTTTTCACCAGCAGGCGAAAATATGTAGTTTTTAGATATCATGTTTAAAGCACCTAAGAGCCTAGAGTTGCCATGCTAAATACAAGAGATCTAAAGAGCTCTGTCACACGTTCATCATGGTCAGCGAGCTGCCCCGCCAGCTTTTGAAGTGCTGTATACATGATCTTACAAGGCGAAACACTTTATGTACCATAAGAAATTTGAGGCATAATGTTTAATGTTCACAAGATAAGTTAACCAAACTGTAACCTGGTGGATTTTTATTGTTTTATATCCCGCAAGGGCTTTGAGGAAAGATCAACAGGGAGGGAGGAAAATAAAATGGGATTTTTCCATTCTCCTTTTAAATTCTCTTTCCTAAATTAAAGTATAACTCGCAATCTCCACCCAAGGAAGAAATCATTCTAAAATATACTGGATTTGGATTTTTTTTATGTTTAGATAACAGCTTTCAAAACATGGCTAAGTGAAATGTGTTCTGAGACGGAGAACACTTGGTCTTTTTTGCAGCTTTCAACAGTTTAAGTGAAGGGATTTTTAATGTTCTCAAGCAGCTGTGTCACAGTGTGTATATCGTAATTCCACCAGCATTGAAGGACCCCATCTCCCCGACTGCAGAGTCCCTCTTAATTCCACTTTCTGATACTTAGCTATCTTAATGGCTTTCCAGTATGATCACCTCTTTCTTAAAAGTCATATTTTGGAGCCCCAACTGCCAAATTCCATATTCCTCATCAAAACATAAAGTTTATTTTATTCACAAAGTGCTGATGGCTTATATATTTATCACTAGACAAAAGCAACAAGTTTGCATGGTAGACTTTAACCCTAGCAAGATGCTGCCAGAGAAGAAGAAACAGCATTGACTTCTCTCAGAGACTCACTGTCAGCTCCTCAACAGCAAGCCTGAACATTCTAAGGTCTATTATCCGAATCGCCTAAGCGCCTGTCTCTCAATATCACTGAAAATGCACAAAGGACATTTACAGAGCACACTAACACACTGCAACCATTTCCCACTCCCTGCCCACTTAGTTGCCCATCTACAAACCAGTTCTCACTGGTAACAAGACAGAGGGTCATGTGATGTATGAAGGTGTTATCAATGGAAACACAAATGTCATCAGCGATTGCCTGAGGATGTGTAATGATCTGACTCACATTTGTGAAGCTCCGGGTTCAAACCCAAGCACCACATACACCTGGTACAGTCCGTGCCTGTGATTCCAGGTTTTGGGGGATATAAGCAGAAAGGAAGACCAGGAGTTCAAGAGTACTCTGGGGTGCACAGTGCGTGCTCAGCCAGTCTGACTTAAATAAGCCCGTCTCAAAAAAATGAAAGTAAGCGAATGCTTTTTAAAAAGGTTTAGATTAGATACAGAATGTGATCTAGTCAGTTTAATAGCATCTTGCCTTTAACAGGCCTACTGTTTTACACCTAAGGGAGTTAGATCAATAGGTCAAAAGGTTCGATCCCTAAGTTTGCAGATCACATAAATATCTTCCTGAAGTGGAACAGTTTACATAATATAATAAGAACAGCATTGTGCTCTTTAACATCTTTCATGTTTACTTGTACTGCGAGATTCGCAGTTGATTTCACTTTTCTGTGCTTGCCCGTCTGTCTCTAATAGAGAGGCCCGTCTGTCTCTAATAGAGAGGACCGTTTGATGGGAAAGCAAACTCTCACATGTTCAGCTATGTTCTCTCCTCTCTGCATCTAGCTCCGCAGTTCTACTATGAGTAGAAAAAAAACAAAAAACAAAAAACACAAAAAAAACAAAAAAACCTTCTAGCTTCTCTACAGGACCAGCCATTTCTTAGTTCTAAGGAGGGCAGCGAGGAGAACAGAAAAATGTTTCTGTACTGTCTGTGAGTGTCCTGAACTGTATGTGACAGTTAAGCTTAACTATCAACATGATGGGGTTTAGAATCACTGTAGACGTAAACACCTGGGAGTACCAGTGAGTAATCACATTAGGGTAATTGAGACAGAACATTCCAACCTACTGTAGGGTGTACCATCCCAAGGGATGGGCTGTCAGACTGAATAAAAAGAAGAAAGTTGAAAGCTAACATTTCATTGCTGTCTGCTTCCAAACTATGGGTGCAATGTGGCCACTGCTGATACTCCTTGCCTGTTCCTCCAACGGTTAGCACAGTTCACTTTTCTGTCGCCCGGCAGCTTTTATTAGGATAACTTATACAGAAGACTGGTACTGAGACATAGGACCATTGCTTGATTAAACCTGATCTTGGGCCTTTGGGACTAACTTGTGGTAACTCCGTGGAAGAAGTTGAAACTTTGGGCTAGAAAGTCAGTTGGATACTACACAGCACTCTGGTGGGAGCCTGGAAGACAAGATTATCAAGGGGGCTGTGGAGGCTTGGCTCATGAGGTTTCAGAGGGGAGCAAGGAACTGGGCTGGGGTCATTCCTGTGGTATTCTGACAAAGAATCTTATGGTTTTCTGCCCGTGTTCTAAGAACGTGTGAGAGGCTGAATGTAAAGGCAATGGACGGATTTGTCTAGTAGAAGATGATTTAAAACAGGAGCACACTCAGCTTTGTTGGGGTTACTTCTCATTGCTTGCATTCAGTTCTATAGTGAGGGAGGGAAAATATAAAGCTGAAAGTTAAGATAAATATGAAGTATGAGAGGAAAGGTTTGTAAACAAGTTGAAAGTTTCCTGTAAGGGGAATGCCGATGAAAATGTATAGAGATTTGAATAGAGATTTACACCTTTAAAAATACCTCCTGCTTTGGACTGAGAAAGGCACCTTGAGAGCAAGTGTCTTCACACAGAAGGTCTCACCTCGTGAAAACCCATTTGAAATGTTAAAATCTCCTTTGAAAGGACACCAGTTAAAGAGGGCCCCGGATTCCACTAGAGCTTACAGCAGAACTTGGCCACAGTATTCACATGGTACTGATTTTGTAGGAGGCAGGGTTAAGTGGGTCATGGTCATGGTCATGGTTGTGGTCATGGTCATGGGGTGATGAGAGCTAATGAGAGCTAATGAGGTCAGGAAATGTGTGCCATGGCCATGGGGTGTCTGTTGAGGACAGCTGCAAGAATGGAGTCGAGTTAGCTTAAAGGGGAGTATATGCACTTCAGGAGGCTTACCTGGAGGTGGGTCTACCCAAGCCATCTGGAGTCCCAAGGACTCTATCACAACCTCAAACCCCAGCTAGGAAGTAGGATTCATTGTGTTTTCTTCCTTTCCGGTCTTGCCTTGCTTTGCTCGTTCCTCTCTCTGCCCACACTCTTTCTGTTTCTTTGTTTGTCTGGAATAGAGGCGCTTGTTCTATGCCACTGTCAATATGAAGAAGGTAATTTGCTTTTATTTATAGGAACTCACATTAAGAGACTTCCTTGAGTCTCACATGAGATAGGGCATTGGACTTACAGCTGGGAGATCGTTAAAGGCCATCAGGAATTCTGAAGTCGGATTGAGTGCTTTTTATCTTACAAAGTGGTCAATAAGCCTAGAGAGACAATGGATAGAAAGTTCTGTTTTAAAAGTGATGTGTTTGGATATTAAGTTGACAAGGAACGGAGTTGTGATGGTTGGTTTTCATTGTTAAGATGATGATGGGACTTAGAATCACCATGAAAATGTGTTTCTCACCGTATCTGTGAGGATGTATCTACTCTTGTGGAATGGAGCGGGAAGCGTGAACCTACATGTGGATGGTATCACCCCATGAGCTATGATCTCAGACTGGATAACATAGTCTGAACATGGCATTTTATGGCTCTCTGATTCCAAACCTCCGATGCTATATGCCCAGATGCTTCATGCTTCTGTGGCTGTGTTTCCTCTCTGTGACGGACTGTAGGGCAGGACACACCTTTCCATCCTTCAGTCATTTCCATCAGGGCATTTTGTCACAGCAACAAACAAGCAGGTCCTACAAAGTCTCTGACTGGCCAGGAAGCATGTGACCCGTGTAAGAGTGGAAAAGGTGCTGTGTGAGTACTTATCTACTGCATAGTTCTAAGTCATAAACTGCTCTTTTCTGAGGGGGATCCACATGACTGACAAACATTTAAATTGCTTCCACAAATCCCTTAGGATTGCCTTTTCCCAAGGTTTCCCCAAATGTGCCAACTTGTTCTTAGGTGATTAAAGGCTAACTGCAATGTCTACTGTAAGAAGACTCTTCAACTCTAATGTAGGAACGTAGAACTTATGTTTGAGATGTACACATACATACATACATTCATACAGCTTCAAAGTTGTATCTCTATTAGTATATGCATATAAGTGTTAACTTGAGGTCTCTGTACCACATGTGTATCTGGGTGCCCATTGAAGACAGAAGAGGGCATCAGATCCCCTGGAACTGGAGTTATATACAGTTTGAAATGTCATGTGGGTGCTGGGAATCGAACTTGGGTCCTCTGGAAGAAAATCCAGCACCAAGTCATGTCTCTGGCCCGTCAAAACTGTATTTGATAAACAAATCACATTGTACTTTTTTTTTTTTTTTTGGTTTTTCAAGACAGGGTTTCTCTGTGTAGCCTTGGTTGTCCTAGAACTCACTCTGTAGACCAGGCTGGCCTCGAACTCAGAAATCCACCTGCCTCTGCCTTCCGAGTGCTGGGATTAAAGGCGTGTGCCACCACGCCCGGCTTCACATTGTGCTTTTGAATTGCTTTAGGTCACGTGTTCTTTTGAGTTCCTTACTAACTTGCTAGGTTGCTGTCTGCCTACTGACTAGCTTGTACTCACCTAGACTTCAACTTGAAAACAGTGTGCAAAGCCCATGAGAAATGCAGGAGGATTCTTTCTGTGCTCCTCAAATTAATCTACTTGACCCTTTATTGAATTACACTATTATTTTATTTTTGTTTGGTTTTCATTATAGTACTATCTTATTTTCATTTAGAGATATCAAGTTAAATACTTTTATATGTGAAGTTGGAAAATGTCAGCTTCTAGATTTAAATGCTGTTGTAGCAGATTTGTTGTTAGCATAAACTACATTGTGATTGGTTATGACCAAGCAAAAAAGTTATAAATTTATTTGTTATACCAACTTTAAAGTTTATGCTGATTTGATATCTAATCATTTTCTCTTTATTAAAGCTATTTTATATATCTCAGTAGTCTATTAATTTCTGGTACATGAACTTTATGGAGGGAGTATTTTAAAAGCTATTCAGTATACTGGTTTTCATTGAAGAGACTCATCTGATTAGGACCAGAAAACTGGCAAGTTATATACAGAATATGAATTCACATTTAAAGTTACATTACTAGCATATAGTACAATTAAAATGAAATGAAATGAAATTACTTATGATTTAGAATACACTATTATAGATGAAATGATCCATGATGTTCCTATACATAAAATATGTGGAGAAAATTTATTATAGGCAAAATATAATAAATTCTATAGGCAAATGTTTGTAAATATAATAGATGACTATAGATAAAATTTGGACATAGTATTAATAGAAAAATCATATAGAGAAAAATAAAGAAAAATATATTGCTTAGAGTAGATTTTGTATATTAAAATTTTATGGGTAATTTTTCTTCATTATTTACTCTCTAAACATAGAATAAATATAAGAGAACAGTATGCTTTCACTGAGGAAAACAGCACTTAAGAATTTGTCAGGATCTGAGGCCAGGCGTGGTGGTGCACGCCTTTAATCCCAGCACTCGGGAGGCAGAGGCAGGTGGATTTCTGAGTTCAAGCCAGCCTGGTCTACAGAGTGAGTTCAAGGACAGCCAGGACTACACAGAGAAACCTTGTCTCAAAAACAAACAAACAAAACAAAGAATTTGTCAGGATCTGAAGAGATGGCTGAGTAATTAAGAGTACTTTCTACTTTTGAAGAGAACTAGGGTTCTGTCCCCAGTACTCACATAATGACGCATGCCCACTCGTAACTCTAGTTCCAGGGAATCTGATGCAATCTTCTGACCTCCATGAGCAATGCATACACACACACACACACACACACACACACACACACACGTGCACGTTCACAGACACACAAAATACATTCACATAAAATAAAAATTAAAAAAAATTTTTTTGAAATGAGTCAGTCTTCCATTTTATCATGAAATACAGGGAAAACCATCATGCATCCTGACTAACATAACGCATTATATCTTGCCCTGGTTTGTGGCCAGCCTTTTCCTCAGTCAGCTACAACACTTGGAGAAAGGCAAGTTCATAGTCATCAAAATGAATTAAAAACACCACCTTAATTTATAATTAACTATGTTGCAACAAAATGATTCATAATGAGAAATGATGGTGGTTTTTCCTCTGAAGTTTCCTGCTATGTTCTTTGAAAACATTGTAGAACTCAAATGCACGCTACCTGTTAGATTGCTAAACATTTGTCCTGATCTCAGAGTGTCAACAGAAGTGAAAATATTAAGATTTTCGGTTACTCAATGTCAACAAAAAGAAGCCAAAGGTATTCAGAATTCAGTACATTGTACACTCTTAAAAACTGCAGATAGCTTCAAAATGGGGTTCTAAAGGGTACAATAATGTGTGTGGAGTAGTGAGAGCAAGCAGTCCAGTTTCCAGGAGTTCCCCGAACTTCTGCTGACATCTTATCACAAGTTTTTCCTTAACAAATAAAAAGTAGCAACAGGATTCTTTGTTCTATTCCGTTCTAGATGAAGGCAGGGCTCTTGTTTTGTTTCCTTTCGTTTCATAGGAAAGAAACAAATGTTAGCCAGACAAACACAAAGAGCAAGGTCGCACCTGGTGAGAGGAAGTCATTGTATTTAGCCATTTGTGCTGTCCACACTGGTAACGGACTCCCCAGACTGTCACAGACATTTTTGCAGATGCGTGCCTAGTATGACAAGCCCCTCGGAGCTGAGCACTGTGTCTTCACTTCTGTTGATTTACAGCTATTGGAATCATTGGAATTGCCTATTCTCAGTCAGACTTTAAAAGTCAATCTAAGGCATCTCCTTTTCTTAGAACTCGCTCTCAGATTAGAACATACTTCATTGTAGCAAGACAGGGGGAGATACAATTCAAATACACACTCGTGTGTAACAAAATGTGTACCGAAACAGATATAGTATATATTATTGTATTATATAAAATAATAAAGTTATATGTGAACATACATGTTCATGGAATTCCATCCAGCAGAAAGCAGCCAGAGCTGCGGTTACTTCTCTGCTTGGCGTTACGAGCCAACAGGTCCCCATTCTGAGCCACATGTACAGAGCTTTGCAGAGACACCCATAGCAGTTTACTCGGTAGTGGGGAAAGTGAGAGGTCAAACACAAAGAATATCTGAGCACCCTTCCCCCTTGGATTATTTACACCATGGGACTCAGAAGAGGATTAAACACCAGCATTCATTAACTTATTTTTCTTGAAGGTGTTCACACTTCTGTTTACTGTTTCCTCGTCCACTACGAGATGGCAAACATCGGAAGCTGATTTGCCATTTTGAATTAAATTCTAAATCTTTGGAGGGGAGTCCAGCTGATGAATTATAGGGGCTCAGGATGTGGTTCAGGGGTAGTCTCCATTTGTCAACATGTGCAAGACCCCGAATTTGATATCCAGCACCACAGGCAACACACCCATGAACAACACACAACACATATATGTACCACATATAACACAAAGAAGAACACATACCACACATACAGCCATCCACACATGTATACACAACACATACAAACAACACAAACATGCCACACATTATACAATATACAACACACCACTATACAACACACACTACAATAGAGTTTGGACATACATGATAAAACTCCAAAATAGATATTCTCCTTCCAATGCTATTAGATTAGCAGACAGTTTTCAAATGTACTTCCAAAAATTGTTTCTGCTTTTCTGTCACTATGTGCTTTCATATTACTTGTATGAATGCAATGCCTCTTAAAAATAGCCTCTTCTCTAAGTGTACACATGCCAATTTTCTTCCATAAAATATGTTTTTTTGCAGAGCAGAAATAATAGTAAAGATTTGAGAGAGGGAAAAAGATGGTCTGAGTCTATTTTCTTTTTCTGTTAGCCGTGTTTGCTACCTACGCCGTAGCAAAGTTGTTGGCTACCAAGAGGAAACCCGTTATTAACCACCAATAAACCAATATTGTCCATCAGATTTTTGTTTCCCGTATAACCTATTAGACCTTCATCTTGGACGGGGGTCCTTTTCATCCCTTGACCTCGTGTACTGCCTCATCTGGAGGTTGGTATATAGTCCGTATACAAGACACGTGGGATGAAGTGACAGTTGGCGATACTGTTTTATGGCAGTTGTAAAGCTCTTTAACATATTTCGTCCCATAGAAGTCGAACATAGAATGGTAGGCGTCAGAGGCTGTGGTGGGGGTGGGGATGGTGAGAAGGGGACTGGCGGATCGGTGAGCACTGAGATATAGTTAGGGGAACAAGATGGGCTGCAGAGTTACTTTACAGGGCAGAGAGTACAGACAGCAAAAACTTACAGTAAGTAACTTGAATGTTTTCATCAAGAATATATGACAAATGTAATGCTTCAAAACTCATATGTGCTGAACCTGATTCAAACATTATACAACATATGCACACATCAAAGTATTGTTATGATATATATATATATATATATATATATATATATATATATATATATATATTGTGTATTTGTGCCAATTAAAATAAGTTTTAAAAACACTTCAACATTATATTAACATTGTTCTCTTACAGTAGAGTAAATTTGTCTTTAAAAATTATTTAGAAATTCATCCAACATGAAATGAAAGTAATTTCAAATAAAATAAATGACTGTTGCAATACATCATGTAATGAACTTTTATCAAAAACTTATACCATATTATTCTAAGGCAGATGATAAAACTAGGAACAAGAACCGCTCAACAATTGTAAAATGGCAACGACCATTAGGAGAGGCAGGGAGACCGGCCTGGCTGGAGAGTTGTTCAAATAATTAACATGTAGGTGAAGCGCTGGTAAGCAAGGACTTGGACCTTAGTTCTCTCAGGAGAAGAAAGAGAATTAGGCCTAACAAAATAGAAAGTTCCTGGGAAACACAAATAGGAAAAGACTAGATCATTCTGGAATCGGAAATCAGAAATTAAACCAACATTCAACAGGAGCCCTCTAAAGTGGGACATAAGACAGAGGAAATAACACGAAATGCATATGAATCTTGTAAACTAACAGAGGAAGTATTGAATAATGAGACAGATGGTTTTCTAAGGGTGTACATGCAAAAATTACAATGAAAAGCTTGTCCTCAGTGTACCCTGGTGTAGAAGTATAACTAATGCTTAGCTACCTGGACAGCAAATTCCTTGTATTAAGAGATACAGCCTGACCGCCTCTGATGCCATGGATTTAAACTTCTATAGATTGTTGTCTTTTATTTGGAATACTGTTTCTAGATGATGTACAGATCCTGATGAGTGTCAGTTTATTTTCTTTCTCTCCATTCTATACGTGTTTTCACTTTATGTATTCCTGGGGGAACCCTTGTAGATGCGATTAAAGACCTAAGCATATAGCGATTAGCCTAGAAATAAACTCAATCTCCCAGGAAATCATTTGTATCTGCAAGTTATTTTTCTAAAGGCCTGAAGTGTGGAGAAATGGATTACACTGAAGTGGTGGTTGGTAATATCATTATTGCACTATATGAAATTTGTGGTTTTGAACAACAATGGGTAAGGGGAAGCTAAAAAGGCTGAGGAATTCGTGCAAAGACATTTGTGGCTATAGCCTAAATGGGTGTGTAACAGTCATGTCTGGGCTTCTAACGTGATATCAAGGTCTGGCAGGTCCTAAGGCTGAGAAGACAATGTTCTGGAGCAAACCCTTCAGCTCCCAGGAGCTCACCTTGCCAAGCCACTGGGATGATCAAAGAAAATGAAAACTCCTCAGGTCTTGATGTTCATCATAACTACACTCATTAAATAACCAGTAACATTGTAGATGAAGACATTTATGATCTATATACTGTTTAATAATCAGTCAGAGGATTGCGATACTCTAGTTACATTAAAAAAAAAATGGGGTTTTCAAGTTTACCCTAAGGTGTTTATATTTTATAAATTTTTTGGATGCATTTATGCATTCCTATATCCATTTCCAGAAAGTGCATTCAAAAAATGAGCATAAGGCCAAAGCTAAGCTATATGTAAAATGATATTTGATATTGCTTCCTGAGAGTGTCCCTCACTGGCCCTTATGACCCACCCTCCCCCGGTTTACCTTCTACTTTGCTGGATTCATTTTCAGAACCTTCACCCTGCAAGTCATCTTCTCCAATTGCTGGGGACAGACTGGGTTTCTCCCAAGGATTAGTCCCCAGTCTATTCTTCCTTTAACATGCCTGCTGGGTTCTATTCAGCCACTCCCAGAGCTATAATCTCCTCTCCTTCCCCGTGCTGATAACTCACTGACAATACCCCTAACCACCACAGGCTTCCTTCTGAACCTCAAACTGGTTCATCCAGTTGTCCCAGAGGTATCTAAGTTCAACTTGGCCCACTCTGAAAATGTGTGTGCCTCCTTTCTCCGGCGGCTGCTACTTGATTAGACTCAGCTTTTCTCTCCAGCCCCGAATTCAGCTAGTTCTCAAGGCCTGTTGATGCTATTTTCTAAGCAGCTTTCATGCCAGCCACTTCTCACCCTTGCTTATCTTCTTCCACACCAGTCAGCACACCCAGCTTCTTGAATACAAACCCGCTTCATTTAAGCCATCTCTCCAAAGGCAGCTGGGTTGACATAGCTTGAATAAAAGGCAAACCCTGTGGGCTAGGGTTTTACTTCCATAGGACAGTACTTGTCTTGGATGTACAAGGCCCCTGGCTTCAGTCTCAGCTCCAAATTGCATGGAAAACACACACACAGAGACACATACAGACACACATGCAGATAACAAACATACATACACACATACACACAGAGCTACACATAGACATACACAAGCATGCAGATATACACAGGTACAGACACCACACACACACACACACACACACACACACACACACACACACACACACACTTCCTTGCCTTATGCCCCTGAACGACACGCTGACAGGCAAAGGGCCAAAGAACTTTGCATGACACTCATGTGGTCTCTAGCATCGTCTCAAGCTCTGGTTTGCCCACTCCCTGTTTGGCATTCTCTGAGGAATGACTGGAATATAAAAGCTTCAGTTCACCTTAGTTATGCTCTGAGTCTGTGTTTCAACAGGTACATCCTGGCTTACCACGTGGCCCCTTTATATCATTTCTAATAGTTACATACCTAACTGACTCATGGCTCACAGTTGTTTGTCCCTAGAAATAGGTAACAAATTTCCAAACTCACAATGAATGGGCATTTTTTTTTCTGTTTCCATGACCTTTTGGACATAAGTTTATCAATGTTTTCTTTAAAATATTTCTATTTATCTTTCCATCTGCCTGTCTGTCTCCTTATCTGTCTTGTCTGACTGTCTACCTATCTAATTACAAGTAAACCCTAAGATTTTCAAGACCAGGAAAACAGTCTTATGAATCTTTGTTGCGGGCTCATAGTAGCTACAAAATTAACACAGAAGTAAGTTTTTTTCAAGTTGGCAGCCCTGCCTGGGCACATTTTCCTTGCATGCAGATATAATACTCCATGGACTTCAATGAGTACATGACATCAAACTACAGAAGGTGCCTTCCAGATTATTTGGATTACAGCAATGGCTAGGTGGAAAGATAATGTTTTTTAAAGGACACAATGGAAGGAAAGCAGGAGTGGAAACATCTTTAAAGAATGAACATCAAGACAGAAATAATTTTAGCCCTAAACCATGAGGGATATCAGCAATCATTCAATTATAAACTAGTTTTAAAAGATGTACTTTACCCTTATTAAGCCAATGTAAGGGCTATATTGCTAAACAATGTTTTCTTGCACCTTCTTGGGAAAGACAGTTGGAGATTATGGAGTATCCAACTGAAGGTATATTGGGAGAAAGCAGCTGAACAGCACAAGACGAGGTCAGTTCTGTCTTCTTTCCTTTCCAAGCTGACACCTGGTACTCAAAATTAAACACAAGAATATGCTGCCTCCTGGGAATGATGCCAGCACCCGGGCAAACAACCACTGAGGCCCATTACTTACAAAGTGAAGCACAACTCTTCACACAGCAAAACAGGCAGGAAACACCATTTTAGTATTCGGGCATGAAGAATAGGCAGACGGTCTTTTCTTTTGCATCACCTTTAATGGCTAGATGAAACATTTCGAGTCTGAAGCTGCAGGACGTGTATTCTAATCCCGATTCTGTGACTTCTATCTCTAGTGTCCTCATTATTTTACAGACATCCTACTCACACATAACAGATTCTCAAACTTCCTCCACTCACCCACACTCACTTCTCCATGTGAGATTCTTGATTCAACCCAGGGCATATGGATAAATAAAATAGGTTATGTAAACCAAATGTTGTTTGCTAGTATCCCAAAGAAAATGATAACTATTCTTTGAAATACATATAACTGTGCCTTTCATGGGGATGCTAATATTCAGACACTGGACACCTCTTGCTGTCCACAGTGTCAAAGACACTCCCATTAGTCAGATTTAATCACTAAATTACAGTTTTCTAAGTAGCATGAGAATTTCAGTTTGAGATATACTATGCCTACATTACTAATGTAGTGCTTATTAGTTATAAACATAAATGCATTCAGACATTAAGAAAATCTATAAGGGTAATAAAAAAAAAACAACCCTCTAACATCTACTCGGAAAGATGTAGTAGTCTTAAAAGAGTCCACCTTTTCAGAAAGTTTTGAAAGTTATCTGTACGTTGTTGTTGTTTTGTTGTTGTTGTTGTTGTTGTTGCTTATACCTCTCTTGTGTCACCCATGCCTTTCTTCGCCGTCTACATTTAAGTATCTCCTCCAGACCACAGAAGGTCTTTACTCTGAAATAACCCTTTAGACTCTAATCCCAAAGCTACTGTGCAGAAAGCAAGGAAGCCCTACCCTTCCAGTCTCCATGTGAATGTGTTAAGAGAGATTTTAGGGATGGCAAAGCCAGTCAACAAGGAACGATTGAACTCAAGTCCTCTGATATTGCTGTGGTGTGTGGAAGGCCTGCCTCTGATCCCAGTGCTGCGGTGTTTGCTTAAGAAGAAAGACTGTGGCTGACCAGACACAGTACAGATGAAATGCCGTCAAACAACTCCTTGACCTCTGAAACAATAGGTGGGGCCCATTTGAATCGTAAAACCAACATAGTCAACAATTAAACACGGTTGTAACAATGAGGGTGTCTCCATATTGGGCCACCAAAAGTGCTTGAAAGAACAGAATTGCTTTACAATAAACTGGCGAGGAGGTGGGTGCTCCACACCTTTACGGACAGATGAAGACACTGACTGTAGCCATGACAGACAAAGCTCCAGGGACATGTGCTGCTCTCCCTTTTCCTCAGCAATCTCTTCCAGCTCAAGCCATTAAGGGACCCATTCAAAAGCAGGGCGTGCTAGATTTCCCTCCACTGAGCCACAGGGCTCTCTTTTTACCACTAGCTGACCAAGGAGCCACACAATTTTGGTAGTGTGGTGGCTTCTGGTCCCACCTCCTACCCCAGGACTCTGATCTCTAGTCTCTCGCTATCCTGCACAGAACTAGCCCTGTGAGCTGTCTCTGCTGAGGTGACTCGCTGGCCACGTGATCAACTCTGACTCAATACTGAAGAAAAGAGGGAACTTAGAAGCCAGTTTGTTTTTTAGCTTAAGGAATTCTCTTTGATTTTTCTAGTTTTGCCATGGTGTAGAACTACTAACAGAGCCAGAGGAAGAGGGCAGCTAGTTACCCCTCTTCTTCTTCTTCCTATAGCGCTTTAAGCCTTGGGTGGAAGTATACTCCCACTAGGAAAAGGATTTGTGTAGTGGTTTACAAAGCCTTTCGATGCTGAGGCTTGCCAAGGTAGATATACTTTCAATTTGTCCAATTGTTTTAATTAGAATTAGTTAGCATTAAGTGAAAAGGGTTTACAAGTTCAATGTCAATATTAATATAACTTCACACACATGGGCATGTGTATGTGCTTGTGAGCACGTATGCATGCCAGTGTCTATGTAGCAAAAGGTTTTTTTAAAAGATTTTTTCCTTTTATTGGATTTTTTAAATTTACATTTCAAATGTTATCCCCTTTCTCCAGTCTCCCCTCTAGAAAACCCTATTCCATCCCCCCTTCCCCTGCCTTTATGAGGGTGCTCCCCCACCCACCTACTCACTCCCACCTTCCCACCCTGGCATTCCCCTACACTGGGGTATCGAACCCCCCCAGGCCCAAGGGCCGCTCCTCCCACTGATGTCCAATCAGGCCATCCTCTGCCACATAAGAGGCAGGAGCCATGGGTCACTCCATGTGTACTCTTTGGTTGGTGGTCCAGTCCCCGGGAGCTCTGGGCGGGGTGGGGGTGAGGGGGGCTGGCCAGTCGACACTGTTGTAGCAAAAGTTTTAATCAAAGAGATTCCAAAATTTACTTTAAAAAAATACAAAAACGGGTGCTGTGTTACCAATGCTTTTAAGTATATTTCAAGTCGTAAAAGAAGTAAGTGGACTCAAATTGTTCTGAGAGTAAAAACAAAGAACAGGAACCGTAGCCATAACGGGTGGCTCCAGCAATGAGCACTTGCTCACTGTGAGGAGACAATGCTCTATTTTGACACAAAACTATCGAGGAAACCCCCCCCCCCAAATCTAATATGGGATCAATATGGTGGTGTTATTTTGTTATGGCCACTTGATACCTAAGGGAGTGAAAATGAGAGATGAGCAGTGAGTCACTTAGACAGTGGATTTGCCAGTTAGACAGGTAAGATGGCTCCTGACTGGAGTCCCAAACCTCCTCTCACTGTCTCCCCGTACAGTTATCTGAATCTATGCTGCTCAGCAGGGAGGCTGCCAGCTGCATGTGGCTATTTGAATAGAAACATTAATTAAGATGAAAATGAGTTTCTCAGTCCCACTAGCCACATGCGGCCAGTGCCTACTGTTAAAGACCCTTATCTGCCACGCAGCTACAACATGGTCCTGTCTCTGCGGTAGCCCTATTGGTCAGAATGAACTGAGAACTGGCCAGAATGGGTTTCTTAGCCGCACACACCAGCGACTAATTAAGGGAGTGGATTGATTAGATTCAACAAAAATGTTAGCATGGGGCTGGGGAGATGGCTCAGATTTTCTGGACCAGTGTTAGGACCTCGGGTTAGGGCCTCAGGACCAGTGTAGACGCTGGGCAGGGACATGACACTAGTCACCTGTTACCCTAGGCCTGGTGGGAGGAGAGTTCACAAGGACAGACAGATCCTAGGGCTTATCTGGCTGTCTAAATGGCAAGCTGCTGATTCAATGAGAGAACCTGCCCATAAACAAACAAATGAAGAAATAAGTAAACAAATAAATGCCGCAAAGGAAGACACCTCGCGTGTACTTCTGGCTTCTGTGTGTGAGTGTGTGCGCGTGCACACAATGAATCACACCTGCACAAACATATATATGTGCAAGTACCGTATACATGCAGCTATTTTTTTTAAATTTATTTTTCAATTCTTCCTCAAAATTTAATCCATTTTCCTCACCTCCTCAGGATAAGGTGAGGATTCAAAAAACATCCCAGATACCCTGTTTCAGAGAGACCAGGTAGAAATGTGACCCTAGCTGTGTCTGCATCTATCATGTGAGAAACAGTTGGTGCACTGAGAAAAGACAGGATTAAGACTCAGGGAAGGGTAATGCGGGAGGTCCCAGATCTAGATCCCTACATCTGTGACCTGGGAACATGAAGTGATCTACTTGAGACTTGATTTTACTTCTAGGTAAGACAACGTGATCTTACACATCTGTGTAAGATGCTCTTAGGCTGGGGATCCTAAGAATCAAATAAATAGTAAGGAACATGTGTCATTGCTGCTCAGATGAGAACGTGCCTGGGGAGGTAGATAAATATATATATATGAAAATGAAGACAGTGGGAAGAGAGTCCAGGTGCTAGAAGTGCTTAAACAGTGCCTACACAGTTATACGCTCACAGGGAAGAGATGCTGGAACAGTGCCCACACATTTACACACTCACAGGGCAGAGGTGCTTACAATTCATTATCATAGAACATCCCTAGCTAAAAGGCATTTGGCAGGTTGCAATACAAAACACAGCTTCTAAGGGTAGCCATGAGTATTAAATGTCTACACCCTTTAAAACAACTGTATCTAGAACTTCTTTTTTCTTCCAAAAGACCATTACTACACTTGTCTTCCCAGTGCTGTTTTCACAGAACTAAAAAGCAGATTCTCGGGGCTTATTCTTGAATGCTCTAAGGCGACACATCTCATGTTAAGTTCAGAAATCTGTGCTTTGAAACTGTATCCCTGTTTGGATGTGTGAGGTCCAGGGATCACGGTTTGAAACGTAATATATGAGACATCCAAGATGCTTGAAACAGCAAAGTCCACTGTGAGTCTACATCTGCAGGAACTCTATCAACCTTACTTCTGTGAGAACCAACCAAGAACTCACGAGAGTGGGTAAGAGAGCCTGCAATTTCCTGGGGCAGCCCATGTACCAATACACTCTTCTTAAAATCACTTGATGCCAGTGGACTATGATTCTTGAGGCTCACAATGACAGAGACTACCTGGTCGACAGAAATTGTGCTTTAAGATGAGCTCTCATCTTTAATGTCAATCGGATGAAGCCCTAGTGCTCCTAGTGCTCAGAGAGGTGAGCTTTGGGTCTAGGGAGTTGATTCCTCCTGTAACTTTCCTCATTTGTATGCAGTACAAACCTGTTACCTGATCACAGCTGAATACCAGTTTAGTTTTTTCTAAGGAAAAAAAAAAAAAAAAGAAATTACCAAGGTTCAGGGGTGAATGGAGATGATGTCATCAGGCTTCGGAGCCAAATGAATTTAGATCCTATATCTGGGTCTACAACATCCTACTACACAGAAGGCTGTGTAGCCAAATGGACTTGCCTGAGCCTCACAAGTCTCCTCAAGAAAGTAATGGAATGCCAGCCAGCACCCACCAGCACCAATGCTCATCTAATGGTCTCTTAGGAGCCTCGTCTCCCAAAGTGAGGAGGAGGCTATCAAAATTCACAACCCATTTGCTGTACATATTCACAAGGGCAAGTTCTCATCTATTACCTCTACTCTGGAACAGGACAGGAGAGGGTTGGCAGAGGCAAATAGTTGATCTGGTCCTAGGAGCCAAACTCCCAGGGTAAGGCAATGAGGAATCCACTCACTGCCAGGGAAGGGAACAAACACTACAACCTCCCACTCCTCACTTCTGAGAAATGCTCTCCCTTCTCAGCAATCCAAAGGGCAATCTGCAGTATCCAATATTGCACATATTTTAAGATTCTGAACCCCCTCCGAATCTGTGACTCCAGCTTTTCCCTTTTGGATTGAACCAGTGTGTGACTTTAAACATAATCGTCTTAGCCTGGAATTCAAAGGATCTAAGGTAGAGGACTCATGGGTTTAAGGACAACCTCAGCTCCATAGCAAAATCGAGACCACACTGATGTACACAAGATCCTGTCTCAAAACACTAAAACAAAATTTTAAAAAATATTGATCATCTTAAACACCTAAGATATAGATAGATGTTGCTATTTTACTCATTTTTCCCCATAGGGAACATTAATTGGGTTTGTCATCTCAACTATCACCTTGGCAGGAGGAGTCAGGGCACAACTTAACCAAGAGCATTTCCTTCACCACAGGTACTGGGCCGAGCTGATAAACGAATGAAAGACCATTCACGGTAGACACAGTTTGGAGATGGTGTCAACTCATGCACTAGAAGTTACTGAAGAGATCTGTTTGCTAATGGCTTTCTTTAGGTTTTCTTTGGGACAGTGATAAGAGAAAGACTCGAATTTGAACACCAGAGATTCTTTCTGTAGATGAACAGCAGAGACCCTGAACATCGTCACGGATTTCAAAGAGGCAGAAAGTACAAGCAAGGATGTTCTGTGGTGAACCAGCACTGTGCGTTCAGAACCCTCAGGGAGTGGAAAGGCAAGCCGACTCTGAAGGAAGGTTGGGGCTAGCTCCCCAAGGGTTTGCATGCCAGACTGGGGGTTGGCTTCCAGATGCATATTTTTGCAGCAAAATGATTCTCACACAAATCAAGAAAAGCCAAATGAGTAACAAACACTGCTGTGTCATGTGAGAAATGGGGGGAGGGGAGTCTGATCCACTGGCTTTCCTCTCCCCAGCTGGTTACCCCAGAATATGTTCAAGAGGCACTGAATCTGGGTGGCAAGGAGTTAAAAGCTATGTCAGTGGACAGTGGGAAACAAGAGGACTGTTGTGAGGAGAGGCAGGGTTCTCCCACGTGGGATGTTTTGGAGGATGGCCTTGAAGCGAAGGGGAACTGTTACACACACTCTTCCTGGTAATCTTGGGACTAATTAAAGGGAAGGTGTGTGGTTTTTAGAGAATCAAGCAAAAGTGGAAAACATCCCTGGGATTAGGAAATTAAATTTGGCAATTGTTGGAAAGTGAATGTTGGAAGCTGAGATGGAAGTTCTAATGTCCGTACAGGATGAATCTATTATCTGTGGAAATCAGGGGGAAGGAAAAACGAATACATTTCACCTCACTGGAAGTGGAACCAGGTACTCAGGCAAGGATGCCAGAGGATAGAATTAAAGTTTTAGAAGCTAAGATACCGACTTAAGACTCTTTACTAGCAAAATAAATAGTATCAATAGGAGGACCCTGGAAAATGAAGACATGGCAGGAGGAAGAAGAGCGAGATCTGTGTGTCTGGAAGCATCATTAGTAAAGAATCTGGAAGGAAAACAAAGAGCCTAGACTCTGGCCTTCAGCCAGTGTGACCTCTGACCTTTGTAAGCAACATTGGCCAACCAGAGGTCACAATGGGGTGAATACTAAAGAGAAACTGGGAAGTAGATACTAAGCTTCTTCTATGATCATTTTTTCTCTTAGAATAGGTTTTAAAAGAAATCTAGTGTTCATTTTGATAACAAATAATCAATATTTATGTAGGAAGGCAATACCTCACAAAGATGCTACTATTTTTAAAACTCACTGACCTCTTCCAACAGGAGCCAAGACCCTTCAGAACCCGTATCTGTTGTATCAGGGATATCATTCTACAATTTGCCATCCTTGAGGATTATTCATTACGATTGAAATGCACTACCTTACAGCTTCTCTAGCTCCTAACTGCATTTTATAAACTTCTAAGCCTTAGAATTCGATTTACCTCTAATGAACTCGACTTCATCTTCGATGACCAGGCACCCTGCCTTACTACAGCCATTCAGCTATCAGCTCAGAGCCCTTTCCTGTTTAGGAGGTGATGGCTAGAGAGACTTTTCTGCCACTGGCTCGTGCCCCTTCGTTGTAAGCTGCAACATCCTACAAGCGATGGTTGCTGCTTCCTTAGAGAAGCGTGTGCCCTCTTGAGATCTGCATTCAGCTCAGCCACCGTCTGTGTCGGTTGTATTATACCTCCACTACAAAGGCGCCAGACTTGGTCACTTCAGCAACTCTTTCAGAGTCCTTCTGAGAGTAGAGAAGGAGTCCAGTTTAGCTGCAGTTTTTCTCTAATAGCTTCTTAGATGGGCAGTGAATGAATCAAATATGAACTCAGATACTAGAGAAAGAAGGATGAGAGGGGTAAGCAAATAGAAGAGAAAAAAGAGAGGAAGGAAGTTAATAAGATGTGGCTTTCAACTCAGAGTCAGTATAAGCTCCCCGGCTTCCTCACTCACACATTAGGCCTGTGACCCTATGATGCTTATACATTATACTAAGTTTCTTCTATGCTTGCTTTGCTCACGGAATAGGTTTTAAAAGAAAGCTTGTGTTTATTTTGATCATTTATCTTCTTGGATAGAATAAGTGCATAGCTGTATTCTCTGACTTCCTGTAACCTTTATGTCTAAATAAAACAGTATTAACTATTGAACATCTCTCCTCGCAAGATGACTGAGGTAGAAGCTATGTGAGTTTTTCTTGAACCATGCAGTTTGGCTCCGACTCCAGCTCCTAAATCTAGAAACAAAAATAGTTAATAAGGATGAAATGAGGGTGGAGAAGTTACTGTGAGCTCTGTAAGGACCAGTCTGGTGTGCGATCTAGACTGTGGTTTTACCTGCAGCGTCGTCTACCTTCACTTACAGATGTTGAGGTGTTTTTGTCACTGGCAGAGCAGTAAAGGTCACTATTCCATGTGTAGCGTGTGAACAGCTTAGTCAAACTAAGAGATCTGAAGTTGGTCTTGAGCAATAGGAAATAAATTTATTTACCATTGGGTCCCAAAAGTCTGACTGTACTACAGCAGTCAGCGGAGTTCAACAGGCATAATGTTTTCAGGTTTAATTGGGAGTGTGACCTGGAAATTAAATCACACTGGAAGTTTCCAGAACAAGAAGTGCTTTCTCACCCCTCATGGAAGTGATAGGTTTTAAGAGTCACTTCCTGGCTATGATCAATCTCTCCATTTACGGTGCTTCAATTTACCCGAGCGCGTTGAAACAAATGACTCCTTTACCATGCTGCTTCTTCCCATTCTTTACAAAAGAGTTAAGTTTCACTTAGCAGAACATCCATCAATGTGCAAGGAAATGTACACAAATACAAACACAACTGCAAAAGCCAACACCTCACACAGTTTCCCCCTCATGTGCCCTAAATTTTCTTCCATTGGAAGTAGAACTACTTGTGCAGGTGGCTGCTAAACTCTGCCAGCTGCTTAGCCACAATCTAGCATTTGAAACAGTACCCTGAATTAAAAAAAAAAAAAAGATGGAGACTGGAAAAATACAGGCAAGGGTGTGGAATAAGAATATATTGAAGCAGTACGCTGAGTGAGATGGTAAGGGGGGGGGGAACTTCAGTAGGCAGTTGCTTACAGTAAATAGGATTCTCATATAGCTGGCCCACCACAAATTATTTTTACCAAGAAAATGGAATGGAACAGGAGAACAGACATATCTGCTTTCTGTCACAGCGAAGTATGTGTGAGCCTAAAGTGGGAAGAGGTTATTTAAGACTGTAGATCCTCAAGAACAATATTGCCCCCATAACAGTGGCAGGGTCCCTGGTAGCTTGGCTTATCAGATCCATAAATGAGACATGCACTGGTGCTGTTCTCTGTGTTCACTATCCACAGTGCTCATATAGTCATATCCACACCTTGACTAGCTTCCTCTTCTTCTTCTTTCCCCTTACTAACTTACTGTCACCGATCTGACACAAGTATTCACATAATTATCATAGTAGTGCAGGAATGGAAAAAAAAGATTGCTACCAAAAGAAGATGTCCACTTAAACTGGGGTAGAGAACATTTAAAAAAAAAAAAAAGACAGTATGAGAACTGTAAGAGAATCTCATTCACTTTCATAGAGGCTGCTGCTCCCTCTTCATTCCACAAACGCTTTTTCTTCTAAGTAAGTCATGGGTGATGCCAAGCGAACACTGCTGATACACTTAATGCTAGCTTACACTCTATTCTGATTTGGAAAGAAAGGAACAAGGTGAGATGGGAAGGGGAAAGAGGGCCAAGACTCACAATGAGAGAAGGGGGTAAGGAGGGGTGAACGCAACAAAGACCCGTGCATGTCTGAGCCTTGAAAGGTGTACAGGACACAAAGACACAGAAAGGTAAAAAGAAACGTGTCAAGCTTTGGGGAGACAGCTTAGAAGGGAAAGTGCTTGCCACACAACTTTCCCATGAAAACCCAGCGTGGCACCCTATGCCTGTTACCTCACTGAAACAGCAAAAGTCAGACGACTGAACTTCACTGGCCAACCAGCCTTGCCTATTTAGTGAACTCCAGGGTTAGTGAGCGACTGTCTCAAAAGATAAGGGGAAAACTGTCACTTCTGGTGCACACACGCGCGCGCGCACACACACACACACACACACACACACACACACGACAAACATACAAATGCTTAACAACACAGGATTCAGGTTCTGTGTAGCCTTTAACTTTGCTACCCACTCTCAGAGTTATTGTAGGTGGCTGTCAAGGAGGAGGAACAGCTTTGCAGAAGCAGGGCATTTGTGATCTCTCAAAAGTATGTTGGACAGCTCAAAGAAGACCACAGATGACCATCTTGTGGCCTGTGGCTCTGCATTGTTGGGTACTCTGCCCTCTAGACTCTGATCATGTGCTTCCTTACAAACTCAGTATCTTCCCTGAGAGAAGCCACCCAATCTCTTTGACCAACTCTTCATGTTAATTCCCAACAGCATCTCATATTCCCATGTATTAGATGTGGGTTTCTAGGTCCTCAATGGGGCTTAATGAAACCATTTTCTTGCTAAGTATGGAATTTAGTAACCAAAACACTGTAAGTTGAGAAATCTGTCATGGGCTCTCAAATCATTATGTGGCAAACACTATGATGGAGTTGAGGCACTTCCCATATTTCCTGAAAAAATGGCAGTCCATCTTAAAGGCCCCACTCCATTATGTCACATCTGTATTTGTATCCTGTAATGTGAATGTATTAGCCTCAAATTGTTTAGTCATAAATCATCATCAAAGAAATATGTTTATTTTTATTTTTAGTATTCATGACTTGCATGATGCTAGTACAACATCTATTTAGTACTGCCGCACAATGAATCCATAACTTGGAGAGAAATGGCTTTATAGATCATTATAACCTATGTTGCTTTAACAGTTAATCACATTTTCACTAATAACATGACATAAGTCTTTCTACCTGAAGAGTGAAAAATGAATGGCGCTTGTGCTTGCACTCAAACGTCCTCCATTTGACCTCTACCAGGGTGAAGGGAAAGCCAGGATAATCTGCGTTCTCCCTACATCACCACCCAGACTTCCATTCAGCCACCAGACTATGCTTTCATTTACGGCTTGGCCAGTCCGCACATACCAAGAGGAGAGACCCCCACACCAAGGCTCTGTTGTATCTTTGAACCTGGGGTCTTGGGGTGACGTCTCATGAGCCCCGCATCTTCTGGACAATACCTCAGATAGCTGGCCCAACAAAGACAAATATTATGGCAGTGAAAAATAAATCTGCCTTTTTTAACCTTTTCAGGGAAAGTAATCCACTTATTGGCTTTAGTTAAAGTGTCTTACCTTTCTTCCCCTTTTTGTTGTATCTGTGAGTAATTTCCCCAGTCACATTGTTTATAGGAAGTGAAGTTATTCGTAATCATGCCTTAAGAGTATGTACACAAACTGGACATCCTAAAAGACCACTATGTATTAAATTCCTGATTGTTTGACATAAATTCTCTCTCTCTCTTTCGGCCCGACAGGAATCTTCTCATTTATTTACGAATAGGTTAAGACCTTCGCCTTGTTTCTAGCTATGTCTCTAAGTGCTAACATATATTAAGTAAATGTGGACCCTCTTCTGCATAGGAAACAAATTAAGTTGGTTAAACATGGAGAAAGACTAAATGTAATCCATCTCTTGTCATGTTTATGGGATCTGAACTCATCTTACATGAATGTTCCAATTTGGTTGTTGAAGCAGATGGGCTGCTTATGATAAACCAGAGCTACAGACATGAAACATAATAATATAAATCATAAAGAAGATAAATAATGAAATTCTTTTAAAATAACTCTGGTTAAATATTTAGACAGCCATTTTTTAAGATTACTTGCACATAAAAATAGTACTCGCATATCTAAGGAAGGAAAGAATGGTACTGAAGACTAATATAAATATAATCTAAATTTAGGTATGGAAGACAAGATATTTTAAAAATCTGGGTGAATTATTAGGGTGGCAAATAATAAAATGGGGAGCCGTTCCTTGAGTCAACATGTAAAGAGAGAATACTTATTAATATCACTTTAAGTAAGCTTTTTTTCATTCCAAATCCATCAATTCACCTCCAGAATGAAGTGGAAAGGCTTCTTTATTCCCATGAATTCTACATGGTAAGAGATACTGAAGATTGTTCTTGGTGAACAACTTACTGCGAATGACCCTGTTGTCCATGTTTACCAATCTATGATCTCACACCACTTCAAGTATACAACGTATTCTTACAAACATTTGTAAAAACTTCCAAGTTAGTTCGTCTCTTGATTGGAGGGTGAGAAGAAAGTTTGGAGATGTAACTTCCTTAAGGTGATATGCTTAGATATGACTGCCCCCAAGGTAGGTATGTGTGTTTGGACTCCTAGGCTATGCAAATTATCTTAATCAGTCAATATTCCAGCCAACATTTAATTAAGGCTAGATATTTTAATTTGGGGAAATTTGGCCGAGATATTTTTATTTACTAAAACATGAGCTTAGGTCCTCAGACTGTTGTCTAACATGACTAGAAATTAAAGGGTAGGGGGAAAACTTTGTAAAAATGACAAGTCAGACAATATCAAAAGGAACCCCAGAGGCAATGATGTTGTACATTCATATTAATCTATCCTGATTAGGGGGCTACTCCATCTTCACTTTCAACATGCATGCATCAGGTGACTTCTCATAAAATGGTTTCATTTGGTACACAATCAGAGTCCACTGAGCTTGTTCCTGTTCGAGATGCTGGCAGCTATTTAGCATCATTACAGCTTCCTGGGAGGCAGCAGCATTCCTCCTATCAGTCTATTAATTTAAAGGACTTTTCTTTTTTTTTATGAAATAGAATTTCCCATTTTTCCCTCGTTCCTTTCATTTCATCCTTTATCATCAATAGAGCTCCTTCCTATTATGTTGCATGATCTCAAGTCAGGTACATGGTTAGGACAGGCTTTGGGGAGCTAAAGCTCTGACAATGGATAGAGATGACTAAGCAAACCCTGTCAGGAAGACTGTGGAGAAGCATCTGTCTGGACAAAGATTGGAAGAAGAAAGAGGACCCATGTAATGCTTCTCAGATCAAGCAAGTCCAACCCAAGACTTGCTGAAGAGAAGAAAATGATCATATAAAGAACAGAATGGTAATAAAGGCTGGGGCTAAGATGAATAAGACTGTTAATGTGGGACTTGTCTTGTCTGGGGAAGGGGGAGGTGGTAAGAGTGATATCAGAGAGATTTTGAGAAAGTGTACTAACTGGTTTTGTGTGCCAACTTAATACAAGCTGGAGTTATCACAGAGAAAGGAGCCTCCCTTGAGGAAATGCCTCCATGAGATCCTGCTGTAAGGCGTTCTCTCAATTAGTGATCAAGGTGGGAGAGCCCATTGTGGGTGGTGCCATCCCTGGGCTGGTGGTCCTGGGTTCTAAAAGAAAGCAGGCTTAAAAAGCCAGGGGAAGCAAGCCAGTAAGCAGCACCCCTCCATGGCTTCTGCATCAGCTCCTTCCTCCAAGTTCCTGCCCTGTGAGTTCCAGTCCTGACTTCCTTTGGTGATGAACTGCAATGTGGAAGTGTAAGCTGAATAAACCCTTTCCTCCCCAACTTGCTTCTTGGTCATGATGTTTTATTCAGGAATACAAACCCAGACTAAGACAGAAGGGAAGGGACATCTCTTTGTCATGTAGTAGACAACATGCAGCATAGCATGTCACTTGTCTATGTTGAAGTTAGGTTGGATCACTTAGAATGTCGAGGGTAGAGCCTGAGTTACATTTACTGAACCAAGAATGTGACAAGTAGATTAATTCTACAAGGGCTGTTTCTATAGCATCAACCCATTTACAACTTTATTGAGTCTCTCTCTGGTCCCAGGGTAAAATATTTTACTTAGTGCACTGTCCAGGAATCTAATATCTTGAGCATAAATTTAAATAAAATTTTAATTTATTCTCTAGGAAGTATAAACATTTATACAATATATTTTGATCATATCCATCCTGGACATCTCCCTTCAACTTCTCTCTGAAATTGCATGACCACATCTTCCTCCCAATCCCATGTCTTTTTTTAATTTTTAAAAAAATCCACTGGGTTCAATTGATGATGCATATATGTGGTTTAGGTGTCGAGCCATCCAGTGGTAGATGGACAACCTCTAAGGGCCCATACTTGTAGAGAAACCTGACTCTCCCTAGGGTAGAAGGCTTCACCTATCACTAGTGCCTCTGCCACCATCCGGGCTGGGGTTTTAGTTGGCTTGACCTTGTGTAAGCTGTGAGTTGATGCATTCAATGGCCCTGTTGTGCCCAGAAGACGCTTTTTCAGTAGTCCTCGTCAACCTCCGGTCTTTATAATCTTTCTGCTCCCTCTCCTGGCATGATCCCCGAGGCTTGGTGACATCCATTTTAAGATAACAGCCAATGGTTCCAGACATTTCAGGACAGAACTGGCAGCATGGCTCGGATTCTTCACCAGGAATGTAGGTGCTGGAATGTGTCTGCTTGCTTGCTTATTTCTAGTTGAAAAGTTTTTATTTAAAATACAAAATTGAAATAGCACATTTTTTTTTTAGTTTTACTTACATTAAAATATGTTTCATAATCCAAGGCAGTCACACAGAACACAGCAGGCATCATCTTGTTCAACTATAACTCCCATTTAAAGTACACATATACAATCCTCCTCATTGAAAAAAGTTATTTTCCAAAGGCTCAAGAATTTTAAATCAAATATTATCCCTTTAAAAACATACAACTCCAAAATTATGGTCAATTACTTCATTTTTTTTTATCCTGTAACTGAACTGCTTAAAAATGTTTTGGATGTGGCCGTTACTCGTGAGTACTATTTTGTTTTGAAATTGCTAATGGTCAAAATATCTCTTGCCATATTCACCTTGTATCATGTAAGATTAATCACTAGAGTATAGATGAACTGTCCAGATACCAAAATTAATGACCTCCATTGAGTGACCAAACTGTCTACAGCAGTTGAAAGAGCATGTGTGCTTGCACAGGTGCAGAAGTGAGTTTTCTGAGAGGCCTTCCCCTGAACTGGTGCTTCCTGAGTTGGTCATTTCTGTGAGCTGGAAAATGGTGCCACTTTTCTATCCAACAGTAAAAGTGCTATTCTCTCTCTTCATTAATTTTTATCATAGAAACATGTTAGATATTTTGGCTCACAGATAAGCAAACAGACAACTGATGGCTGAATGTATCCTGAAAATTGTCCTGTGCAATTAAATATTTTATCAGTACTCAGATGAGGATGGCAGGAGATGATATCAAAATGACAGACACCAGAGGGGAAGGAGGAGGGGAGGGGTACAAGGAAGGGGAGGGGTGGGTGGAGGAGGGGAGGGATAGAAGAAGGGAGAGGGACAGAGAGGGAGGGGGAGAGAGAAAGAGAGAGTGAGAGAGAAAATGAATATGAATCCATGTTGAGTAAAAGTAGAATGCCCATGAAATCCAAGGCAGATATTTAAATTACCATACTAGATCAGAGCTCTACATCTAAACTGATCTTAGAAGTCCAACAGATAGGAACATTCCAAGAACAATGAAATTGGTTTCCTGGGATAAAGACATTCATATTTCACACAGCAGAGACTAAAGCTTTGATTAATTTTAAGCTCTATAGCTCAAACTATAGAACCAATCACCATGAAGCTATAGAAGCGGGATTCACAAAAGTTGTTGTTTTCCCTTCTACTTATCAAGGTAAAAATAGTCCTCCACTCTGTGTTGTGGGTGCATCCTGGCTCCCACAGTCATACTGAAAGGAGCAGAAGAAATAGGCAAGGAATTGGGGGGTCAGCTCTCTAGTTACTGCCCTGTTAACCCCTTTCTGTGCTTTAAATCTTTCATTTTGACACTAAAATAAATGTTTTTATTCTGAAATATTATGTAAACTAAAGATTTAGTTTAATGAGTTTTTATAACTATACAAAAGATGTTTTTGTTTTTGTTCGTTTTGGGTTTTTTGTTTGTTTGTTTGTTTGGTTGGTTGGTTGGTTGGTTGTTTTTCTTGAGACAGGGTTTCTCTGTGTTGCCCTGGCTGCCCTGGAACTCACTCTGTAGACCAGGCTGGTTTCAAACTCAGAAATTCACCTGGCTCTGCCTCTCAAGTTCTGGGATTAAAGGCATGTGCCACCACTGCCCAGCCCTATACAAAAGATTTTTAATATCACATAAATTATCTGAAGAAGGACAACAGATGTAACCCAGGCTTCAATATTTTCACAGACCTAGGTATGAAAAAATAAACAATAAATAGTTAATGTAGTTATTAAGAATGAAAACCTAGAGTATCTTGAAATTTTGGATGATAATTACTCTTTCATCAAAAGTCTTAGAAATCAAAATTTATACCTGGCTGACTGTGGTGGCACAAAACTTTAATCTTAACACTCTGGAGGCAGAGGCAGGTGCACCTCTGTGAGGCTGAGGCTAGTCTGCTCTTTATACTGAGTTTCAGGCTAGGTAGGGCACTATCAGGAGACCTTGTCTCAAAACAAAACAAAACAAAACAAAACAAAACAAAACAAAACAAAACAAACACAAACCATCAGCAAACACTCAAAATTACAAAAACTTAAAAACTAATCAGAACTTTCAAGTTTATTCAAGCAAGTAAGCAAGAAGAGAGAGAGAAAGAGAGAGAGAGAGAGAGAGAGAGAGAGAGAGAGAGAGAGAGAAACTAAAAAACTAAAGTATTTCAAACAGAACTATGTACTTTGTGGACAATCCCTTTATCAAATCCTTTACCATTTATGTTTCTCTTTGTACTCTGAAAACACATAAGATTTCAAACACTGGTCTCTCAAACATTGTTACTGTGACAGCAAGTGATTTTCAAAAATCTTAAGTAAAACAGATTACAAGTTCTATTGTTTAGTTCTACATGCATGTTCTCTGACCACGAAGACAGTTTTTAGACAATGTGGGTGACGTGAGGCTTTCAGATGATTAGCTAGGCATCCTCTCTCCTATTAAAAGCCAGACCCTCAGCTGTGCTTCTCCGTAAGCACCAGATCGACAGCAATGACTGCATGTGAGGAAACAGATGTGTCTTCCTTTCCGTCTCTGTAAGAGGCCAAACTTCTTCAGGGAAGCCACATTGGTTTGTGATTCTACACACTAACAGTGTGAAGACATCAAGAGTGGTTCTGTGTTATGCTCAAAACCTTCAGGAGTCCTGTTGCCTAATGGTGCCCCAAATATCCCACTATCATTTGTGGTCACTGAACCCCAGAATTCAATATAACAACGCCAAAGTGATAGGATGAAGGTGGTCAATATGTCTGACTATTAAAATCTCAGAGGATCATACTTAAATTCTGGTTACAAATATTTTGTCATCGTTTTAGAAAATATAGACATACAGCTATAGTTCAATAAGGCATCAGTCCATACGAATAGGCATAAAGGTATAGTGGGTATGTCTGAAAATTGGTCTACACTCTTGTGCCTATTTATGTGGGCTGTTGTCTTTCTGGGTCATAGCAAAATACACCTAGATTGTTTAAGGAGGTTCTGGAGATGTATTCTTAGCTTACATGTCTATTTTTAATAAGAATTGCCACACTTTCTCTATTTGCATGAACTGTCTTTGACCATAAATGATAACACACTTAAAGTAACCCACATAAACCTTGTAAAGCTGATCTTTATATTTTAGCCATACTTCCCCGTTGTCACTAGATCACTAGAATCAAATGAGATCCTAACACAGGGGGAAAATGAAGCTGTTCTGCTTAGAGGTCAAAACTCAATGAAGCCCTGAGCTGCTGTCCTGCACTGAGCAGTCTATTTCCTTAAAGGGCCAGGAGCCATCACTGGAAGAAGGCAAATCTGACCTCTGTGGAATGTAAGGTATGGTCAAAACAAAAATCTGCCACATACACTACGTATTTCCTCCATGAGACTATTCTTAGAGTTGACTGGCTTTAGAGGGTCTGAAGGAACAACGTGCAATTTTATCAGGAAAAAAGGCTGAAGCCTGAAAAGCAACAGCTGTGAAATAGGTATGAAAATATAAAAAAATAAAAATAAACAAACAAATCAAAAACCCAACTAAGCTCACAGTCATGTCTCATCTGTCTGTGAGATAACTTTCATTACTGCCAATTAATTCTTTGCTTGGGCCTGTGTGACTTTATAACCTTCTACTTAGGAGAAATCAATTGTATGAGTTCAGCTAAGAATGAACCACCATAATAGATGTTTCCACTCTTGCCTTTACTTTGCTCTGATAGCCCTTAAGGTGGTCTGAGGTAAAAGCTAAAGATGCATTGTAGCCTGGGGGATGATTGAATGAAAAAAATTGGGGGATGGGAGCAGAACCTACTTAGATAGACCAATTTCCCACCACCGTGAGCCAGAGCAATTGATTGATGAATCCTTGCTCTGTCAAGAGGCAGCCTTCAGATTTCATCGCATAAATACTCATTCAACTCAAATTCTGCTTGACAAGTCTCAGACAGCTTTGTTCTGTCACAGATATCATTGGAAGGAAAATGCACCATTAATCATCCTTAATTAACTTTACCACAGTCTACTGAGACCAATGTGCTATCTGGCTGAGCCCTCAACTTAACAAGGATTCTGTAATTATCGAATAGAAGACTGTTTCTCCAGTTCCCTCCTTTTAGTGTTACTAACTCCAGAAACCCATTGTGAGTGGAACTCACAGGACGCCATGGCCATTGATGATATGAGATAGCTTATCAGTGGGCACATTCTTCTCTCACAAAAACATAATTTTAAATATGACTGAGCTGCATGAGATGGCATTTTATATTTATAACCCCTTGGTGTTCGTGAGTTCTAATATTTCCTTCCTGATTCTCAGATATCATGTGTCCTGAGATAACATTTTCTAAGTAAAGGAAAAAAGACATGAATAACGACTAAAATAAAGCCTAAGCTTGAAACACGGCCTTATTTAAAGCACAAAGCAGCTTTGATGAGTCAGCGAGTGCACACACATGCACAGGTGAGTGTGAGAACATGCACATCTCTCACGTTAGAAAATGACTTACAGGTTTGAGGAAACATGAGCACAAAGTGGGATTGTTTCAATTCTTCCTTAGCACCAGTTAAATCCATTTGTTTCTTTTGAAATGATCTACTGTAAAGGTTTGATAACCAGGGCTATGATTCAGTGATAACAAAGAACCCACATGTTACGATTTGTTCACGTTTTAAATAAAAGTACGATACGTGAACTATGGAGAATGGTGGCCAACATATTCCAGGAGACATCACGTGGGCCATGCTAGTCTTCCAGAAAGGCTTCTTGTAGCTGTTCTGCATATCAGCCACTCTCTGAACAAGAATACACTAATGAGATTAGTTACTATTTCAGATCATATGCCCAGTTGATCCATTTCAATTTACGAGAGATGTATATCTTATACGAACAAGAGGAGAACTTTCTGTGGGGGAAACTAAGAAGGCTAATTCAGGGTTTTTATTCGTGAGCTACAGGATAAGGATTTCTTTAAATGACTAACCCATTGGTAAATGTTCTGACATGGTACGGCATGGCAGGCACAATATTTTGCACTCCCAAAAGAAAAATAACGGGGCTGGTGAGATGGCTCAGCAGGTAAGAGCACCCGACTGCTCTTCCAAAGGTGCAGAGTTCAAATCCCAGCATCCACATGGTGGCTCACAACCATCCTTAACGAGATCTGACTCCCTCTTCTGGAGTGTCTGAAGATAGCTACAGTGTGCTTACATATAATAAATAAATAAATCTTTAAAAAGAAAAAGAAAAATAACAATATAATATTACATCAGGGTCTGCCCCAGCATTCATAATATATAGTATTCATTTGATAGGGTCCTGTAATTGGAGGAAGACAGGGCTGGTGGTAAATCCCACTTTGGTGATTCATGTTTACTGAAATAAATGCCAAACTGTGGTTATACACAAAATTATATAAAGGGCATGTTTCCACAAGAACCTGAAAACATAGACTTTATTCACCAATACTAGACTAGATTTTGAAAACTACATGTAAATACCTAAGCATGGAATATGATTCCTTAACAATGATGTCCACAACTTGTCTCCTAA